>NC_090930.1:1231479485-1231783998 GCF_040938575.1 Ambystoma mexicanum
GTTGGACATGGGTGGGGGCCTGCTGGCAGGTGCCCCACAGTGCTGGGGGATGGGGGTGGTGGGGAATATGAGTTGGACATGGGTGGGGGCATGCTGGCAGGTGCCCCACAGTGCTGGGGGGTGGGGGGGTGGGAGACATGGGTGGGGCCTGGTTGAGGGTGTCCCTGGTGGCTGGGGGGTGGTGGGTTGGGGAACATGAGTTGGACATGGGTGGGGGCCTGCTGGCAGGTGCCCTACAGTGCTGGGTGGTGGGGGGGTGGGAGACATGGGTGGGGGCCTGGTGGAGTGTGCCCCTGGTGGCTGGGGGGTGGGGGGGTGGGGAACATGAGTTGGACATGGGTGGGGGCCTGCTGGCAGGTGCCCCACAGTGCTGTGGGGTTGGGGGGGTGGGAGACATGGGTGGGGGCCTGGTGGAGGGTGCCCCTGGTGGCTGGGGGTGCAGGGGGACATGCGTTGGTGGGCAGTAGTGCAAGTTGACATGTGGGTTGGCTGGGGGCATGGCCATGGTGGATGGGGTGCCTGCAGGACATGTGCAGGGTAGGCCCCTGTGCAATTCACGTGTGGTGCTCCCCGCGCACCCCTGTAATACACGTAGCCTGATGGAATCGCGTGTGGAACTTCCCGCGCACCCCTGAAATACGCGTACCCTGCTCGCACGGGCCCAACTTCGTGTGGAAATTCCCGCGCACCCCTGAAATACACATACCCTGATGGAATCGCGTGGGGAACTTCCCGCGCACCCCTGGAATACACGTACCCTGCTGAAATCGCGTGTGAAACTTGCCCCGCACCCCGAAATACACGTACCCTGCTGAAATCGCGTGTGGCACTTCCCGCGCACCCCTGAGATACGCGTACCCTGCTCGCACGGGCCCAATCGCGTGTGGAAACTCCAGCGCACCCCTGAAATACACGTACCCTGATGGAATCGCGTGTGGAACTTCCCGCGCACCCCTGGAATACACGTACCCTGCTGAAATCACGTGTGAAACTTGCCCCGCACCCCAAAATACACGTACCCTGCTAAAATCGCTTGTGGCACTTCCTGTGCACCCCTGAGATATGCGTACCCTGCTCGCACGGGCCCAATCGCGTGTGGAAATTCCCGCGCACCCCTGAAATACACGTACCATGCTGAAATCGCGTGTGGAACTTCCCCCGCACCCTGAAATACACGTACCCTGCTGAAATCACGTGTGGCACTTCCCGCGCACCCCTGAGATACGCGTACCCTGCTCGCACGGGCCCAATCGCGTGTGAAAATTCCCGCGCACCCCTGAAATGCACATACCATGCTGAAATCACGTGTGGAACTTCCCCCGCACCCTGAAATACACGTACCCTGCTGAAATCACGTGTGGCACTTCCCGCGCACCCCTGAGATACGCGTACCCTGCTCGCACGGGCCCAATCACGTGTGGAAATTCCCACGCACCCCTGAAATACACGTACCCTGATGGAATCGCGTGTGGAACTTCCCGCGCACCCCTGAAATACACGTACCCTGCGGAAATAGCATGTGGAACTTCCCGCGCACCCCTGAAATACGCGTACCCTGCTCGCACAGGGCCAATCGCGTGAGGTACTTCCCGCGCACCCCAGTGATACACGTAGCCTGCTTGCCATGCTGGTACAGGGTTAGCGCAGCCCTTTGCGCTGGATTGGGTATATTGATGGCTTTTCCCTGCGCGAGAGGCGTTCTTGGGGTGTAACTGGCGCTGCTGCAGGGTCGCTGCGCCACTGTGCGCCACGGCTGGTTTTGGTGGCTGGAATCCATGAATACGCTGTGCGCGGAAATGGATTTTAGCGCACGCGGCTGGTGACTGTGCGCCAGCCGCGTGCGCCACTTGTGCACTGAATTCTATGAATTACCCCCTAAATGTTATCATTGTGGAAAGAGGACATACCAACATCTCTTAAAAAGGCACACACAGCCTTATTCACATTGTGTCTCGCTTTCTCCATTTGTGGACCAAATGCAGAAGAACGCAACCATTTTTGTCTTTGGACAATACGTGAAAAAAGTATTTGACAATTTGGAAACATGTCCATGAGCTTCGCAAGTCCTTCCTTCATCGCAAATTGTAAAGAAATGCCAGATACATGGCCTAAACTGTTTCCTCCACAATGAATGATGAGTATATCTGGAGGACCCTCTGTCTGTAAAGTAACACAAAGAGGTACCAAGTCCACCCATCTCATGTCACGCACGCCATGCCAGTGCACTTCTGCATGTTGAAATCCTAGATTTGTAGATAAACTGCAGCTTTCTGCACGCACCTTCAACTAATGTATCCATGAGTCTCCCACAATCCAGATAATCTGTTTCGAGCATGGAAAGCCATGGCTGTGTGGTGTACTGTGAGGGAGAGGACGGTCTTACTAAAGTACGTCGGTCAGAACACACCTACTCAACTTTATGGACCAATCCCTAGCTCCGCTCATTCGCATTTACATGCAGCTCCACCCTTCAATCCCCGGTGGTGATATGTGCTGGCTGCTAACTACCGCCATGTTCGCGGACATGTACAGGATCAGAGCGTGACGACGGTGCATTAAAGTACTATTCCCCCTTTTCCCCTTTAAGGTAGTCTCTGAAAAGAGCCATTTTTTAAAAATGTTTGGTCACATATCGTACAGACATGTGGTATTTTATGTATATTTTTGTATTTTTTGTCCTTCCTTTACTCTTGCAAACATTACAGAACCTTCTCTAAAGCAAGTCTTATGTTCCAAAAAAACATTGCATTTCCCAAAGAGGATAGTGCAACAACATCTCCTTCAAAGTAGTGTGCATTGCTTGGAGCAATGTTATCGTGGCTACAAAAAAACATACCAACTCGTACTATGAATGCACGCATGCCGCGATTGATGATGCACCTTCCGATGCTTTTATCTGGACAGAAAACAGAAGTGTTGTTCCATTGCACTCTCAGGAGTAAAGCAGAAAAAATAATTTCGATGTTGGGAAGATGGTCATGAGTGCTTCAACCAATTGTGCCAAATCTGCCAACAAAGTACGCAAAGTCAGGTATCCCAAGTGGCAAGCACCATAGTGCAAAATTACCACATGAGGAGTGGTCATTCGACGCATATCTCTGCAAACTTGCAGAATTACCACAGCATTGGCATCTGTGTCAAGACCTCTACACCACCTCCACGCCTCGCGCATCAAAATGGTGTGCCACATGCCTACTCTCGGCATAGTGTTGTAAGCCTTGCAGAAAAATGTCTCCAAGCAGCAAAACCCTGACGCTCTTCACCTCTGCCATTTTCAGTGTGCGCACCGTCTTTCGACACAAAAGACTAATGTGAAAATCTGATTGGCTGATGACTACAGTCGTCTTTCCATGCAGGATTTTCTGAAGAATCCCGTATGTGACATGCCCTACCGGCGGACAAGCGTTGCATACGTGCTGCACGTAACTCTTACCCAGTCCTTCCACCCTTTCTACAGCGGTACCAAAATGTAGTTATTTTGAAGGACTTTCAAGTACCATATTGAAAGTAGTATGGAAAGACTGCAAAGAGAAAAGTGAAATGTGCACGTGGACTGGGTTGAAATATGAAAGTTAAATCCTCTGACGAAAGAAGTGCAAGTAAAGTCTGCAGTATCATGACCGCTGCAAACACACAAAGTAATTGATATTGTTTTTTTAATTCACAGTGAAGACTACAGTCCTGAGAATCAACAGCCTCTAAACTGCAGACGACATATCCGAAGAAACCTGGTCATCTTGTACAAAAAAGTAAGTACAGTACAACCTTCATATTGTAACTACTCCTTAAAGAGGCTGCGTGGGTTATTTGTTTATTTTGGGCACCAAAGCAAGCATTCATTTGTAAACCATTCTACCTACAAATATCCATTTATTGAACAAAGAATAACAGGTGGAATGGCTGACAAATCCCTGTGTGTTTGGTACTGAAATAACATAGGGAATCCTTAGAAGGTTAAATTGTGAAAGTAAATTGTGGTAGCAAGTTTTTGCCATTTTGGTTATTAATAATGGTTCTCGTCACAAGTAGGGCACTTTGTACTCTCATCTAAAGCACATTGTACTAGTATACAAACAGTAAAGTAGCCTTACCAAATGATAGTTAGAGGTCACTGTGCATTGACACACCATGCTAAAGAGCTTCCCCATCACACTTATGCACACATGCGCACAGCACACATACATTGGACAATAGAAAAAAGTATACTTTTTTCCTCAACTGACACCAAAGAATACCTATCAAAAAGCAGCTCCATAGAAAGGAACGCAGAATTAGAGCAAATAAAAATAAAGGTGCCCAATGTAAGCATCCACCTGTTGTAGAGTTAGTGGAGAATCTTGGTACAAACCAACTTATGCAGTTGGGTAACATAATAAAAGAAGTCTCAACTACCGAAACTGTACCTCCTCCATCAAAAAGTGTTACAAAACACAGAAATGTTGTCAAATAAATGGCTGCCAGTACAGCTAACAATGTTCCTAATAATCCTGATAGTGTAAGAAGAACCCATAGTATATAAAGTATTTTAGCAAAAATGTTTTGTCACAGAGTCCTTCAGAATCTGCTAAGAAGAGGACCAAAATCATCCACGCCCCTTAAAACGTACCGTAGAAAGTTAATTCTACAAGCACTCGTGGACAGTGCAATACTTCTCAAAAGAAAGTTTTTCATATCAGTGTTAAAAAGGATGAAAGCATTAACCAAACTAAGTACCAAAATACAAATGAAACTCAGCAATAAACGGAATGTGAACAGAAATTATTTTTTGCATGTTTGTGGTGGTGAATGGAGTCACACAAAAACCACAGAGCCATATTTTAATAAAGAAGGATACAAACAAAATCAAACAAACACAATTGCCATCCATAGCAGTGGACGAGGGTATGAGAAAATCAATACTACCATCATGGAACAAGAAACACTGCTTACAAAACTATCTTCTGAAAACTCAGAATTACCTCTTGATTCCGCAGAACCACTCCGTCCAGTATACAAATGGCCGTGCACATCAATGTGTGCCATTCCAAACAAAGCTTTCAAATCTTTACGTCAGTTCCTCAAGCAATATGTAAAAGGTAAAGACAAAAGTAAAATAAAAGTGCTGCAAAATATGGATACTTGTGTAGTGCGGAAAGTCACGGGACTAAAAGGACATTCATTAGCCTGCATTTCTGGCCCTATTTGCAAAAGTACCTTCCATGATATCAAAAGAATAGCAGTACATCATTCCAAAGTAAGAAATTTAGTGTATAAAATATAATGTGCAAAAAGTCCAGCTTCAGAATTAGGCAATTTAAATACCACTCTTCTGCATGGTACACCCAAATACTTACAAGAAGAAATGGACTGTATTAAGAAAAAGTATTTTGGAAGTGAAAGCCACGTAGAAAATTCAACAGTTTTAGAGCATAGTAGTGACAATTCTGCACATAGCAACCTTCTATTACACACATACAGAAAAAGAAATACAAAAATGTAAAAGGTCATCGGTTGAAGTACCAAACCATGTGTGTGTATGTTGCCGCATTACCTTTTACAAAAGGAACACAAAAAATGTGGACATAGCATACAAAATAGAAAACAATGAAGACTCTAAATGGTTTGAATTAGCTTTGTACCTTTAAGCTGAAAGCAAATATGAAATAACTGAACGTCTAATATGTTGCAGTTACTGTACTGCAAAATTAGACAACAACCACACTCCTTCACGTGCAATTACAAATCATTTGGAATTGTTTCCATTACCAAAATCCTGCAACAGCTCAATTTGTATGAGAGCATAATAATTCAAACAGTTCACCCATTTCAAGCAATTATACGGCTTCATCCAAAAACAGCAAATTTACCTTGCTCTGAATTGGTGAAAGGCATTTGTGGCAAAGTAGTTTATTTGCCTTTAGATCTAACAGAAAATGTGCACACTCTAGGAGTGGAATGTTTAATAGAGCATTCTTTAATAGTCTTGGTAAATGGAGTACCAACAAAGGATAAATACATTTGGCAACAATTAGTAGACTTACACAAAGTTACACAAGCATTGCAAAATCTAAAAGATAACAATGAGTACTACAAGGAAATACATATTGATGAAAGCTTAAGGCAAACAACTCAAATAATTCAAGAGCCATCAGAAACTGGGCAATTCGAAAGTCTGGATCCAGCTACAGTATGCACACTTTTGGACCATTACACAATAAATCCATTGCATTCCAATGAAAGTATAGATGATGCACTAGAAACTTACCAAATGCGACAAACCAAAGGGTCACCAATGAGTATTTGGGAAAAAAGTATAGAAGCACGTGCTTTTCCACTGCTATTTCCTACTGGCAAAGGTGGGAGATATGATTATAGACCCACTCAGATTTTGGCATCAGAATACCGCTCATTAAGAATGTATCTGCAAGATCCCAGATTTAGGCAAAATGTGGAATACATATTCCCCCTACTCTATGAAAGTGAATTAGGAACACTATGTTATGGAGTTGCACACATTCCTAAATCTGGAACGCACTTTCAAAATATGTCAGCTACGCAGTTAATACAAAAAGTACAAGACAACGATAAGGTTTTACAATCAAGTATAACAAATTTGTTTGTAAACATGCGTGGTACAAAGAAATACTGTTTTAGACAGCATGGAGACGTGCGCTGCATGATCAGAAACCGTGGACCACCAACTTGGTTTGTTACGCTAAGTTGTGCAGAATATGCATGGGAAGATTTACACAAGTTCCTACGCATACCAAACAGCAACAAAAACAACATATATATATTAACACCTGGAGAATTTTGCTCTATAGATCCAGTTAATGTCTCAAGATATTTCCATCATCATTTCATTGCAATGCTACACTTTATTTGCAATAAAACTGTTCTTCCCCTTGGAGAAGTGCACCACTTCTTTTGGAGAAAAGAATATCAAGCGAGAGGAGCACCACATATTCACATGCTTTTATGGATCAAAGGTGCTCCGAAATTTGGGCACAACAGTGATAGCACTGTCCACTGTTTATCCAAAAATATGTCACATGTGAAATCCCTTCACAACAGACACATAGTGAGCTGCATGGGCAGATTTTACAATTTCAAAGACACAAATGTGGCAAATATTGTAGCCATAAACACAAAAACAAAGATAAATACTACACCAAATGCTGCTTTGCTTTCCCTAGACCAGTTACAGAAACAGGTGAAGTAAACAACTTCATGTCTTCAGTTCGACATAGTGTTAAAGGTAAATCACCTAAAAACACGTATTACATAAAAAAAAGGGAAGAATCAAAATATATCAATGATTACAATGCAATCATTGCCCTATTACGGAATGCAAA
The DNA here is from genome assembly GCF_040938575.1 of Ambystoma mexicanum. Lineage (NCBI taxonomy): Eukaryota > Metazoa > Chordata > Amphibia > Caudata > Ambystomatidae > Ambystoma > Ambystoma mexicanum. The sequence goes on from NC_090930.1 coordinate 1,231,486,820, forward strand.
CATAGATGTGCACTGCACACAATTCAACTGCTGTTGCACAATATGTTACAGCCTACTTAACAAAAGCAGAAAAAACAGAGCTTCAAGACCTCTGGGATGACCTAGCATCAGACAAAACATTATCACAGATATTGTACAGCCTAGACATAAAAATGCTCTCTCATAGAGAATGTGGGGCCTATGAAGCAGCAGATCGTTTAACCGGCACTGCTTTGTATGGAAAATCAGACAACATAGTATGGCTCAGTCTTGGTCCAGCAAAATCTAGAAAAAGAGTGCTAAAATCATATTAGGACATAGAAACGATTGCCAGAAATGATCCCAACAGCCAAGACATTCTAAAAAACAATTTACTGGACACATACTATCCAAACAGGTGTACCACTATGGAAAGCATGTGCCTATACCACATAGCTCAAAACTTTGCATAGAAAAATAATGTAAAATCCGATGAAAGCAAACGTAGATATAGAGTGACCGATTGTGAAGGGAGCTTAGTGAAACTTAACAAACGAAGCTTAATTAATCATGTGAAATTGTCATTAAAAACTCCTCAACAGAAAGAACTGTATTACATGTCAATGTTACAACTTTTCAAACCATGGAGAAAAGAGGAAGACATACTAGATAATTATGAGTGCTATGAAGATGCTTTCAAAGCAAATGAAAGCACTATCACAGATGTTAACTTTATGCAGTACAAAACAATGTTAAACAATGAGCAGCAACAGGAAGAAGAAATTCAGGCCCAACTAAATAAAGACTTTCCGACAGTAGTCGACCTTCTGTAACAGGAAGTCAAGAACCATTAGGACAACCACTAATAGCAAATGAGGTTGAAGTTGCTATGGCAGAAGTAGAAAACACCATGTTTCAGTATCATATCAAGAAGATACAGAGGACTTAACTGTACAACAAGGAAAACTTAACAACGATCAGCGCACCGTTTTTGAAGAGGTAACAAAACAAATTGTGCATGGCGTACAGCACGAAAATAAAGAATGTGCCTGCCAAAATTACAAACTTATACTGCTGTACGTCAGTGGTGAAGCTGGATTAGGGAAAACATTCTTAAACAAAATTATCAGCAAGTTCCTTCAACAATTGACAAACAACAAACTGTCAGCTGTTTTAACAGCCCCCACAGGTTTAGCTGCCTACAACATAGGCGCTGTGATTTTACACCGATTAATACTGCTTCCAGTAGGGCATCAAAATAAATTAGACTACTACAAACTTTCTGCAGAAGCTGCAATGGAATTACGTAGAGTATTGAAACAAATGAAAATGCTACTAATAGATGAAGTGAGCATGGTCTCCAATCTAATGTTGGCTTTGATTCATCACAGATTGCAAGAAGTACTTAAAAGTAATAACGAAGAACTCTTTGCAGGGAAACACATTATTGTTTTCAGAGATCTTCTACAATTGACACCAGTAAAAGGTGAACGGAGTTTTAAAACCTTGGGCCACACACTCTGCCGGAAATCTGTTGGTAGCATAGGTAATGTTAACCTTTGGCAACATTTCCAATACAGAGAATTAACTGAGAACATGCGGCAATCTAGAGTTGGTGTATTATCGCAAGAAGCACAAGCTGTATTGAAAAGTCGGCATATACATGCACTTTATGGCGATAATGCATGTGCAACTGATGTTATGGAACAAATAGCGCACAAAAATGTCAATTGTATGGCCTTAATGCCAACTCTTGCAAGCTGTTTCAAATTCAATGAAACAATGTTAAAGAAAGAAATGCAAGCTATAATAGAAATTAGCGCCACAGACAAACTAGACGTACATGGTTTGACATTACCCGTGTGTGAGCAAGCCACAACAAGACTAAATAGTTTAGAAAATTCAATCTCCAACACAGCTGGGTTGGAAAAAGTATTGAAATGATCATTAAATTGTAGAATAATGCTTAAACGTAACCTTGACGTAGATCAAGGACTAGTTAATGGAGCACTGGGCACAGTTGTTGGCTTTCAATCATACCCACGTGATAGCAGCATTCAGTTTGTAAATATTTGCTTTGATAAAGTTATAGAAGTGAAAAGGATAGGGCGCTGAATGGCTCGATTTCTTCTCTTCAAATACATGTATGTACGTAGAGAGCAATTTTCTCTAACTCTTGCATATGCAGTTACCATTCATAAATCCCAAGGTCTTACCCTAGAGAAAGCATTGATAGATATAGGAAACACAGTGTTTAAGGAAGGCATGAGCTACGTAGCATTATTACGCTTACGTACACTTGATGGTCCATTGCTAATAAACTTTGATTCAAGTAAAGTCAAAGCTGATATTCCTTGCATTCTAGAATACATTAGATTGCGTTCACTGTATACCCCTCATCTGAAACAATACCCTGTTCCTGATAAAGTTAAACGTGGTAAAAGAAAAGTAAATGAAACAGAAATGCAACAGAATGCAACAGTAAATTCCGCAAAAATAAAGAAAAGAAGCTAAAGTTTCATCAATTGTCGCAAACATTGAAGAACCTATTAGGGAATGGAAACCAGGCACGTCGGAAAAGAAGCAAAAGAAAATCCGAAAAATGCACTCAGATACAGAACTTGCTGGCCCATTCAAATTTACAAATGAAAGTGGAGTAAATTGCTATGCAAATGTAGAAATAAATATTCTATTTCAATTGCCACCAATTGTTAACAATATTTACCTGCACAGCACAGACCGATTGTGTTTGAAAATGTTAGTGCTGCATAGAAATGCAACAAGCAATCCTGAAAGTGTTCATGGAGTAAGGCAACAATTGGACGACTGTGCTGAAATGGTGAGATTCACTATAAACTCACAAGAAGATCCACTATAATTTCTAATGTACACACTATTAGTGTTGGAAAGTAAAAGCATACCTGTAAATTAAATCTTCCAAATTTCATAAATGTGGAAACATACATGCACTCTCTGTAACAAAGTAATACAGGAAGAAATCCCAAATGAGCGATTTGTGTATATTTCCATACCAAATTGTGAGAGCATTCCATTTCAGCAACTTGTACAAAATGCAAACCATGGCAGATTATGTAGTATTTGCAATTCAGACAATCGCTCTACCTTACTGATACAATTACATAGTGCCTACATAAGAGTTATGCTTCTACGTTATAATGCAGATGGCACCAAAAACAACTGCAAACTAACTGGATTTACACACGGTCAAGTGTCACTTGGAAAGAAAACCTTTACAACAGTAGGAGTAATCACCATTCAGGAGCTACAACCAATGCAGGTCACTACACTGCATACATTAAAAAGAATTCTGGATGGTTTGAATGTAATGATAGCACCATTACTCTAAAGCAGAGGTTGCCAGTTTACCTAACAAATGCATATTTAATGTTCTTGAAGCCAAAATTTGCGAAATAATGTGTACTTCAAAATTGTCAACAAAGTATGTGAAAGACTACAAACAATTAGAATACACCCACAGGTATCTAACTAGCCAACAGGATGGAAGAATGACACAAATACATGATTATCGCAGATCGTTGGAAAATAATGCACAGGCAGAATATGCCTAAACGTATCTAACTGTTGTTAAAAATCGACAGAAAGGCAACAAAGAAAACATTAATGGCAAAGATAAAGGAAACAGGATATGTCAACGACACAAATTAATGAGTATCACAAATCTGTAGGAACAAATGCACAGTTAGAATACGCCTACAGGTATCTAACTACCCAACAGGATGGAAGAATGACACAAGTAAATGATAATCACAGATCGTTGGAAACAAATGCACAGGTAGAATATGCCTATAGGTATCTAAGTGTTGGTAAAAATCGGCAGGAAGGCAACAAAGAAAACATTAATGGGAAAGATGAAGGAAACAGGATGTAACAACGACACAAATTAATGAGTATAAAAAATCTATAGGAACAAATGCTCAGTTAGAATACGCCTACAGGTATGAAACTGTTGTTAAAAATGGGCAGGAAGGCAACAAACATAACATTGATTAGAAAAATGAAGAAAACAATGAAAGGAAAAAATGAAGTACTTAGTTGCATAAGAAATGAAGTTTTTTTTTAAATCTGACAAGGATTCTTTTCCCCAGACCCAAGGATTAGAAAAGCAAACATAGAAACTGAGCGCAATGCACAGTACACTGGTTTGTAAAATAAAATATGAGGGTCTAAACAAAAAAGTTAACTGTCTATTATGGCAAATGTGGAAAAACTGCAAACATTAACACACCTTTTTCTTTCATCACAGAAATGGAAAAAGTGATACTTCTGCCAAGTACAATAACCAATTTTAAAAATATGTATGGATTTTGAACAAAGCAAGGAGTAAGTATATTGGCAGGCATTTTCCACACATGGGAATCAACTCGTCTAATCTATGGTAGTAATATGCTGCAGTGCAGTGCCTGTAGGCTGGCCTTTCATCTGCGGTAAGTAACCTACCACCTACGCCTTACAACCAAGTTTCAAGGGGTACAGTTCCTATCCACAAGCATTGCTGCATATGTAAAACATGGTCCTTGTAAATTAGCTGCTTATAAATGTACTTTGTGGATCATCGTCTGCAGCCACGAATTGAAGAAACTAGGGCATCAACACAACAACCACAATCCACCACACCCATATTAACTTGTAACTCTACTGCTTATGACTTCAGTCTTGTGTGCATGGGCTTTAGCCATGCACCCAAGACTGCAGGGTCTCCCCACAACTACCTCGTGATGTGTGGTAGTGGGGGTTATTCTATAGGTGTGTTATTGTTAAGTACCTCTGCCCAGAGGCTTCCCTCCTAGTTGTATGTCTGTAGATCTTACATGGGATGGGTGTGTAGTGTCTTCCAACTCTAGTACTTACCACTTTGTTCTTGGTTGCCATGCACCAAAGACTGCACGCACTCCCCACAACTTGCCAATCAAAACGCAACAGTACGAGTGTGTGCATGGATGGCACATGTGGCGGTGGTTGTGGCCAGGGCCTACAGTCTTGTAAGTAAGGCCTTCGGCCTTTGGCCGACGGCCATGCATCCAAGACTCTAGGCCCTGGCCACAACCACGATAGCATGTGCCACCCATGGCGGCGTACTAATGAATATAATGATAACCATTACAAAAAATAATGCATTCATAGCATGTTGTCAATTTCAATGTTCCTTAACACCACACGTGTCCTTACAAATATAACAACTCTGCTACTTCATAAAGTAGGTATAAGTGTATTATTGGGTGCATGGCCTTCGGCCCTGCACCCAAGAGCGCAGGATCTCCCCACAACCACCTCTTTGTTCATGGGTGCATGGCCTTTGGCCATGCACCCAACACTGCATGCACTCCCCACAACTTGCCAATGAAAATGCAACACAAGGGGTGTATGCATGGGTGCCACATGCAGCGGTGGTTGTGGCCAGGGCCTAGAGTCTTGCATGTGTCAACCATGGGAGCGTACTACTAAATATAATAATAGCTATTGGAAACAGTAATGTATTCACAGCATGTAGGCAAATTCAATGTTCCTTAACACTACACGTGTCCTTACAAATTTAGCAACTCCCCCATGCAGTGCACAGGCTCAAATAGTGGCCTTATTGGACCCCCCTTTTCTGTTCGTACAAGGAGGCCATAGAACATACGTCATTAAGTAGGTATAAGAGTACTGTGCGAACAAGATGTCCATACACATTACATCATGACGACCGATCCCCAGAACAAGTGCATTAATTACCCATATGTTAACACTGTAGCCCCTGGCCACTACCACCGTTGCATGTGCCACCCATAGCGGCGTGCTAATGAATATAAAAATAGCCATTGGGAAAAATAATGCGTTCACGGCATGTTGTCAATTTCAATGTTGCCTACCTATAACTGTGTGCTTTCACGAGTTACATATTTCCTGTCCACTACATGGACTGAAGTGTTACAAATTTCCTGCCCACTACATGGACTGAAGTGATATCGTTATTACCCCCCACATTTACTGTACGTACAAGGTGTCCATAGAAATTACATCTTGACGACCGAAGAACAAATGCATAGATCACACATTTCTTACTGTCTGAACCTTTCCCAATGCTCTGTGACACTGCAAAATAGGTTAATAAAAAAAGCATGTATACGCTGGTTGTTGCTCCGCTTTCTGGGGATCCAAGATGTCAGGCGCATCCTAACCATCTGACGCAGAACACGTCTCGCAGCAGCCAATGGGCATTGACGTCGCGTGTACGCGGTCATGACGGCAGCCCCTTAGCCAATCGGTTTCTTGTTCGTCGACCGAACAGGGAAGTGTGACCACGGAGCGAACATAGATATCACTAATTAATTCAGACCTACTTTTACATAATTATAAATAAACATACTGCAAATTTACAAAAGCACGCTTTATGGACCAAGCCCCTTTACCTGCTGAAGATTTCGTCAAAATCCATCCAGCGGTTTCACCTGTAGCCATGCGCAAAGTTTTTCCCCCATTCAGTCTATGGGAAAAAAATACATTTTGGGACCCCCCCTATAACTCTGCTCCCCCTGGACGAATTCTCACCAAACAAATTCAGAGTGGCCCATATACTTATCTTGCAAAGTTTGGTGAGGTTTGGCCAGGGGGGGCAAAGTTGGGACCCCCCCGGTCCCAAAACTTCTTTTTTCCCATAGACTGAATGGGGAAAAAACTTTGCTCACGCCTACAGCCCAAACCGCTGGAAGGATTTTCACCAAATTTGGACCAGGAGCAGCGGCTTGGTCCCGAAAGCGTGCTTTTGCAAATCTGGTGAAAATCCATCTAGTAGTTTTTTATAAAATGAGCAAAAAATAGGTAAAAAAAATTACTGATATCTATGTTCGGTCCGCGGACACACAATGGGCCTCATTACACGGTAGGCGCTAAAAAATGTGATTTACCGTCATGGCGCTATTAGCGTGTCCGCCATCGCAGGAGACCGCTAATAGCGTTTCATTACGAGTTAGCGGACACGCGCATAGGGCCATGCCGGTAAATGACCCTACCGCCATGGCGGAAAAGCACCTTACCGGCTCCGACCAAAGTGCTGATAGCACCTCCGCCCTCATGCTGCACGCTATTAGCGGTCACCGCTGTTAGCGGTCACTGCTATTAGCGGTCACCGTAAAACACCGGAACCGGAAATAGCGTCATCGCACCGGAACGGGAAAGAGCCCGGCGGCCATCTTTAAAAACACAATCCATTGCCATCCCCTGCACTCAGGACCTGCAGCAACACCACGACTGGCAAAACCACATCCCAGAAGAACAAACAATGCCCAAGGCCCTAAAGAAAGCCGATGCGCGCCAGCGCAAAGAACGCTTCTCAAACGAGGAATTGAAAATGCTGGCAGACACCCTGGCTGCAAATGCAGACGTAGTGTTCGCTAGCGACATGCGGCGCCCGGCACTCCTGAGAAAAAAGGAAATCTGGGCTGAGGTGGCGCAGAAAGTCAGTGCGGTGGGCTCCACCCCCCGCACCGTAAAGGACGTGCGCAAGCGGTGGGATGATCTGCGCCTCCGTGTACGCAGCATTTTATCGGCCAACAGGAATCTGGCCATGGGCACAGGAGGCGGAGGTGGATCCCCGATGAAGATGCAGGAGTGGGAGGAGACATGTGCCAGCACCATTGGCATAGAATCCATCGAGGGAGTGGGCCGAATGGAGTGTGGTGTGGCAACAACGTCAGACGGAGGTGAGTGACCACGCAAGACACAGCAATGCCAAGCATGAGTCCCTCCCCCAAATGTGAATTGGGAATCAGCTAATGGATGGGGTCATCACACACACATGTACACAACCCTGCATATATGCCCTGCACATCCCCACACAACCACATGCATGCAGCACCTCACACACGTGTCACCCTGACACATGTCCGGATGACCCACCCATCTGGCCAACAACCTGCAGGCCCAAAGTAGATGTCCAAATCCAAAGAACTGCAGCAACAACAACATATGCATGATGCACGTTGACCCATCACTGATGTTATCCCTGTCTTGCTCCCCCACAGGGTCACAATCTGACAGTGAGGAGCTGGACTCTGCAACGCAGGCCCCACCACCCAAAAAGCAGGCCAAGGGAAAGGATGCAGGCACCAGGCCCAGTACATCGAGGGGCACTGGGATATCTGGAGTGGCCCAGCGTTCAAAAGCCACCCACGCAACGACCACACCAAGGGTCGAAATGCCATCCGACACTGTGGCAGCACCCCCACCACCCACCCCCACCACTCAGGAGCCAGTGCCAGAAGGCACGCCGTCCGCAGCCAATAGCTCCGTTGGGGAAGCAGCAGCCACGGCACCTATGAGTGATGTGGACGACCCATGTCCGACACCGGAAGGGCAGCATACACCCAGCCCCCAGCTGTCCCCACTCCACAGCCCATGCAACACATCCAATGGCAGCATCCATGAGATGCATGCCGGAGATGCAATGGATGGGTCATTCAGTCCCGTGGCGAGCTCACCTGATGTCGGCCACATGCAGCAAGCTGCGCCGAGGAGTAACAGGGGCAGGGCCGCAGACGACACCATGAGCCTGATACGCCAGCGCCAGGAGGAGCTCAATGCCCTGGTTGCCCGGCAAGTGAGCGAGGCTGCCTCGACCAGGGAGGAGATCCGGGTGTTGTCAAGGGACATGAAAGCTGCCATGGACAGCAACACGACGCGCCTATGTGACGAGATGGCCGCTGTAAGGCAGGTCCTAACGCGCATTGCTGAGGCGATGGAGAGCATGCGTCACTCACAGGGAGCAGATCAACCAGCCATGCCCTCGTCTACTAGCTCCGACCAGACAACCATCCTGCGCAGGTCCAGCCGGTCCTTGCGGCGGTCAGACTCACAACCCCCCAATGGTGGTAGTGGAGGAGGGAAGTAGGGCCAGCCTGTCCCTGTTGACACTTGGGAACTAATGCAGCACTGATGTGCACACCATGTTCGGTGGAGTTGTGGGGGGAGGGGGGTGAGGGTGTTCGGTGGAGTTGTGGGGGGAGGGGGGTGAGGGTGTTCGGCGGAGTTGTGGGGGGAGGGGGGTGAGGGTGTTTGGGGTGGAGGGTACATGCACGTTTGAATGTCATAATGCTCAATACACACGTAATGGCATGGATAATCACATGACTGGACATTGATAATTGTGTATGTGTGCTTTATTGTTGAAGGGTGCACTGTGATTATGTCCTCCATACACCCCGTGCCCTGAGCTGAACACCAATTGCACCCTCCTAATCCATGTGCATCAGAAACAATGGTCTATCAGGTGCTGCCGCACAGCACGTCCCTCATGGGCATCGCCACCTGCATGACCTGCAGCCCCCTCTCCTCCATCCTCATCCCCGTCATCATCCTCAGACGGTGGTCGCAGTTCTATGTCAGGGGGCATTGGCACATTCCGTCTGATACACATATTGTGAAGCATGACACATGCCATGGTGATCTTGGCCACCTTCTCATGCCCGTACAGGAGTGCCCCGCCCGACCTGCTGAGGCACCGGAAGCGTTCCTTCAATAGGCCGAATGTCTGCTCGATCACCACGCGGGTACGGGTGTGTGCATGATTGTAGTCCTCTTCGTGCCTGTTCTGTGGGTTCCGCACAGGGGTAAGGAGCCACCTCTTCAGGGGATAACCTGCATCACCTGCATGGGTGCAACAATGGGTATGTGTAAGTGTCTACATAATGTGGAGCGTGCACATATCACACAAACAAACATTGCATATTCAACGACATCCACTGATCCAAGCACGCATGGCAATCAGGGTAACTGCAATGTGGGAAGGTGAGGTGGTCCTTGCAAGTGGACATGCACCATGCATGCATACAGCAGGGATTGCCATGTCCCGCCAGAGTTTAAGTGATTTGTGTTTCCTGGCCCTGGCAACGTTAGTGCCACACTGCTAGTACACTGCCATTCCTTAGTTGATGTCCCCATGCTGTTTGATGGCAATTCTGTGGTGGGGTACGGGTGTGCCTCACCACAATGGCTACAGGGGATCCATTTGTATGCACTCATGTGCGCGGACCATTTCTGATGTTGTTCAGCGTACATTTCAGTTGTGATTTTGATATGCATGTTGCTGATTTGTGTAATGGGGGAATGGTGTGTTGTGCGGTGTGCATGTTGTTTGGAATGGCCTGTTTGGCGTAATGGATTGATATGTTTGCCGTGGCACTCACTTCCGGCATGTGGTTTTGTCTCTGGTCCATTGTGGGCTGCCTCACTGTACAGTGATGCAAATATGTATGTCCATTCTTCTCATGACACAAGTTCACGCCCAATTGGAGTATGCATCTCCCCCCCCCCCATTCACGGCCAGTTGGAGTATGCATCTCCCCCCCCATTCACGGCCAGTTGGAGTATGCATCTCCCCCCCCCATTCACGCCCAGTTGGAGTATGCATCTCCCCCCCCCATTCACGCCCAGTTGGAGTATGCATCTCCCCCCCCCATTCACGCACAGTTGGAGTATGCATCACCCCCCCCACTCACAATCCACATCACACTGACATGTGGTCGGCCTGCTACTCACCAAGTAGCCACGAACGTTGTCCAGCATGTCGCTCCATGTATCGTGGTATTGTCGAGTTCCGCAGGACCATTGCATCATGGGTTGAACCGGGATATCGGGCACAGCAATGTGTGATGATCTTATTGGAGTCACATACCATTTGGACGTTGATGGAGTGGTATTGCTTTCTGTTACGGTACACTACCTCATTGGCATGTGGGACCAGCAGTTCTACATGGGTACAGTCGATGGCCCCGATGCAACTTGTGATGCCTGCCAGTGAATGGAAGCCAACTTTGGTGTTGGAGATCTCCTGGGCAGTCCGTGGCATGTATATGTGTTGACTTGTGTGCTGCAGGAGGGCATCGAGCACCTGGTTCAGTGTGCGTGAGAATACTGGTTGTGATATGCCATGCATCTGACCTACCGTATGCTGGTAGGTGCCTGTGGCCAAGAAGTGGAGCACTGTTACTACCTTCAGTAGAGGGGGGATGGCAGTACGGATGTCAATGAGACTCACAATGTCGTTGTATATCATGTCTACTATGGTGGTGATGGTATCCCAGTCCAGACGGTACAGGGTGTGTATCTGCTCAGGGGTTAGGTTGACTGGACTGGCTCTGATCCTGGGTATTGGTGGCTGCCTCTGTGGTATCACTAGGTGCACTGGTGGTGCTTGCTGCGCCTGTCTTGCCCTCCTCCTCCTCCTCCTGCGTCTCCTCTGTGCTGCCTGTTGTTGTAGCTGCTGCACAGCAATCATGTCCTCTAGCCCATGTAATGCTGCTAGTATTGCATCCATCTTGGTGTGGGAATGGGTGTGGGGAGGGGTGTGGTGTGCTCTTTTGTGCTGCCAGTCTCCATTGCCTCCACCTGTGCTGATTTTGTCCACCTGTGGCAGGTGGGAACTCTGCTGTGCTCTTTTAACGTGTGGTTCGCGATGCCGGTATTAGCGCCTTGCCGGTAAGGGTTCTTTGGGTCTACTACATGCCGGTATTGCCATGTACGCATGGCTCGTGATGCCGTGATATTAGCGCTATGCCGCTATTTCCGGTCTGAGGGGCCGCGCGCTCACGGACTTGCCGCTAATAGTGCCACCGTACTTTGCGGTGCCGCTAATAGCGGTATGTCCGGTTCGTGATTGGGGAGGGGATTTACCGATACCGGTAATCCCTTACCGGTAACGGTATGTCCCTACCACCTACCGTGTAATGAGGCCCAATGTGTTCGCTGATTGGACGGTGAAGAGCGTGAAGCGCGTCAGATTTTCGGGAACACCCGACATCTTGAATTCGCCGACGTCCGTGGACAGCGCATTGAAACTTGGTGGAGAAATGCTATTTAGTAGAGTGTGTTGGTGTGTAAGACTGTTTGGGGAGGGTGGGGGAGTAAGAGATGGGTTAAATGTTGTATTTTTTTAGGTGGTAGATCTCCTTGTTGTGTTCGATTTGTCCGCGGACAACACGGATGTCCTGAAATGTTCTAAATAAATGAAATGGGGTTGTTCGGAGGACACTATGTCCGTACGTATGGTTCGTAGGCAAGTTGAAACTGTTCTAGGAACACACGCGGTGTACTGATATGTTAAAAAATAAATGAAATGGGTGTGTCCTGAGGACGGTATAACTGTCCGTATCGTTTGGAAGCAAGTTGAAACTGTTCTTAGAACACATGAAGTGTCCTGGGATGTTCGTCAATAAACAAAATGGGAGTGTTCTGAGGATGCTACATCTGTCCGTATTGTTTTTTAAGCAAGCTGAAACTGTCCTAAGAACACTCGTGGTGTCCTGAAATGTTCGTAAATAAACAAAATGGGAGTGTCCTGAGGACAAGCTGGCAAGTTGAAATTGTTCTAATAACACATGATGTGTCCTGGGATGTTCGTAAATAAACAAAATGGGGGTGTCCTGAGGATGGTATGCATGTCCGTTTTGTTCGCAGGCAAGTTGAAACTGTTCTAAGAAGACCTGCGGTGTCCTGAAATGTTCGTGAATGGACAAAATGGAGGTGTCCTGAGGACGGTATGTCTGTCCATTTCGTTCGCAGGCAAGTTGAAACTGTTCTAAGAATTCATAATGTGTCCTGGGATGTTCGTCAATAAACAAAATGGGGGTGTCCTGAGGACGGTGGGTGTTTGTCAATAAACAAAACGGGGGTGTCCTGAGGACGGTATGACTGTTCGTACTGTACGCAAGCAAGCTGAAACTGTTCTAAGAACACTCGCAGTGTCCTGAAATGTTTGTAAATAAACAAAATGGGAGTGTCCTGAGGACGCTGTCCGTATTGTTCACTGGCAAGTTGAAATTGTTCTAATAACACATGATGTGTCCTGGGATGTTCGTAAATAAACAAAATGGGGGTGTCCTGAGGAGGGTATGCCTGACCGTTTTGTTCGCAGGCAAGTTGAAACTGTTGTAAGAAGGCCTGCGGTGTCCTGAAATGTTCGTAAATGGACGAAATGGGGGTGTCCTGAGGACGGTATGTCTGTCCATTTCGTTCGCAGGCAAGTTGAAACTGTTCTAAGAATTCATCATGTGTCCTGGGATGTTCGTCAAAAAACAAAATGGGGGTGTCCTGAGGACGGTATGACTGTTCGTACTGTTTGCAAGCAAGCTGAACCTGCTCTAAGAACACTCGCGGTGTCCTGAAATGTTTGTAAATAAACGAAATGGGAGTGTCCTGAGGACGCTGTCCGTATTGTTCGCTGGCAAGTTGAAAGTGTTCTAAGAACACTCATCATGTCCGCGGACATTAAAAGTGCCCATATGGCATAGTCAAAATGTTTGACTCTATGGGTGTGATATGCTGCGGTGGTTGTGGCCAGGGCATAGAGTCTTGGGAGCATGGCCATATGGCCAAGCACCCAAGACTCTATGCCCTGGCCACAACCACCGCAGCATATTACATCCATAGTGGCTTATAACTTTGGGATCCAAGAACAAATTTATAAGCAACAAAGTTGTAAGCCACTATGGGTGTGATATGCTGTGGTGGTTGTGGGTAGGGTGTATAGTGTTGGGTGCATGGACAACACCATATTTATAAGTACCGAAGTTATAAGTCACTATGGGTGTGATTTGCTGCGATGGTTGTACTTATTATAATATACTTACTGTTTGGTTTAGAAACTGAAGTACATGTATTTCTTGTTCATTTCTTTGATAAAAGAAAAGATCATGTTAGTATTGGTATTTTGTAATGACGTATAACATTGAATAATCAACATTTTATTTGACCCTCATATTTAGTAGATTACAAACCAATGTACTGTGCAATTTGCTCAGTTTCTGTGTTTGTTGCTCAAATCATTGGGTCTGTGGGAGAAAAAAAAATCCATGTTGGATTTAAAAAAAAAACTTTTTTGTTATGCTACAGTCTATTTGTTTGTTTTCAGTGTTCACTTGTTGTTTCTGGCTAATGCTCTATATATTGGCTTGTTGCAGATTTTTTGGAGCAGTTAGATACCTGCTAACATATTCTAACAGTCTATTTTTTGTTATAATTAAGTGGTATTGATTTATCTGTTTGGAAATTGTAAAATTTTGGGGCAGTTAGATACCAGTTGGCGTATTCTAACTGTCTATTTTTTGTTATAATGTATTGGTATTGATTTATCAGTTTGTTTATTGAAAATCTTGGGGTAGTTAGATACCAGTGGGCGTATTCTAACTATCTATTTTTTTATATAATTTAGTAGTATTCATGTATCTGTTTAGTTGTTGTAGAATCTTGGGGCAGTTAGATACCTGTTGGCATATTCTAACAGTTTATAGTTTTTTAATAGAAGTTTTGTTAAGGTTTAAGTACATTTTAGTTAATACATTTTGGTTTTAAGAAGATTAAATAAGCCTTTGTAAGATTTGCAGGTAATCTCTGCTTTAGAGTAATGGTACTATCATTACATTCGAACCATTCACATTTTTTTTTTATATATGCAGTATAGTGACCTGCATTGGTTGTGTCTCCTGTGTGGTAGATTATACCTATTGTTGTGAAGGTTTTCTTACCAAGTGATACTTGACCATGTGTGAATCCAGTCAGCTTGCAGTTGTTTTTGGTACCATCTGCATTGTAACGTAAAAGCATTAGTATTACGTATTTACTATGTGTTTGTATTAGTAAGGTGGAGCTATTATCCGAATTGCATAAAGTACATAATCTACCATGGTTTGCATTTTGTACAAGTTGCTGAAATGGAACGGATTCACAATTAGGTATTGATACATACACAAAGCGCTCATTGGGGATTTGTTCTTGTGTCACATTGTTGCAGAGAGTGCATGTATGTTTCCACATGTATGAAATCTGGAAGATTTCATTTATAGGTATTTTATTTTGTTTTCCAGTACTTGTAGTAAGTACATTAGAAATTCTTGTGGATCTTCCTGTGAGTTTATAGTGAATTTCACCATTCCAGCACAGTGGTCCAATTGTTGTCTTATTCCATAAACACTATCAGGGTAATTCATAGAATTTCGCACAAAAGTGGCGAACGCGGCTGGCGCCAGTGTCCCCGTGTGATAGATTGCGCCAGCCGCGTGCGATAAAATCCATTTCATCGCACAGCGATTTCATGGATTTCAGCCTCCAAAACCAGCCGTGGCGCAGCGACCCTGCAGAAGCGCCAGTTACGCCCCCAAGAACGCCCTCGGGCAAGGAAAAGCCATCAAAATTCCCAATTCATCGCAAAGGGCTGCGCTAACCCTGGACCAGTTCACAGGGCTGCCAAACAGCAAACGCCAAGCGGGGAACGTGTATTTCAGTGGTTCGCGGGAAGTTTCTCACGCGATTGTCCTGGGTACGTGTACATCAGGGGTGCGCGTGAAGTAACACACGCGATTCCATCAGGGCACGTGTATTCCAGGGGTGCACGGGAAGTATCACACGCACAATCAGCAGGGTACGTGTATTTCAGGGGTGCGCGGGAAGTATCACACGCGATTCCATCAGGGTACGTGTATTTCAGGGGTGCGCGGGAAGTATCATACGCGATTCCATCAGGGCACGTGTTTTTTAGGGGTGCGCGGGGAGCACTACACGTGAATTGGCCGTGTGGGTCCTCCCAGGTGTTCCCTCTACACCCTCCACGGCCCCTGCAGCCAGCCCACACCACAGGGGACTACCCTGCACCCCTGCTCATGTCCCGCAGCCAGCCCATCCACCATGGCCATGCCCCCCAGCCAAGCCACATGTCACCTTGCACTACTGATCAACAACGCATATCTCCCAGCACCCTCACCCCCCAGCACTGTGGGGAACCTGCCAGCAGGCCCCCACACATGTCCAACTCATGTCCCCCTGCAACCCCACCCCCCAGCACTGTGGGGCACCCTCCACCAGGCCCCCACACATGTCTCCCATCACCCCCACACCCCAGCACTGTGGGGCACCCTCCACCAGGCCCCCACTCATGTCCAACCCATGTCCCCCTGCATCCCCACCCCCCAGCACTGTGGGGCACCCTCCACCAGGCCCCCACACATGTCTCCCAGCACCCCCCCACCCCCCAGCACTGTGGGGCACCCTCCACCAGGCCCCCACTCATGTCCAACTCATGTCTCCCAGCACCCCCAAACCCCAGCACTGTGGGCCACCCTCCACCAGGCCCCCACTCATGTCCAACTCATGTCCCCCTGCACCCCCACCCCCAGCACTGTGGGGCACCCTCCACCAGGCCCCCGCTCATGTCCAACTCATGTCTCCCAGCACACCCACCCCCCAGCACTGTGGGCCACCCTCCACCAGGCCCCCACTCATGTCTCCCAGCACCCCCACCCCCCAGCACTGTGGGGCACCTTCCACCAGGCCCCCACTCATGTCAAACTCATGTCCCCCTGCACCCCCACCCCCCAACACTGTGGGCCACCCTCCACCAGGCCCCCACTCATGTCTCCCAGCACCCCCACCCCCCAGCACTGTGGGGCACCTTCCACCAGGCCCCCACTCATGTCAAACTCATGTCCCCCTGCACCCCCACCCCCCAGCACTGTGGGCCACCCTCCACCAGGCCCCCACTCATGTCCCCCTGCACCCCCACCCCCCACCAGTCAGGGGCACCTGCCAGCAGGCCCCCACACATGTCCCCCAGCCAACATGTCATCACAATCTAGATCCCTGGGCCTTATGGGCAGCCTCCAAATGCCAAACACCCACCCAAGTATTGCATCCACCCACTTAGAAATGGAAATCACATGATACAACCCCAATGGCAAGTTTGTAAATGAACACATGTCCCTCACATACACACAATGGGTGTCAGTGAATGTCAAAACCCATATCATGATATGCATGAAACCAATGAGATGATACTACACATTGAAGTTTGAAGAAAAAATATGTATTAAAAGCAACATAAATTGAATCAAAAATAAACAAACGAAAATGGGAATAAAAAAAAGAAAGCAGCAGGTCCGTAAAATAATGTAAAACCACAAATCATAATCCAAAGGAAAGGTGTCCAAAGTCACAGTTCACAAAAGTAAATGCAATGGAAAATTAAAATCGAAAACCATTGCTCCATGGGTAAATCATTAAAAAAAATAGAAAATCCAACAGTCAACTATATACAGATAAACAATCCAGGGTCCATGATCCAAACAGAAGAAATGAAACCTATCTAATAACACTACCTAATAAAAAAAACTATATACAAAAATGTGGCCCATTGTCCAAAAGGTCCAAAAAAAATGCAAAACCAAAGGAAACCTAACACTAACTACAGAACTATTTACAAGGGCAGCGGGCCAGTCCGACGGCTCACTTTGGGATGTTCCGGGCCAGGGCATCATCGAACTCCTGCTCAATGTCCCCGAGGTGGTCCTCCTCCATGGCCCCGAGGGTCGGCAGGGCCGTCGACATGTTCACCTCCAACTCCCTGCGGATTGCCTCGAGGCACTCGGCCCGCCTCAGGGCCCTCCGCATGGAGTTCTCCGCCCTGACCATCATGAGCCGTGCCTCTTCCGCCCGCTGCCGCTCCGCATCTATGGCGTGGCCCAACCGCTGCCACACTGAAGACACTTCCCGTCCTGGGTCCTCCTGCCCTATGGCCGATGCCTGCCCCTCCGATGTCGAAGGCCCCGAGCCATCATGGCTCCCATCTCGTTGCTGCTGCTGCTGTGCCTCTGCCCGTGCCCTGGCTCCTGCCACCTGCACATCCTCCACCGGCTGGGGTGCAGTCGTTGATGTGGCCACCCCTGCTGGACGTCCGACTCCCAACTGTGGCAGGGATGCCTCCTCCACCAGCCTGGCCGCACCGTCAGAGGCAGCTCCATAGGGCACCCAGGTGACTAATGGGTGGTAAGATGGCACGGAGGACGACTGGCGCATAGGGGGTTCAGTTGAGGAGGGGGTCTGAGCAAGCCCCATCAAACGGAGGAATCCGGCCTGGGTGACCTGTCCCAGTAGGCTGACGCGGTCATCGAGCCATTCAAGATGACGTGCAGTCTCCTCATGAAAAGACTGCAGGTCACCTCGCATGGCCCATTGATGCAACGCCACACCAGTCAGGACAGGCTCAACCCGGACCTGGATAGCCACGTCCGCAGGCAGAGGACGGCCAGTTGTCGTGAGCTCATCCCCTTCCTGAAAGCGGGTCTGGACATAGGCATCCCTGCTGGTGCAAGATGATGCAGTGACAAGATCAGGGACATGATTGCACACAGGCACCTCCGCGGCAGCCTGTGCTGCCTCCTGTCCCTGGTCCTGCACTGCACCACTAGCACCAGTGGAATCCCCACCTCCAGACCCGTCTCTGTTGCTTGCACGGCCTCCTCCTCCACCAAACCCCCCAGCAACCTGGATGACTCCGTGCCATCTTCCCCCGTTGGGCCCTGTGGGTTCCCAGCTGCCCCTTTTGCTGCCGAGGAGTCCAACTCCGACCTCCCCCTCTTGGACCTCCCCCCGGCAGCTGCGGCCTGGGACGCGGCACCGGACTCCTCACTCCCCGACCAGATCACAACCTGGGAGGGGAGCCGGGCCTTGCGTCTCCGGCTGGCGGTGAGATCCCCGCCGCTGTGCTCCACAGCACCTTCTCCGCCCTCTTCATCAGTTGACGCAGCAGACAGGGAGAAATAAAACACAGGCATCAGGGCACTGTACAATGGACACATACACACATGACAGTTGTACATGAGTGGCATTGGCAAACCTCAGACATGGCATCACAATCGCCAACACACATGTCATTTCAACTTGCACACATGAGCCATACCACAGCCATATCGCAACTGCCAGCACCATCCATACACATACAACAGCATGAGCAGGCAAAGGTGAGCCAGACATCACATGCAACACAGGGAGTGCACTAGACATGTACACACACCACCACACTTGCATGCATGTGTACACCTCTGCCAACTGTCGCAGTGTTCAGATTGGCATCCATGTCACATCTGCCATTCAGGCTTCCACATCCCGCTGTCACATGCATCCATGTTGCATCACTGTTGCACCCTTGTCAAATACACACACATGCACATGTACACAGTGCTGATACATACAGCTGAAAACAACATCCATGTGTGACATCACGAACATGCCCACTTACATACACATTCATCCAAACATGTGTGCCCAAACAACTGCATTTGGCATGCAAGCCTACACACACAAGCACCATCCATGTCTCACACATGACAGCCCTTGCATGTGTTGGCCTCACGGCCCTGTACACCCCCACCCATACTTGGCCCCATACAAACACATGTGCAACCTGCACACTACTGGCAAATCACCACACGCACAGCTTACAATCATGATGCATGTACACTCACCGCTCGACTCCAGACAGGTCTGCCTCTCAAGGACCTGGACGTGGAGCGCTGGGGATATGCGTTCCAGGACCCTCATCTGATTGTCCGACAAGTGGCCTCGGCGCCCCTTAGCATCCGCTGCCTTCAAGAGGCGCCGGGCCTTGTTGAGGGTCGTGGACCTGAAGTCCTCCCAGCGCTTCTTGACATGATGGAATAGTCGGTCTGCCACCCCCTCCGCGTTGATGGCAGTCACGATGTCCGTCCAGATCTGAGTCCGTCCTTCCTTGTCGGCACGCAAACTTCCGAAGAGGGCATCATACTGCCCCAGGACTTGCTCCACCAGGATACCAACTTCGGTGGCAGTGAAGCTGGTGCCCCTCTGCCTCTCTGCCGGGGGTTGTCAGTGGTGCCAGATGTTGCAGTGCCCGACATGACAACCCCAGAGGCAGGAGTGGGTGGGCAACTGGGTCCTGGGGCTGGGCTGTGAAGCGATGGAATCCCAGTCGGGAGTCTTCGGTTCCAGCAGGGGTGGTCACAGCAACAGCACCCCTGGCTGATGTGCAGGCAGCAAATGGCAGGGCACGTGGGCAGCAGGCAATCAGGCAGCAGCAGATGGCAGGTGGGAGCGTGCTCAGGGCTCTGGGGGGCAGTAATTCGGCCTTCTGGGCAAGAGCGTGGTCTTCAGTGTGCTTACACGTGGCCAGCTTGATACACAGTGATTTGGCGCGTGAAAATCCAGCTCGTCTGCGTGTAATTCGAGGAAAGGGCCTTAGCGCGTAAGCGCGTCAGCACACGTATGCGAATTCATTGGCCCAAAGGCCACCAGCGCGTATGCGCGTCTGTGACGTGCGTGCGCGGGCGTTTCCCTGTACACAGGCGCATGTTACATGTCCAATGACTGCACGTCAGAGTGTGAGCTTGTGTAATTGGAGGATGGGGCCTTAGCGCATACACGCGGAAGTGACGCTGGACGTGTGGGCATGTTTAAAAGGTACGTGTAGAATGCCGTTTCCTTGTATGTGCTTTTCGTGGAGAGCGAGTGGGTGAAATCTGTACTTCTTGTCGGTTCACACGCGATTTACTTTACGGCGTTCCAAGTTCGTACTCCCTGTTACCTCTGACAGCTTTTTGTCTTCTTGTCTTTTTCCTGGGCCTGTTTCCTCAAACAGCGTTCACTTCTCCTGTTGTCCTGTCTCCTCAGACAGCGTACAATTCTTCTTTTGGCGGGGGTGTTGCCAATGTGCACACGCGCGTATTTTTCACGTGATTTTTCCTGGCAGACGGTGATTCGCGCACATATTTGACATCTGTGCTTGCCCTGTGTGTTGCCTACCCCTTCAGAGGTCAGTCTAGGCTGCGTGTGACATGCATACGTTCATTTTTTTGTTTCTGGGTGCCACAGCGTAGTGCACGTGGTCTAGGAGGGGTTGTGTGTACATTATCTCCCTTTTTCGGGGTGCCTGTGCGTTGCGTGACCCGTCATCTTCCCCCAGGGGTCACATACAGCCTTGCTAGAGCACTAGGGTACGAATTCCATCTAGTACCCTACCCAATTGCCCAGGACAATAGTTTACTGCAACTCCCATACGCACAACAACATCAGTGCCATGGTTGGGAGGCAAGCACGCGGTAAGGGTGGCAAATGTGGGCGAGCCACAAGAGGTGGCCGTGGTGGATATGGTAGGGGATGTGGTCAGGACTTGCAGGGTGCCCCTAGCCCCCCATGTGTGGGTGACCAGTCAGGGACACCCATACCCCCCCTGGTTGAGGGTAACGTGGCTGACACCATCCCTGCTCAGCCCTTGTTGGACCAGCCCATTGTGGCACCAGACCTGGCACTGGGTGACTCCATGGCTGACTTCCAGGTCAGCAGGTCTAGGCCAAGTGTGGTGGTGCACATTGGTGTCACCAGCACACGTGGATCAGGTGCAGCTATGTCATCTGCTGCCCCGAGTAGGCAGGGTGGGGAGGCTGCAGGGGCAGCTGCGGCTCCATCCACCCCAGCTCTGAGTGTCCCAGCCAGGACAGTGTCGGTCCTAGTCCATCCTGCTGACGTTCCCCCTGACTACATCACACTTCAGCTAATGCCTGCACCAAGTCCCATGGTGAGTGTTCATTCCCACACTCCTAGTCCACAGTCCACCGGGGCTCCTGCCCCTAGTGTCCAGAGCGGCGTAGGACACTCAGTATCACCACCACCTTCCAAGCGGAAGAGGAAGAGTGCTCGTCCAGTACAGGCTGATGCCCCAGACACGGCTACAGAGTCCGGCCCACCAAGGAAGCACAGCTTCAATCAGGTCGAACTTGATGCACTTGTGGAGTATGTGTCCGCACATGACAGCGAAATGGTGATTACTGCAGGATGCAAGACCACACCTGCACAACGTCAGGCACACTGGCAGACCATTGCAGAACTCATAAGTGCCCTTGGATTCGTGAGGCGTACAGCTAATGATTGCTACACACGCTGGAATGACCTTAAGCGCAGGGCAAAGAAAAAGCTGGCCTCAAGTCATGCCGCAACTCTAGTGACTGGAGGTGGGTCTCCGACAGAGGACATAGAACTCACTCCACATGAGTATGTTGCTGGGACCTACGTCATGGAGGAACAGGTCCAAGGCGTGGGAGACCTGCCAGATTACGAGGCATTGTCCGGTGAGTGCACATGCATGTGTGTGTCATCCATGTGTATGGTGTGTGTGTGAGTGCTTCTGATTGAGTGCCAGGTGAGGGGGTGTGTGCCTGAGTGGTTTGGGTCTCCCATGTGCTTCATCCAATACATTCTGCGCACCAGGATTTGGGTGTTGCAGTATCCCTTCTGGCAACAGTATACATTCAGCCCAACCTCACGCCAGTTGCCCTTGAATTGTCATCTTGCCACAACATAGTTGCATGTTATTCTGTGTTCATTCAAGCTGATTGTCTGCATTCCACCACTTTCACTAGGCATTTCTCAGTCCTATTGTCACATGTGTGACATGGCTAGGGTACATGCCATCTGTGTGATGGCATGTGTCATGTATGTGTATTGGACATGCCAATCACAGGCCAATGTGTGATGGCACTGCTAGGCAGCATGCAGCAAATTTGTTGGTCTTCCATCTTGGTGTCATCAATGTGTGCCATTTGCCTCCCCTTCATACGCAGTGACAGTGCATGCATGGGAGGGTTATAGTCATGTGGTACATGTGTCAATGAAGTACTGTTTCTGTTGCTTCTCAGCCCTAATTGTGTTCCATGTTGCTAATGCCTATTCCCGTTTCTTTTCTTTCATGTCTTTGCAGGGGATGACACACTTGATACTGCTGGGGTTGTGGAGATGGTGCAGACCCAGGAGGGGTCTCAGGCCCGACCGGGCACCAGTGAGGGACGTGGTGTGGTGGTGGGTGAGAACCCACACTTGCTGCAGGCCGTCAGGTTTCGATTCGGATGATGAGACCTATGTGCCGTCGCAGGTAAGTGTTTCTGGGAGGGATTCTGTACTGTCCAACCCACCTGCACCAGGGGTAGAACCCTCAATGGGGATGTCAGTGTTGGTAGGTTCGCCTTTGGTGGTTACGGATGCAGGGTCACACTCCGCTACATCTGATCCTGTTCCTGGGCCAGCAGATCAGAGGGGGAATGCAGTCCTGCAGCCTCGGGCAGTGCTGGCACAGCAAGGCGCAGTTCACATTGCCGCAGACAGGTGTGGTGCCCGCCGACGCGGTGGCCATACGCCACCTGGCAATACCGCATGGGAGCAATCCAAATAAGGTATGGCAAACCAACAGGCAGCATCAACTGAGATGATGGCTCAGGCCATGGATAGGGTGGCCACTTCCATTGTCCTCCAAGAAAGGCTAATTGAACAACTGCAGCAGGCAACAGACTCCATTAGCCAGTCACACAGGGAGGACATGTTGGCGTCCAACAGGGACAGGCGGGCGGCACTGGAGACTCTGCGGGAAGCCATTTCTATTGAGTCCCAGGGCCACAGGGAAGCCCTGAGGGTGGAACTCAATCAGCTCAGGGCAACTCTGGTTGAGCTTGAGGCTTCAGCTAACACGAGGACAGAACAGCAGCTGGAGCGGCTCACACGTACGCTCTCAGCTGAGATGCAGGCAACTAGGGCGGAGGTCCGGGCATCCCGTGAGTTGTTGCATGGGGACCTACGCACAATTATCCTCCAGAACCAGACCTTCCACACCCGCATGCTTACTGCCATGGAGGAATAGACTAGGGCTTTGCGTGGGCTAGCTCCCATAGTGCCACCACCTCCTGATGCAGCTGCAGAGGGTGAGGAGAGCGACAGCAGCGATTCTCCCACAATAGGGTAGCCGTGCAGGCCATGAGCTCATGGAGGTGTTTTTTTTCCACAAGATCCACACAGGTGGGTTTTGGTGTGCACCCTGTCCTCGGACCTCCTGGGTGGCCTCCCCCACCCCTCCGGGCCCATTCATGGCCATTTTTTATTTTTATTTTTTTTTATTTTTATTTTTATTTTTTTAATTTTTGAATCTTGATTTTTTTGACAGTGTGTTGTCTTGTGTGGCTCCCGTGGGCATACACTGTATTGTGGCTGGGCACATGCAGGCTTGTCCTGAATTTGGGTCAGATGCTTGGGTTTGTGTGACACACACCCCTCCTGCTTCCCGTTTCCATGGGCTTGCAAAGGGTGTGCCCAAGAGACATTGACTTACACGGTGACGTTGGACTCCCATATGATGTGTGGGCAGTCTGTAGTCAATACTGTGTATACATTCCTATTGCATATTGTGCTTGTATTGTACACTGCATGGTGTATTGATATGTGCCTCTGCATCCATCTCATCCTCCTAATTTGCAGGTCCATTTCTCATGTCTTCACAAGGCGGTCTACTTTGGAACTGGAGTCCATGTTGTAAGCAGTGCACCTACACTCTTGCGTGGCGCTAACATTGTATAGTTGGAAGTGTTCGAAGTGCTGGCATTATCAGGTAGTGAGGCTACCAATTTTTTAAGTCCTTACTGTCATGTTTATGGTAGGTTGGAGGTTGTGTAGGTGATTGGTATTATTGGTAAGTATTTGGTAATGTGTGTTGTTGGTCCTGCATTACTGTGAGCATTTCATGTTTGGCCAGTTTCCATTAGGGACACTGTAGCTGGTGACACTTGGGGCATGTTGTGGGGATTAATTTGTTTGCTCTCACATTGCATGACATGCCATGGTGTGTTGTGTGGCCGTTCCCGGGGAGGGGTTGGGTGACATGGCACTGTTCTCATGTTGTATTTTGCAAGTGGGTATTCATTTTTGCTGCATGGAAGTGTGTCTTTTGATGACACTGCATTGGTAGTGTTTGTGTAGGTAGGGATGCACACATTGTGACACTTCCAGATGAACAATCTCAGGCTGCTATGGTTCTGACAGTTGACTGTCCCTTAATTCATCAGAATTGTCAGATTGAGTCATCATTGATTGTCAGATGGTATGTGCCAGGGCTGTGTGCACTCCACAGGGGTGTGCTTTCTATGTGAAGTAGTTAGCCACCAGCTGCGTACGGGCTGCCTCACCCTGTGCCCTTTCCCCTCCCATGCGCAGCGGGCGTGCATGTGGTTGGGGATGTGGGGGCCCCACCATGTCCACAGCCAGGCCCCGGCGTGTTGCAACATTGTGCAGGACACATGCTGCCACTATGATCCTGCACACTACTGGGGGAGCGTATAACAGCTGCCCACCAGAATGGTCAAGGGAGCGAAAGCGTGACTTGAGCACTCCGAATGTGCGCTCCACTAGGCCCCTTGTTGCAATATGGGCTGTGTTGTATCTTACCTCGGGAGGCGTGATGGGGTTCCGAATTGGCATCATCATGTGTGTGCTCAGAGGGTAGGCACTGTCCCCTGGGGAGGTAGTGATGGGGATCATTAGTGGGGTATTGGCATTACTCTGTATCTGTCATGCATGCGTGTGTTGTGGCATTTCAACTCACCAAGCAGCCATGCATTGCCATGCCGCCCAGCTTCCATGTCCCGGTTTAGGGTTGACATCCTGTAAATGAAGCTGTCGTGGGTGGACCCTGGATAGTTGGCATATACTGAGGTGATGATTCCCTTGGCATCACATACTACCTGGACGTTGATGGAATGCCAGTGCTTGCGGTTTCTATAGATGTGCTCAGATGCCCTGGGGGGACGTAGAGCCACATGGGTGCAATCAATGGCACCTAGCACTTTGGGGAATTGTGCCACCCTGCAGAAATCCTGGCTGACAGCCTGCCTTTCTGTAGGTGTTCTGGGCAGGTATATGTGCCTGCGGACTGATGGGCGTTCAGTGATGATGGCCAACACCTGGTGTAGGCACCCTGACTGCGTGTCCTGTGACACCCCCCCACTATGGCACTTGTCCGCTGAAATGATCTGGTAGCCAAGAAGTGCAGTACATTGAGGACCTTCTCTAGGGGGCTGAGTGCTTGGAGCACAGGGTGGGTGATGTGAGGTCATCCTCCCACTCACTGACCAGGTCGAGTATTATGTGTGGTGGAAACCTGTACCTCCCATACACCTGGTCATCAGGCATACCAAATAGGCTGGTTCTGGGTGTGAAGACTCTGGCCCTGACTATCCTTCTCCTCCTTCTGCGGTATCCCACGGCCACTGCTGCTAGGAACGGTATATTCACCCTGGCGTCTGTGCTTGTTTGTTGTTTGCACACTCTTTTATGCTGCGCGGGACGTGCGCCTGCTTCATGCTGGCGTACGTGTTTCAGGATTGGAACTTCTATTTTTTGGCGCGTTGTAGGCGACCGTGTAAATCTTCCCGCCCACCCCTGGAATACACGTACCCCACTCTCACAGGCCCAGTCGCGTGTGGAACTTCACGCGCACACCGAAATACACGTACCCTGCAAATTCGCGTGTGGAACTTCCCGCGCACCCCGAAATACACGTACCCTGCTGGTATCGTGTGTGGAAGTTCACGCGGACCCATAATACACGTACCCTGATGGAATCGCGTGTGAGACTACCCGCGCACCCCTGGAATACACGTACCCAGGCAAATCACACGGCTGGGGTGTGGGGGTGCAGGGAGCCAGGAGTGGGGGCCTGGTGGAGGGTGCCCAACAGTGCTGGGGGTGGGGGTGCAGGGGGACATGAGTGGGGGCCTGGTGGAGGGGGCCCCGCGATGCAGGGGGGTGGGGGTGCAGGGGGACAGGAGTGGGGCCTGGTGGAGGGTGCCCCTGGATGCAGGGGGGTGGGGGTGCAGGGGGACAGGAGTGGGGGCCTGGTGGAGGGTGCCCAACAGTGCTGGGGGGTGGGGGTGCAGGTGGACAGGAGTGGTGGCCTGGTGAAAGGTGCCCCAGGTTGCAGGGGGGTGGGTGTGCAGGGGGACAGGAGTGGGGCCTGGTGGAGGGTGCCCCTGGATGCAGGGGGGTGGGGGTGCAGGGGGACAGGAGTGGGGGCCTGGTGGAGGGTGCCCAACAGTGCTGGGGGGTGGGGGTGCAGGGGGACAGGCGTGGTGGCCTGGTGGAAGGTGCCCCAGGTTGCAGGGGGGTGGGTGTGCAGGGGGACAGGAGTGGGGGTCTGGTGGAGGGTGCCCTACAGTGCTGGGGGGTAGGGGTGCAGGGGGACATGAGTGGGGGCCTGGTGGAGGGTGACCCACAGTGCTGGGGGGTGGGGGTGCAGGGGGACAGGAGTGTGTTAGGCGGAAACCTGTGCAGTTCCCTCTGGCACCACTGCAAAAGATTTAGGACTACAGGCGTTGGCGGTGAACCCACTTGGTAGCAGTCTGTACCACACAGATTCACTTGGTAGCTGTGGCTGAGCAGTCAGACTTCTCTCAAGAAAAGTTGAGCAGTATGTGGAGTATACAAAATAGGTCAATTCTTCACAGCAAGACAAGCAAACACGCAACGAGGCTTAGTGTAAAGATATTAAGGTATTTATTTATAACAGAACATCTATGAAAAACACTATAGCAAATTCACGGCAAACAAATCAAACACAATTACTCTACGAAGCAGAAAACGATCAATCCCCCTAGCAATACTTCGACAACTCTAGGTTCTACTGGTACCACTTATTTTCAGACAGAGGTGTATACCTCAACCCAAATGACACTCGAATATTAGTTAGGACGGGAGAGAAAAAGATAGGCAGGTTATGCAGTCAACAAAGTTCAATCCTATCGGATAAAATGCAAGGCAGGAAGGCAAGAATCACAATAGATCGTAAAGTTCAGAGGCCAGGCCCACTCGGAGAGAGGCAAGGCGCGATGTCCCAAAAAGTCTCTAGTGGAGATGCATTCAAGTCTTTATAGCAAATTGTTATCAGCAGATT
Source organism: Ambystoma mexicanum (assembly GCF_040938575.1). NCBI lineage: Eukaryota > Metazoa > Chordata > Amphibia > Caudata > Ambystomatidae > Ambystoma > Ambystoma mexicanum. The sequence goes on from NC_090930.1 coordinate 1,231,514,352, forward strand.
GAACCAGTTCAGAACAACGAATGAGAAAAGCTTGGAGGCGACCCAACGGAACGGAGAGGATTAAGACACCTCACTCGAACTGATCGAAAGGGAAGCCAGGCGGACACGGTACCTTGTTGTGGAGGGCAGCTCCGGCGGGGGCAGTTGTTCCTGGTGGTGGATGCACGTCGGGTCTTGGCCAAGAGTAGAGATGATCTCGTCGTCGAAGGAAAGTGAAGTCCGGTGCACCACCAGGGAAGAGACCAGCCACGGAGTGCTCCATCACAAGGCACCACCTTTTGGTCGCGGTACAGGGGTAGTGGCTATCCGGTTGCCGAGGTGCTCTGCACGGGCAATTCGACCACTGCGTCCTGAGGCGAATAAAAAGCAAAGGGGACTGGTTGTTCCCACCAGTCAGGGGAAGAGACTCTCCGGCAGGGAGATCTCCTCTGTCGTCGGGAAGTGGTGAGTCGTCTCATCAGGGCTCCACCGGAGTTGTTGTCGTTGCAGGTCGGCTCAGCGTTACCCTCGTCGGATTCTTAGGTCCTGTGGCAACTTCTGAAGATCCAGTCCCAAAAGCCCTGCTTTTATGCAGAAGACCCCCATTCATTCAGCCTAGCTGTAAATCAACACATGCTAAGTGGTGAGCGGGAAGACTCACCACCTGGGCCAAACACTCGAGAGTGCGACCGGAGTTGGCAAGGTAACTCGGTCCAGGGTGCCTAAACCCCCTCCCACACCCCTGTGGTAACCCAGACAGAATGGCACCACTTTGGAGGGTCTCTGTACAGAGCCCGCCAAAAGTGGAAAAAAGGGCTCGACCTTTGGTTTAGGAGTCACAGAGATGAACACAGACGCCATTTTAAAACCGAGTTCTGGCAGAAAATACCACTCGATAAACTTATTTAAGATAAGTAGATCGGTGGTACGTCAGAGATTAATGAGAAAAAGTATCAATCTCCAACAATGGGACGAATCCCATAGGGTTATGTTCGGGGTCGAACATAACAAGTAGTTTCCACTGCTACCAGCCAAAACTCGACGAGGGGGGACGGGACAGTGCCCCCTCGAGTAACAGATCCAGGAGTAATCGAATTACCCCTACTAGTACGTCCACAATAAGATGGTTGGTACTAGCTCTGTTAGTAAATTTAGGTTTAGTAAAGCCAATGGTGACTTTACATGCCCGGGGAGACAGTAGTCAGTCCCCGGGTATGGAGTCTATGGTGGGGGACTCGCTAGGGTGCCCCCGTCTTACGACACGTAGGGTGCGGTGTAACACACATAGAAAAAAATATGAGACCCTATGGAGTAAAAGACCCCATAGCCCATCGAACACATTGACATTTCAAAGGAATTACACACATACATGTCCAAGAGTGGGAGAAAAAGAGTCTCACTCTTGGCAGGATGGAAAAAAACAAACTCCAGAAATCCAGCAAAGCTGCTGGGGGACTCACTAGGTTAGGAAATTCAGCCTAAACAGAGAATTCTCCCTAACACTCGCCCCCCCCGACTAAGGGACAGGAGGATTTAATCCACTCCTGGATGAATCTCATACCTCTAGTCGATGACATACATCCTAGAGAGACCATCAGCATTTCGGTGGTGACACCCTGACCTGTGCTCAATGGTGAAATCAAACCCTTGCAGGCAGATCGACCATCTCAATAGTTTTGGGTTCTCCCCTTTCATTTGCATTAACCATCTCAAGGGTTGGTGGTCAGTCTGAATAACAAAAGTAGAACCATACAAGTACGGCCTAAACTTCTTCAGAGCCCACACGATAGCAAAGCACTCTCTTTCGATTGTTGCCCACCTTGTTTCAGGATCCTTCAGCTTGCGGCTGATGAAGCAAACGGGGTGCTCCCTACCTTTCCCATCCAGTTGACTGAGTACGGCACCTATCCCTACATTGGAAGCGTCTGTCTGCACAATGAAGTGTTGGCGGTAATCAGGAGCTCTGAGTACTGGGGCTTGGCAAAGAGCCTGTTTCAGGTTTTCAAAAGCCTGATTGCACTCCTCGTTCCATTTAACCTTTTTAGGAAATTTGGGCGAGGAGATGACATTCAGTGGAGAAGCTATGGTCCCATAGTTCTCTATGAAATTCCTGTAATACCCAGTGAGGCCTAGGAAGGCTCTCACCTGGGTTTGAGTAATCGGTGTTGTCCAATTTTGCACAGCTTCAATCTTACTTAGCAAAGGCCTTATTTCTCCACCGCCTACCTCATGCCCAAGATAGACTACCTTACTCTGTCCAATTTGGCATTTACTTGCCTTTATGGTCAGATTGGCTCATCCAAGAGCCTGCAAAACATCTCTCAGGTGGATTACATGTTCTTCCCAGGAATTGCTGAACACTGCGATGTCATCCAAGTATGCCATGGAGAAGTCCTCCATCCCATTCAGAACCTGGTTTACCATCCGTTGAAACGTAGCAGGTGCATTCTTCAGTCCGAAAGGCATTACCTTAAACTGGTATAAGCCAACGGGGGTAGAAAATGCAGTTTTCTCCTTGGCATGGTCTGTCAGGGCTCTTTGCCAATAGCCTGATGTCAAGTCAAATGTGCTGAGGAACTTGGCGGCGCCAAGTTTATCCACCAACTCATCTGTTCTTGGCATAGGGTGGGCATCAGTCGTGGTGACTGCATTAAGAGCTCGATAATCCACGCAGAATCTAAGTTCTTTAGATCCGGCCTTTGGTACTAACACAACTGGGCTAGACCATGGACTAGTAGAGGGCTCTATTACCCCGAGATCAAGCATCTTGCTGACCTCACCTTTGATGTGGGTTCGTACGTTTTCTGACATGCGGTATCCTCTGCTTTTGACCGGCAGACAGTCACCAGTGAGTATGTCGTGCTGGCCCGAAGGGGTCAAGCCTGGTGAAAGCGAGAACAGAGAGGCAAACTGATTCAACATAGATTTGCACTCTTCTTGTTGCTCGGGTGTCAGATTGGAGGAGAGATTCCCTCCTTCAATTTTTTCATCTAAAGGTAAGCCTCTGAGGAGATCCGGAAGAGCTTCACTCTCTTCTTCTTCCTCGGATGACGCTAGAAGCAACGCTCCTACATCAGGTCGCGAGACATACGCTTTAAGTCGGTTGGTGTGAAAGACTGTCGGAGCCTCCTTGGGATTGCCCAAGTCCACCAGATAGTTAACCTCTCCGAGTTTACCCACTACTCGGTAGGGTCCCATCCACTTATCTTGCAAGGCCCTCTGCCTTGTTGGGATCATAACGAGAACGAGCTGGTTTTGAGTGAACTCAACCATGTTAGCCTTTTGATTGTGCCAGTGCTTGACCAATGCTTGTCCAGCTTTCAAGTTATCGCTTGCTTCCGTCATCATGTGCGACATTCTCCTCCGGAGACCTATCACGTAGTCAGTCACTCTGACTGGCTTGGGGGAAGGAGCACTCTCCAACCCCTCCTTAATCAGGGCCAATGGACCTCTGACGGGATGACCATAGAGTAGTTCGAAGGGAGAGTAACCTACTCCCTCCTGAGGGACTTCTCTATAAGCAAAGAGAAGGCATGGCAATAGAAGGTCCCACTTACGCTTAAGGGGTTCCTCTAGAGCACCTATCATGCTCTTCATGGTTCGGTTGAACCGTTCTACCAACCCATTGGTTTGTGGGTGGTAAGCCGTTGAGAACTTGTAAGTTACTCCTCAGGTTTTCCACATGGCTTTCATGTAGTGGGACATAAAGTTTGACCCCCTGTCAGAGATTACTTCCTTAGGAAACCCGACCCTGGTAAAAATACCAAGGAGGGCCTTAGCCACAGCCGGAGCTGTAACAGTCCTCATAGGAATTGCCTCAGGATACCTAGTAGCATGGTCTACTACAACAAGTATAAACCTGTTGCCTGAGGAGGTTGGAGGATCAAGGGGACCAACGATGTCAATCCCTACTCTCTCAAATGGGACTCCCACAACCGGGAGAGGCACTAACGGTGCCACGTTCTTGGATCCAACCTTACCAGAGATCTGGCAGGTGTGGCAGCTCCTGCAGTGTTTTTCTACTTCGGCCCCCATCTTTGGCCAATAGAAGTAGAGCGAGAGCCTTTCCTTAGTCTTCTTGAAACTCAAGTGACCAGCCAAAGGAATCTCGTGGGCTAACTGCAAGAACTGTGGTCTGTTCTCTTGGGGTACTACAAGGCGTTTGTAGTCTCCAGGTGCAGACTCGGTCGGTTCACTGTAGAAGAGGCCATCTTCCCAGTGCAACCTGTATTTCCCAGGCTCTTGCCCTTCAGCCTGAGCTTCTGCCTGATGGCGAAGACCTTCCAGAGTTGGACATTCTCTCTGTCCCTTACTGAAGACTGCCCTGCTGGGTCCACCTTCTGCCGGTAAAGACTGCAGCTCAGGATGGTCAACAGGATCCAGATCTCCAATGAGTTCCTGGCCTTCCATTAGCTCTTCCTCAGAGTCTAATTCTACCACGCAGGGTTGTACCACCCTCTCAGCCTCGGCTGGAGGTGGAGTTACAGGTGTGACATTGGACAACCGCGGGGAAGTCCGTGTCGTCTGCACTGGAATGCTGGCGGCTGGTTTCGGGATAGAAGTCTTAGGTTTCCCCTTCGCTTCTGATTTCTTGGAGATCGCGGCCGACAATTCCAGTGGAGCAGGAGTGATTTCTTTCTTCATCATCTCCTGGAGAGTACCGCGCATGGTCCTCTCTCGTGCGGGTCTGGTTAGCTCCTGTAACCGTTTACTAGGAGGTCTGGGAGTATGTGATACAACTCCGAGAGTTTTCAAATCGTTACCCAACAGTACGCGTCCTGGTACCTCACTCTCTATGCTGACAGGTATCTTCACAGTCATGTCGTTACACTGGATGAGAACTGTTAATTGGGGAAGCATCTGCACAGGCCCTCCAGCTAACTTGGTGAGGCGTTTGGGTGCCTTAGAAACATCCTCAGCCTGAAAAAACGATTTATCCACCACAGTTATGCTGGCCCCAGTGTCTCTAATGGCAGGAGTCTCCTGACCATTCACCTGGACACTGTCCTTATAATACTCTTTAGTATTATCGGGGATAGAATTATAGACATCTAAATTCTGTTGTTCCCACAACCCCAGAGATACTAAAGAAATGCTGGCTGAGACTCCAATGGGTTTGTCAGCTAGCAGTAGAAAGTTTCCACTTGCCATTTGGACTTCCTCCTCTGGAGCGAAGGCTAAGGAGACAAGCTGGACCCCTGAAGGTTTACCCTTACATCTGGGATCTCCTTTCACGTGGTCAGTCGAGCCACAAACAAAGCATTTACCGAATGCTTTCTGGAATGGTGGCTTGTTCTGACCACCTTCCGGTTTGGCACCAGAAGACACACTATTCTGCTGTGGTTTTCCCGGTGGCTTACCCTTCTGGTTTTGTTTGGGGCCCTCTTTGGAATGTGAGTTATTCAAATTCTCTTTTGAGTCTTTTTTAGGCTGTTTTCCCTCATCCTTCTTCTGAGTTGCCCCAGAATCCTTATGAGTAGCCCTGTTGGCAACCCACAAGTCAGCAGCCTTAGCTAGTGCCCTGGAATCCAACTCCTTCGAATCAGCCAAGTGCTGTCTAAGCTCAGGAGAACAGGCATTATAAATAGACTCCAACATAAAAAGATTTCTCATACCCTCATAAGTGTTCACTTTGTAACCCTCAATCCATCAGTCTAAGTTTTTCAACCCTTCACTCACCCAGGTAGCCCAAGGGGTACCATCATGCTTTTTGAGGGTTCTAAACCTCTTAAGATACTGGGAAGGGGTCTTCCCGAATCTAGCTATCAAAGCTAGTTTCACACTTTCGTAATCCGTCTTATCCGCCTCCCCCAACTCCATTACCACATCAGTCGCAACAGGAGGGAGCCTAGAGAACAACCAGGGAAGCAACGCATTCCCGGTGATGTCCTGGAGCCCATGATTGTATTCAAACAGTTTCAACCAATCCAACACATCCAATCTCGGTTCGTACATACCCACTAATTCCTTCGGCATCCGGGGTCTTTTGGGACTGGAGCTCCTAGAGGAACCAGAGGAGAGAGAAGCATTTTCCATAGACAACCTTTTCATCTCTAACTCGTGATTAAGTTCTATTTCTCTGAGTCTTAACTCAGCTTGCTTATGCTCAGCCTGGGCATTCATCCGTCTGAACTCGAGCTCTTGGTTTCGTTCAGATTGAGCCAAGAACCGTTTATATTCTAATTCGAGCTTCATTTTTTCAAGTTCAAAATAAGCAGGGTTACTTGTGGGACCTGGTATGGGCCCCGTAGGCACAGCTGGTAAGGCAGGTAGAGGAGCGGGGGAGACAGTTTCATTAGCCTCTCCGTCCTCGTCAGCCTCTTCATCGCTATCATCAGAATTACGATTCAGATCAACACCATTACTGTTGTCTACATTCGCTGGGGAGATTGGTTCCTCTGAACCAGTATCCAGACTTTGGTTCGCCAGCAATCTCTCTATTAGTTCTAACTTCTTGCCTCTTACAGAAAGATTCGCTTGCCTACAGAGAGCTCGCAAACTCTCAGTATTTTCACCTGACAAAGACTCTTGACTGTAAGTTTCCATCGTAGACATGTTTTTTGAAAGTTGCTTTTTGTGCAAAGTTTTGTGGTTAGTTATCCTACAGTGTCGAAAAGCATTCTAAACTGTATACTCGATACAAATCCCACCGCTGTACACCAGTGTTAGGCGGAAACCTGTGCAGTTCCCTCTGGGACCACTGCAAAAGATTTAGGACTACAGGCGTTGGCGGTGAACCCACTTGGTAGCAGTCTGTACCACACAGATTCACTTGGTAGCTGTGGCTGAGCAGTCAGACTTCTCTCAAGAAAAGTTGAGCAGTATGTGGAGTATACAAAATAGGGCAATTCTTCACAGCAAGACAAGCAAACACGCAACGAGGCTTAGTGTAAAGATATATATTTTTTTTTTTTTTTTTTTAAACCGTTGTTTTATTAGTTCGATCAACAAACTTTTACAACATTTATAAAAATATAAATTCTTTTCATATTGCATAAAATATTTCATTTTTCATTTTTTACAATTAGACAAAGTTAATCTACAAACTCTCGTGCATACAATATGTTAGAAAAGTTTTTAAGAACAGTTTTCATATGTAACGAGACAAACTGAATATACTAATATCTTCTCAAAACTTTCAACACAATTTTAAAATATTTTGAGTAGATATTGCTAGTGTGATGGGGAGGATTGCAGTCATGTTTAAATTTTCATATACAGAGCGTAACATTCAAAAAATTGCTAGGGATTACAGTATTAGAGGAATGCAAGTACACATTTTCTTGCATTACAAGTTCCCCTGGGGCTTACTCATTCGAAACCTCGTCTCAAGATCGGTATTTATAATCGTTAGGAATCTACATAGAGCTAATATAAAACTTGTTCGCGTTCCCCACATCGAAGCCAACCAAAGCCATTCACTGTTGACCTCAGTTGGTACACCATTAGATGCAATAGTTAGTGTACGCGTTGTTTCAAAATGAGGGCACAGTGTAACTAGATGTTTTAGTGTTTCCTTAGCTGAGCAGTCATTGCAGAACCTACATCCGGCCTCTGCAATAGCCTTCCAATACGGACTCCATCCACAGATTCGTTCTAAGGTGAGACATTGATTCAATTTAAAACGAAGGTATATTTCTCTGGCTTTATTGCAGGGAAACTGAATTAAATAGGGTTTGTGCGGTCTTCTAGTGGAACAGAAACGAGCCGCTTCCTTGTAACTCTTTAGTGATTCAATTTCCATTACTGTTCTACACCAGTCATTTTCTATGAGACGATGTTTCACATATCCCTGTCGGAATTCTAAGTCAGCTGGTAAAAGTGCAATTCCATCGAGTATCTGCACCATTTGAGCATAGTAGATTGTAAAAGACGAGCATTCTGGCGCTATCATCAACTGTCCCAGATCCTCATATAAGCAATTAGAAGGAGGATATAACATTCTGGCAAAGTTAGCTAATAAACGCCAATTACGACGTGCAGATAATGCAGTGATACCAAGTTCCTGCCTTAATATGCTATTCGGTGTCGATTTGGCCAATCTTAAGGCTCCCTTCCACATACATCCTTGTATTTGATCAAGATGGCTGTTGATGTCCACTAAACACATATCCAAAGCATAAAGGATGATAGATTCCACTTTTAGGATATAAAATTGGAGTAATGGTAACAGTGAGAATTTGCAATACTTTAGATATACCAGCCGCATCTGTGTGGCGAGAGGTGCCGCTTTTTTGTGTAGTACTTCGCACCACATAGCGATAGAATTGCAATCAGAAATAGTATAGCCAAGGTATCGGATCTCCGGCACAGTGGCTAAAGGAAAGCTTTCAATCTTCCAATTGCGTGTGAGATTCTTTCGCTTGTGGTTTCTAAACACTACTATATTTGACTTTTCCACATTACATTTCAGATTGTGAGTCGTGCAGTAGGATGCGAATAGATCTAATTTAATTTGCATCCCTTTAGGCGTGCGATCAAATAATACGATGTCATCAGCAAAGGCTAGCCATTGTACTTTAAGATGGCCGAGCCTTGCCGGATACGAGATCAAAGAGTTCCAGATGTCGTTTATGCCACATATATAAAGATTGAATAGTGTAGCAGCTAGGTTGCAGCCATGTTTCACGCCAACAGCTATGTTTATTGGGTGGGTAGTGGCACCTTCGCTATTTACTCTTACCAAATAAGTGGTATTTGTATGAAGTTTCGCTATTAGTTGTATTATATACTCAGGTATATTCATTACAACCATTTTTTTCCATAAAAGTGCACGAATAACTGAGTCAAACGCAGAGGTAAGATCTATAGATGCCATGTATAGTGGGCCAGAATCCTTAATCTTGTGCTTAGCTAAAAGATGGGCCATGATTGTAGCATTTAATGGGGTACCCATTCTTGCTCGAAATCCAATTTGGTACTTGGAAAGAATCTTGAGATCACTGATAACCGTCTCGAGTTCCCTTAAAAGCAGGATCGCAAACACTTTAGCAGCGGTATCAATTAGAGCTATCGGTCGGAAGTTGGAAGGCTGGGATCTTGCTCCTTTTTTGTATATTGGAACAATAATGGAGGCTAGCCAAGACTGGGGAGTCTCTAGAGATGTCAACATATTATAAAAGAGGGTCTTGAGTATTTCAGCCCACATGTCAGGATCGCGTTTTAAGACACAAGCTGGAATCCCATCAGGGCCTGCAGCTTTTGAAAATTTAAGCGTACTTATCGTTGCTGCAATGGCGGTGGTGTCCCATGGAAGAAAAGAAGGATGTGCTAAGCACGACCATTTGTATTCGATCTCTACAAAATGCAGAGGGAGAGCAAATTTTTCTTCAAAGTAGGCTCGCCAAGCCTGAGGAGAAATCGATAGGGATTGATCAACCATAAGGGCTGAGGTTCCCACCCTCAGTAAAGCCCAAGTGGATCGTCTATCCCTATGGCATAATGTATTGAACATTTTCTGATTGTCCTGATTGTGAAGAAAACGTTTGTGATCTCTGCACTTGTTCCGATATCTGTTCACTATGCGTTTTTTTTCTATCAAGTACTCAGACCATGAGGAAGCCACTCTCGCGATCTGTCGCAGTGCTAGCCGCATAACTCTTCTAGCCTCACGAATGAAGCCAGAAGAGTCAGCGGTTGACCTTGAGTTATCCCGAAGGGCATATGCCCGTAAGGACTGTAAAACGTCCGATGTTATTTTAAATAAATCTACCCTCCCTTGAGTAGGCAACTTCCAATTTTCCCCGATGTTACAAGCAAGATTCAGACGTGCAGAGATCATTTCGTTAGCCCTGTCACAAAGTTTCGTGGCCCATCGGAGAGACAGGCCAGGCCGATCCCCTTCTATAAACCCTTGCTGGTGATCAATAGGTAAATGCACTATATCCATTTGAATCTTCAAATGGATAATGCAGTGGTCCCCATACCCAGGTTCATGAATTGTAGCATTGGCGGAGTGTAAACCTCGGGAAGTGGCAAAGTAATCAATACAAGTCGCTTTGTCTGCTCTTCTCCATGTGTGGAAATCGCCCTGAGTGCAGAAGGGGACAATATCAAGTTCCCAAGATTTTAGGTATTCTTGCCATAACTTGCCTCGCTGCCGTGTTGGATGCGTACCCTGCAGATCTGCAGATTTAGAGCTGAAGTTCATGCAGTAGGCGTTGAAGTCCCCTCCCAGTACAATATCGCAGGTTGGATGTAGGGTGAAGATGTCATCAAGTAACTTGTCAAACTCATTAAACACATCTCTTGGAGTTAGCAGTACTGGATTATGATATAAAGTTATCAACAGGAGAGGGTTTGAGTGAGAGCCTTTAAACATGATTAGTACAGCCATTATTGCTTTTGCATTGAGTACATCTAAGACCATGACATCTAAGTTGGTGGTTATGCATATAGCCAGGCCTCCATGAGGTCGTCCACCTGCACCACGTTTGGCTTTTAGTTGAAAAACAGTATAACCAGGCAATATAAGTTCGTGAGTACACATGGTTTCCTGGCATAACATGATGTCAAAGGCGATTTTCACACGAGGATTACAAAACCATGCCTTTAAGTTGGTAAAGCCACATGAATTCCAAGAGAGAATAGATAGGGGAACAGGTTACTTAATGAGGTATGTTATTCATGGCTGGGTTTCGGATATTTTGTAAGGCGGTCAGCCAGGACCAATCTTTACTGGTATTAGATAAATTTACCAGTTGCGCAATTACATCTGTGCCTTCCATTCTGGGCAAGTCACTGATAATCAACTTCGGCGGTGGAATGGGAGGAGGGGGAAGGGGCATTTCATTAAAAGATATAGCATCGTCAATTGAGTCAAACGGGTAGAGCATTAGTCCAATAAAACGAAACTCCTCTGTGTATTGCAATAATAGGTTGGTGATAATCGCTGTTTGGACCTTACACACCATACGATGATTTTGAATTGGTGGCAGTGTTATCCATTCAATATCGGTCGTGTGCAAGGTGCGGAGCCCCGGAATGCGATTGAATGCTTGCATCAGGGCTGAGCGATTAAGTCGCTTTATACCATTTTTGAATGATATGATCTCCCATCCTATAATAGTGGTGGACTGTTTTGGTAATTCTCCCGTTTGCAGAACAGGGTCCCTAGACTGGCCTGGAGATGCTTCCTGCTGGTTTTGTTGCTGGGCTTCTCCCTTCGTGTCCTGAGTGATGGAAGGTCTGCTCAAGCTCTCCCGGACATTGCCAGGATGCATGGGCTGTTGCCGTTCCATGACTGGTTCACTTGTGCCAGTAGCCGTGTATAAGTCACATTCCTGAACGTTGTTACTGGGTGGAGGAGCATCAGCCCTACTTTTCTGGGTGGTTTTATTTTCGATGGTTTTGAAGAAGTTTGGTAAGTGGGACTGGCCAAAACAAGGCCGGGTCCCTCATTAGGGGAGTGTGGCGGCTGTAAGGGACATTTTTTTAGGTTTTTATTAGGAGTTATTGCATCCGAATTTAAGTCATTTACAGCATTTTTCAATAATGGAGGTTTGGATATATCCTTTTCCACAATTTTACTTTCATTTTTGCCTTTCTTTTTTCCATTTGCTTTAACTTGGAGGATCGGTTCATCATGTACAAGTTTAGACAGTTTTAGCCGATCTGCTTTCCTTTTTAAAGCACGGAAAAATAGTCTTTTTTCCTTTCTTGATGCAAAGGAGTATTTAGTCTGGGGCGGAGAGGATTCATCATCTGCAGTTGGCATATTTTCAAGCACGATTGGAGGATTCTCAAGTGACGGATCAGACTGAGAGGTAATAGCAAATAGTTGAGTTAATGCTGAGGGGCTATCCGGATAAAGCTCTTGCCCTGGCTCAATCGTGGACGAAGAATGCCCCACATTTGCTGCTTCTTGGCTAGGTTGGAGGAAGAATAGCAGCTGATCTAGTTTTTCTGCCTGTGCTGCCACCTCTCTACATAGTTGGGTGTGAGTGAGGATTTTGCAAGTGTTGTCGGATTTAGGGGCAGTCAACGTTTGAGCAAATGATTGCGGGAATGCGTAGTTAACTAAGGAGGGTTTCACAGTGTGAAGTTCTTTATCAGGGGCATCTAAGTCATCTGTTTGAGTAGTCACTGATGTTGTGAGGGAGATTTTTCGGGGCGTCATTTCTTGACGGGCCACCCCCTGTCTAAGTGAATCTGCAAATATGAAGCCCTCTAGTTTATTGATTTTCGTTAGAATATCTGTGAGTGTTGATTTGCAGTCCCTCAATTCGTAATGTGTGTATTCGTGGCCACGATCTAACAGGTTAAGTATCCTTGTTAAGACCGGGTAGGATGCTTCAAGAGATAGCATATCCCCTGAAGGTTCCAGCATGTCAAAGCCCATCGGATGATTTATATCTTTTTTAGAAGGGAGGTGCCCTATATTGGTATCACATTTATTGATGTCAGGCGAAAGCTGGGTAGGGGGCATTGGCCATGCGCTGGCTATCGGAGAGTTGGAGGTCTCAGGTGCATTGGCTGCGGATGCTGTGGAGATATTTAAATTCTCCATGTGTAGCTCGTCATTACAGTGTATGTGGACATCAGCCCTTTCATAGCCCATGTGGGTAACGGGGGTAGACGGCCCAAGGGATAATCTGACACGTTTCTCCAGAGCAGCGAGCACCACCGGCGCCAATATGGAAGTGTCCGAGGGGGATAAGGGCATGTCATCAGTTGTTGGTTCTGTTTGGACAGAGCCGGTGTCCATCCGAATACTCATAAAGCTTTTGCGAGGGGCTTTGAGATTTGGGCCACTACAAGATGGTACAAGCTCAGGTGTCACAGAGGTAATTGCCCCCATTGGTAAGGGTTGGGCACGTGCATAGGAAGAAGCCATCTCATGTTTTAGTAAATCATGATCAGTTATTGGAGCCCAAAATGCTGGTACTTCCGCACCCTTATTTAGTACCGTTTCAGTATTTTTTACAGGGTCTTTAGACATAAACATTTTTTTATTTTTTGAATTTTTTTTTTTAGGGTTTTTGCAGGGAGACGATTCCAGGGGGCGCCCACTACGGAGACTTGAAACCATTGAACCCACACATACAAAGTAAAAAATTATGTGATGTAATACCTGTCCTCACTTTTGTCCAGGCTCCCAGCCTCACTGCCTAACAGCCCAACAGCCACTTGGAGCCCACTGCGATGCGCACGCGCGATGCGCGTGCGCGAGGGCTATATGGAGTTGTAGAGGCTGCAGGGGCGGGCAGATGGGCGGAGTCAGGCCGAGAGTGACTGCAGTAACAGGGACACAAAGAAAGGACACAACAGACCGTTAGGAAATGGGGCAGAAAAATGTTCGTAATAGGTGAAACATAGAGAAGTGGCTACAGAAAAGCCGCACCGGCGCTTGTGGCAGAAGACACTCTAGCACGTTTATAAAAAGAAATAGTCAATGTTCATTTACTTGTAGGTCTGGCCAATACTATGTTTCGCTTGCAGTGGTCCTTCCTCTTGCGCACGGCGCGTGTAAGCAGGACGAGAAACAGTCGCCGAGCAGTTCCACAGGTTGTTGAAGTGGAGGGATAAGTCCGGGCAGCCCAACAGCCACTTGGAGCCCACTGCGATGCGCACGCGCGATGCGCGTGCGCGAGGGCTATATGGAGTTGTAGAGGCTGCAGGGGCGGGCAGATGGGCGGAGTCAGGCCGAGAGTGACTGCAGTAACAGGGACACAAAGAAAGGACACAACAGACCGTTAGGAAATGGGGCAGAAAAATGTTCGTAATAGGTGAAACATAGAGAAGTGGCTACAGAAAAGCCGCACCGGCGCTTGTGGCAGAAGACACTCTAGCACGTTTATAAAAAGAAATAGTCAATGTTCATTTACTTGTAGGTCTGGCCAATACTATGTTTCGCTTGCAGTGGTCCTTCCTCTTGCGCACGGCGCGTGTAAGCAGGACGAGAAACAGTCGCCGAGCAGTTCCACAGGTTGTTGAAGTGGAGGGATAAGTCCGGGCAGCCCAACAGCCACTTGGAGCCCACTTCGATGCGCACGCGCGATGCGCGTGCGCGAGGGCTATATGGAGTTGTAGAGGCTGCAGGGGCGGGCAGATGGGCGGAGTCAGGCCGAGAGTGATTGTAGGTCTGGCCAATACTATGTTTCGCTTGCAGTGGTCCTTCCTCTTGCGCACGGCGCGTGTAAGCAGGACGAGAAACAGTCGCAGAGCAGTTCCACAGGTTGTTGAAGTGGAGGGATAAGTCCGGGCAGCCCAACAGCCACTTGGAGCCCACTTCGATGCGCACGCGCGATGCGCGTGCGCGAGGGCTATATGGAGTTGTAGAGGCTGCAGGGGCGGGCAGATGGGCGGAGTCAGGCCGAGAGTGATTGTAGGTCTGGCCAATACTATGTTTCGCTTGCAGTGGTCCTTCCTCTTGCGCACGGCGCGTGTAAGCAGGACGAGAAACAGTCGCAGAGCAGTTCCACAGGTTGTTGAAGTGGAGGGATAAGTCCGGGCAGCCCAACAGCCACTTGGAGCCCACTTCGATGCGTAAAGATATTAAGGTATTTATTTATAACAGAACATCTATGAAAAACACTATAGCAAATTCACGGCAAACAAATCAAACACAATTACTCTACGAAGCAGAAAACGATCAATCCCCCTAGCAATACTTCGACAACTCTAGGTTCTACTGGTACCACTTATTTTCAGACAGAGGTGTATACCTCAACCCAGATGACACTCGAATATTAGTTAGGACGGGAGAGAAAAAGATAGGCAGGTTATGCAGTCAACACAGTTCGATCCTATCGGATAAAATGCAAGGCAGGAAGGCAAGAATCACAATAGATCGTAAAGTTCAGAGGCCAGGCCCACTCGGAGAGAGGCAAGGCGCAATGTCCCAAAAAGTCTCTAGTGGAGATGCATTCAAGTCTTTATAGCAAATTGTTATCGGCAGATTGAACCAGTTCAGAACAACGAATGAGAAAAGCTTGGAGGCGACCCAACGGAACGGAGAGGATTAAGACACCTCACTCGAACCGATCGAAAGGGAAGCCAGGCGGACACAGTACCTTGTTGTGGAGGGCAGCTCCGGCGGGGGCAGTTGTTCCTGGTGGTGGATGCACGTCAGGTCTTGGCCAAGAGTAGAGATGATCTCGTCGTCGAAGGAAAGTGAAGTCCGGTGCACCACCAGGGAAGAGACCAGCCGCGGAGTGCTCCGTCACAAGGCACCACCTTTTGGTCGCGGTACAGGGGTAGTGGCTATCCGGTTGCCGAGGTGCTCTGCACGGGCAATTCGACCACTGCGTCCTGAGGCGAATAAAAAGCAAAGGGGACTGGTTGTTCCCACCAGTCAGGGGAAGAGACTCTCCGGCAGGGAGATCTCCTCTGTCGTCGGGAAGTGGTGAGTCGGCTCAGCAGGGCTCCACCGGAGGTGTCGTCATTGCAGGTCGGCTCAGCGTTACCCTCGTCGGATTCTTAGGTCCTGTGGCGACTTCTGAAGATCCAGTCCCAAAAGCCCTGCTTTTATGCAGAAGACCCCCATTCATTCAGCCTAGCTGTCAATCAACACATGCTAAGTGGTGAGCGGGAAGACTCACCACCTGGGCCAATCACTCCAGAGTGCGACCGGAGTTGGCAAGGCAACTCGGTCCAGGGTGCCTAAACCCCCTCCCACACCCCTGTGGTAACCCAGACAGAATGGCACCACTTTGGAGGGTCTCTGTACAGAGCCCGCCAAAAGTGGAAAAAAGGGCTCGACCTTTGGTTTAGGAGTCACAGAGACGAACAGAGACGCCATTTTAAAACCGAGTTCTGGCAGAAAATACCACTCGATAAACTTATTTAAGATAAGTAGATCGGTGGTACGTCAGAGATTAATGAGAAAAAGTATCAATCTCCAACAATGGGACGAATCCCATAGGGTTATGTTCGGGGTCAAACATAACAAGTAGTTTCCACTGCCACAAGCCAAAACTCAACGAGGGGGGACGGGACAGTGCCCCCTCGAGTAACAGATCCAGGAGTAATCGAATTACCCCTACTAGTACGTCCACAATAAGATGGTTGGTACTAGCTCTGTTAGTAAATTTAGGTCTAGTAAAGCCAATGGTGACTTTACATGCCCGGGGAGACAGTAGTCAGTCCCCGGGTATGGAGTCTATGGTGGGGGACCCGCTAGGGTGCCCCCGTGTTACGACACGTAGGGTGCAGTGTAACACACATAGAAAAACATATGAGACCCTATGGAGTAAAAGACCCCATAGCCCATAGAACACATTGACATTTCAAAGGAATTACACACATACATGTCCAAGAGTGGGAGAAAAAGAGTCTCACTCTTGGCAGGATGGAAAAAAACAAACTCCAGAAATCCAGCAAAGCTGCTGGGGGACTCACTAGGTTAGGAAATTCAGCCTAAACAGAGAATTCTCCCTAACAGAGTGGGGGCCTGGTGGAGGGTGCCCTACAGTGCTGGGGGGTGGGGGTGCAGGGGGACATGAGTGGGGGCCTGGTGGAGGGTGCCCCTGGATGCAGGGGGGTGGGGGTGCAGGGGGACAGGAGTGGTGGCCTGGTGGAAGGTGCCCCTGGTTGCAGGGGGTGGGTGTGCAGGGGGACAGGAGTGGGGGCCTGGTGGAGGGTGCCCTACAGTGCTGGGGGGTAGGGGTGCAGGGGGACATGAGTGGGGGCCTGGTGCTGGGTGCCCCACAGTGCTGGGGGGTGGGGGTGCAGAGGGACAGGAGTGGTGGCCTGGTGGAGGGTGCCCTACAGTGCTGGGGGGTGGGGGTCCTGGGAGACATGCGTTGGTGGGCAGTAGTGCAAGGTGACATGTGGGTTGGCTGGGGGGCATGGCCATGGTGGATGGGTTCCCTGCGGGACATGTGCAGGGGTGCAGGGTAGTCCCCTGTGGTGTGGGCCGCCTGCAGGGGCCATGGAGGGTGTAGAGGGAACAGCTGGGAGGACCCACACGGCCAATTCACATGTGGGACTCCCCGGCACCCCCGAAATATACGTAGGCTGCTGGATTTGCGTGTGGAATTTTCCGTGCACCCGGAGTACACGTACCCTGCTGAAATTGCATGTGGAACTTCACGCGCACCCCGAAATACACGTACCCTGCTGGTATCGTGTGTGAAAGTTCACGTGGACCCATAATACACGTACCCTGATGGAATCGCGTGTGAGACTACCCGCGCACCCCTGGAATACACGTACCCTGCTGGTATCGCGTGTGGAAGTTCACGCGGACCCATAATACACGTACCCTGATGGAATCGCGTGTGAGACTACCTGCGCATCCCTGGAATACACGTACCCAGGCAAATCGCACGGCTGGGGGGGGGTGCAGGGAGAAAGGAGTGGGGGCCTGGTGGAGGGTGCCCCTGGATGCAGGGGGATGGGGGTGCAGGGGGACATGGGTGGGGGCCTGTTGGAGGGTGCCCCTGGATGCAGGGGGATGGGGGTGCAGGGGGACAGGAGTGTGGGCCTGGTGGAGGGTGCCCCTGGATGCAGGGGGGTGGGGGTGCAGGGGGACAGGAGTGGTGGCCTGTTGGAGGGTGCCCTACAGTGCCGGGGGGTGGGGGTGCAGGGGGACATGAGTGGGGGCCTGGTGGAGGGTGCCCCTGGATGCAGGGGGGTGGGGGTGCTGGGAGACATGAGTTTGGGCCTGATGGAGGGTGCCCCTGGATGCTGGGGGTGTGGGGGTGCAGGGAGACATGCGTTGGTGGGAAGTAGTGCAAGGTGACATGTGGGTTGGCTGGGGGGCATGGCCATGGTGGATGGGCTGCCTGCGGGACATGTGCAAGGGTGCAGGGTAGTCCCCTGTGGTGTGGGCCGCCTGCAGGGGCTGTGGATGGTGTAGAGGGAACAGCTGGGAGGACCCACACGGCCAATTCACGCGTGGGACTCCCCGACACCCCCGAAATACACGTAGGCTGCTAGATTCGCGTGTGGAATTTGCAGCGCACCCGGAGTACACGTACCCTGCAAATTTGTGTGTGAAACTTCCTGCGCACCCCGGAATACACGTGCCCAGGCCAATCGCGTGTGGAACTTTCCGCGAACCCCGTAATACACACACACGCTATTTTTCACACAGCGGGTATCCGTGTTTGTCGGTACCCCTTTGCACCTCATTTGTCCTAGAGGGCCACTGTATGGATCATTCATCAAAGCTGTATATGGGTGCTTTTTGTTAGCGCACATTTTGGCACACATTTATTTCAGGCGCAGGGACGCTACCGCCTGCTTTCTTGTGGCGTACTTGTTTGGCCCTGTGCGCATCTTTGCCCGTGTGCTGGTTTGCCCTATTCAATTCCATGAATACGAGTTGTAGGCGAGCGTGTGGGCGTTCCGCGCACTTGCCTCCTGTACTTCCCCCGTGACGCCCATATTTTCACGCGTTGTTCCCCATTCCGAGTGTTACGCCCCGTGTTCCGCCTACTTTTGTGATGTGCGCCGCACTATGTGCGATTTCGCAGCGGCCGTGGCGCACGCCGTTGGATGACCTGTGCGCCGGTGTGCGCCGCGCACTTTTTCAGTGCACATCCAATATTTTTCTCGCGCACGGACTTCCATGAATCGATGTGCGCTGGTTTCCATGCGATTTTCGCAGTTGCACTGTGATTTTCACACTTTTACTGCGAATCGCACGTTTTGGCACCTCTTCGCGGGAATTTTCGGTGCACATTAATTCCATGAATCGGCCTGTATATGTGTTATTAGGATTGTTTGTTGCATTTCTATGAAGAACTAACATTTGCAAACACAATTGGTCTGTACTGTGTAAGTATATGTTGTCATCAATTGGTGGTAATTGAAATAGAATATTCATTGCTACATTTGCGTAGCAACTTACACCATTTATAGTTGAGAGATTAAATGGACCAGGTAATTCTGTATCTGGGTGATTTTTTTTGAGTTTGTCTTCCTTCTTTGATGAAGTACCTGGTTTACTTTCCCTAATTGGTTCTTTTTTGCTTGTAGTACTTGATGAATTATTAGTTTCTTTTACTCTCTTTGGAGAATTTGCAGTGATATCCAATTGTATTTCTGATTGATTTAGTTTTCTTTTACAACGTTTTACTTTTTGTGGAACAGGGTATGTTTTTAGATGGGGGTGTATAGTGAACAAATTCTATTTTATTCTAAAATGCAAGGAATATCAGCGTTTACTTTACTTGCATCAAAGTTGATTAGAAATAGACCGTCAAGTGTACGTAAGCGTGATAGTGCTAAGTATCTCATGCCTTCTTTAAAGACTGTGTTACCAATGTCTATTAATGTTTTGTCTAGGGTAAGATCTTGTGATTTATGAATGGTGACTGCGTATGCAAGAGTTAGAGAAAATTGTTCTCTGCGTACATACATGTCTTTGAAGAGAAGGAATCGAGCTGTTGAGCATCCTATCCTTTTTACTTCTGAAAGTTTGTCAAAGAGAATATTGACAAACTGAATGTTGTTGTCACATGGGTATGTTTGAAAGCCAACAACTGTACCCAGTGCTCCATTAACTAATCCTTGTTCCACGTCAAGGTTACGTTTAAGCATTACTCTGCAATTTAAGGATCATTTTTATATTTTTTCCAACCCGGCTGTGTTGGAGATTGAATTTTATAAACTATTTAGTCTTGTTGTGGCTTGCTCACACATGGGTAGTGTCATACGATGTACGTCTAGTTTGTCTGTGGCACTAATTTCCATTATTGGTTGCATTTCTTTATTTAACATTGTTTAATTGAATTTGAAACAGCTTGCAAGAGTTGGCATTAAGGCCATACAATTCACATTTTTGTGGGTTAATTGTTCCATAACATCTGTAGCACATACATTATCGCCATAAAGTGCATGAATGTGCCGGGTTTTCAATATTGCTTGTGCTTTATGAGATAGTATACCAACTCTAATACTTTTTAAGATGTTGGCATAAATGAGATTTGCAGATTGCCGCATATTTTGTGTTAATTCTCTTTATTGGAAATGTTGCCAAAGGTTGACATTTCCAATGCTGCCAACAGTTTTACGGCAGAGTTTGTGTCCGAATGTTTTAAAAATAGGCTCACCTTTCACTGGTGTCAATTGAAAAAGATCTCCGAAAACAATAATGTGTTTTCCTGCAAAGAGCTCTTCGTAGTTTGTTTTGAGTACTTCTTGTAGTCTGAGGTGAATCAAAGCCAACATTAGGTTGGAGACCATTCTCACTTCATCTATTAGTAGCATTTTCATTTGTTTTAATACTCTGCGTAGTTCCATTGCAGCTTCTGTAGAAAGTTTGTAATAGTCTCATTTGTTTTGGTGTTCTACTGGCAGGAGTAGTAATCGGTTAAAGTGACACCGCTTATGCTGTAGGCAGCTAAACCTGTGGGGGCAGTGACAACAGCTGACAGTTTGTTGTTTGTCAATTGTTGAAGGAACTTACTGATGATTTTGATTAAGATGTTTTGCCTGAACCAGCTTCACCACTGACGCACAGTAGTATAGGTTTGTAATTTTGGCAGGTGCATTTTTTGTTTTCATGTTGTACACCATTTGCAATTTCTTTTGTTACTTCTTGAAAAATGTTACTTTGTTCATTGTTTAGTTTTGATTGTAGTATAGTTAAGTCTTTTTATCTTCATACTGACACATGGTATTTTCTACTTCTGTCATAGCTAATTCTGCCTCATTTGTTATTAGTGGCTCTCCCAGTGGTTCTTGGCTTCCTGTTGCAGAGCGTTGACTACTGTCAGGATTGTCCTTATCTAGTTGGGCCTGGAGTTCTTCTTCGTGTTGCTGTTCATTGTGCAACATTGTTTTGGACTGTGTGAAGTTTACATCAGTTATAGTGCTTTCATTTGCTTTGAAAGCGTCTTCATATGAGTCAGAGCTATCTAGTATTTCTTCTTTTCTCCATGGTTTAAAGAGTTGTAGCATGGACATGCAATATAGTTCTTTATGTTGAGGAGTCTTTAATGACAATTTGATATGATTAATTACATTTCGTTTGGTGAGTTTTACTAATCTGCCTTCACAATTTGTCATTCTGCATTTACCTTTTTTTTCATCGGGTTTTATATTATTTTTGTATGTGAAGTTGTGGTCTATGTGGTATAGACACATGGTTTTCAACGTGTTACTTCTGTTTGGGTAGTATGTGTCCAGGAAATTGTTTTTTAAAATGTCTTGGCTGTTGGGATCATGTTTGGCTATTGTTTCTATGGGCCTCATTACGACCCCGGTGCTAAACCATGGTGCTATTAGCACCATGGTCCATGCCGGGGTCCGCCATGGTGAATGGCGGAATTACCGCCCCATTCCAAGGTTGGCGGGGCGGTAATTCCCCATTCACCATGGGCCCTTCCCCATTCCCATTTTTGCCCCAAAGGGCTCAATGGGAATGGGGAAGGTGCTAAGTACGGTGCCGCAAATTGCGGCACCGTACTTAGCACCAAGGTCCCTTTGCGGCACCCTACGTTAACGGCTGGTAAAACCTCATAATTAGGCGCTAAGTGTTTAACCGAGCCGCAGCCTTTTACGGCGCCGTTAAAGACTTAGCGCCTGGTTCATAATGAGGCCCTATTTCTTTGTATGATTTTAGAACTCTTTTTCTAGATTTAGCAGGACCAAGACTTAGCCATACTATATTTTCAGATTTTCCATACAGAGCAGTACCAGTTAAACGATCTGCTGCTTCATAGGAGCCACATTCTCTATGGGAGAGCATTTTTATGCCCAAGCTGTATAATTTCTGAGACAGTGTTTTGTCTGATGACAGGTCATTCCAGAGGTCTTGGAGCTCTGTTTTTTCTGCTTTTTTTAAGTATGCTCTAACATATCGTGCAACTGCAGTGGAATTGTCTGCAATGTACTGCACATCTATGTTTGCATTCCATAAGTGGGCAATGATTGTATTGTAATCATTGATATATTTTTCTTCTTCTGTTCTTTTTACGTAATATGTATTTTTAGGTGATTTACCTTTAACACTATGTCTAACTGAAGACATGAAGTTGTTCCCTTGACCTGTTTTTGTAACCGGTCTAGGGAAACCAAAGCGGCATTTGGTGTAGTATTTCCCTTTGTTTTTGTATTTGCGACGGCAATATTTGCCACATTTGTGTCTTTGAAATTGTAAAATTTGTGCATGAAGATCACTATTTGTTGCATCTATTGGAATTTCACAAGTGATATATTTTTCAATAAACTGTAAAACTGTGGCATCACTGTCTTGACCAAATTTAGGAGCATCTTTAATCCATAAAAGCATGTGGATATGTGGTGCTCCTCTGGCTTGGTATTCTTTTCTCCAAAAGAACTGTTGCACTTCTCCGAGGGGAGGAATAGTTTTATTACAAATAAAGTGTAGCATAGCAATGGTGAAAATATCTTGAAACATTAACAGTATCTAGAGAACAAAGTTCTCCAGGTGTTATTATATCTATGTTTGTTTTGTTTTTGTTTGACATGCGTAGGAAAGCATGTAAATCTTCCCATGCATATTCTGGACAACTTAATGTAACAAACCATGTGGGTGGGCCAAGGTTTCTTATCATACAACGTACATCTCCATGACGTCGAAACCAGTCCTCTTTAGTACCACGCATATTTGCTAATAGATTTGTAATATTTGATTGTAAAACCTCATCTTTCTGTTGCACTTTTTGTAATAATTGTGTAGCTGACATAGTTTGAAAGTGGGATCCTGATTTTAATGTGTGTGTAACTCCGTAACATAAAGTTGCTAGTTCACTTTCAAAGAGTAGGTGGAATAAGTATTCCACATTTTGTCTTAATCTGGGATCTTCAGAATACATCCGTAATGAGCAGTATTCTGATGCTGTTATTTGAATAGGTCTATCATTGTATCTTTCTCCTTTGCCAGTAGGAAAGAGTAGAGGAAAAGCATGTGCTTCTATACTTTTTTCCCATATGCTGATTCGTTATCCTTTTGTTTGACGGATTTGGTACGTTTCTAGTGCATCTTCTACAGTGTCAATAGAGTGCAATGGGTGAATTGTATAATGGTCTAAAGTATTGGATATTGTAGCAGGATCTAGGAGCTCAAATTGACCAGCTTCTTGTGTCTCTTGAATTATTTCAGTGGTATCCTTCATGTTTTCTTCAATATGAATTTTTTGTAGTATTCCTTATTGTCTTTTAGATATTGCAAGGCTTGTCTAACTTTATGTAAATGTACCAGTTGTTCCGAATTTTTTTTGTGTTTTGTAGGTACACCATTTACTAAGAGAATTAAAGATTGCTCCATTGGACTTTGCACTCCTAGAGTGTGCACTTTTACTTTTAGATCTAATGGTAAATACACTATTTTCTCTGAATATCTTTCACTAATTCAGAGGGAGGTAATTTTGCTGTTCTTGGTTGAAGGCGTATTATTTCCAGAAAGGGGTGCACTGTTTGAATTATGATGCTCTCATATAAATTGAGTTGTTGTAGGGGTTTTGGTAGTGGAAATAATTCCAAATTATTTGTGATAGCATGTGAAGGAGTTTGGTTGTTGTCATGTTTTGTAGTGCAGTAACTGCAAAGTATTAAGGGGTCAGTTATTTCGTATTTGTTTTCTGCTATAAGGTAGAGAGCTAATTCAAACCATTTAGAATCTTCATTGTCTTCTTTTTTGAATATAAGGTCTACAGTTTTTGTGTTCCTTTTATAAAAAGTTCTACGGCAACATACACACACATGGTCTGGTACTTCAGCAGATGTATTTTTAAATTTCAGTATTTCTTTTTTGTATGTGTGTAGTAGAAGGTTGGCATGCATAGAAGTGTTGCTAATTTGCTTTAAAGCTATTTCATTTTGTAAGTGGCTTTCACTTCCAAAATATTTTTTTCTGGATATAGTCGATTTCTTCAAGTAGGTCTTTTGTTGTACCATGTAGAAGAATGTTATTTAAATTGGCTACTGCTAAAGCAGGACTTTTAGCATAGTACAGTTTAAAGACTAGATTTCTTATAGTCGAATTATGTGTTGATATCATTTTGATATAATGGAAGGTGGTTTTGCAAGTAGGTCCTGAAATGCAGGCCAATGAATGTCTTTGTAGTCCTGTGTACTTGCGCACTGGACAGGTATCCATATTTTGCAGTAGTTTAATTTTGATTTTGTCTTTGCCTTTCACATATTGATTGAGGAATTGGCGTAAAGACTTGAAAGATTTTTTGGGAATGTTACACATTGAGGTGCATGGCCATTTGTATACTAAATGTTCTGATTCAGTTGAATGGAGAGGTAATTCCAAGTTTTCTGAGGATATTTTTGTAAGCAGTATTTCTTGTTCCATTATGGTATTATTAACTTTTTCATAACCTCGTCCACTGCTATGTATGGCAATTGTATTTGTTTGCTTTTGTTTGTAATCTTCTTCATTAAAGTATGGTTCTGTGCTCATAGTGTGACTCCACTCACCTCCACAGATACTTTATTATTTTTTTTAACATTTGTTAATTTTATTTTTTTAAAAAAACCAAACAAAACACCACACAATACAACTGTTTCCGCATGTAGAAGCATCATCAAACCATCATATTACATAACATAATTCCCCAACTTCCCCCTCCCCCCTTCAAACTAGAGCCGGCTCCTCTGTGTCGTCTGCTGGAGCACTATTGGGTGGCACAGTGCTTATGCGCTCATCGTCCGAGTCCTCAGATTCATTATGACCCTGGTGTGGATTAGCCATAGAGGCCACCAGTTGCCGCCAGGCCAGCAGGGGCCCTATTTCCTCCTCACCCCCTCTAGTGATCGCTTCAAACCATACTACGGATTCCACCTCTGCCCACCTCAAGAGGTCCGCCCACCATAGCTCCACCCTGGGCCTGTGGGCCGCCTTCCAGCTCATAGCAATCCTGCGCTTGGCCAGAACATAAGCCAAATCCTTCATCTTGCTTGTGTGCCTTAAGTCCCGGGGTCTGGGAAAGATCCCAAGCATACATGACCAAGCTGATCCTACGTCCAACACCACTCCCCCACCAGCCAGTTTCATTTTAACCTCCTCCCAAAATCTGCACACTTCCGGGCAGGCCCAAAACATGTGTAGTAGCCCCGCTTCCACCTCCCCACACCTGGGGCATTTCTGCCGAGCCTCCAAACCTTGCAATCTTCTGGGGAGTCAGATAAGCCCTGTGAGTGACATACAGCTGGAGTTGTTGGAGTCTCTCGTTTCGGGACACCTTTTTATGATACCTCTGGACTCTCTCCCACTGCCCGTCCGTCATGGGTCCACCCACCTCCTCCTCCCAATCATGTCTCAATTGGAGCAACTCCTTCCCAACTTTCACTCTCAGGAGCTCGTATATCCTCGATATTTCGTGCCCGCCCTCTGAAACATCATACATGGTTTCCAGGGAGGCATGAGGGTCATCTGCCAATGCCGTCTCAGGCCATCTCTCTCTAACCCGTTTCACAAGCCTAGCGTAGGTTATGTATTGGCCTCTGTGCACCCCTGTCTCGTCTTGCAGCCTCTGGAAGTCCAATGCCTCCCCCCCTTGCCATATGTCCACAAGTGTGGCCAGGCCCACTGATTCCCAATATCTACGGACTGACTCAAATAATTGAGTTGTTACCACACAACGCCACCAATGGGGCCTGCTGGGAGAGCGGCTCCGACTCCCCCATCATTTTCCATGTTCTGTGCCAGACCTCCCATCCCAGCCTCAATAGCCACCCCCTTCCCATCAGTTTATCCTTTTGTAACCACACCACTTCCCTCAGGAAGTATGGGGCCGAGTCTTCCCGCAACAGCCTAGATTCCTCCGAATCTTCATCTGACAGCCACCTGGCCACATACAGCAGCTGCCCCGCCAGATAATAAAGTTCAAAGTTTGGCAAGCCTATGCCCCCCTTATCACACGGGTTCTGAAGTTTCCACAAAGCCACCCTGTTTCTGGAATTACCCCACACGAAGCCCCTGCACATGCTGTGGAGCCGCACAAATAGGCTCCTGGGAATCAAAAACGGGACATTCACAAAGAAATGCAAGAGTCTGGGCAGGACCACCATTTTAAGCAAGGCCGCCCTCCCCATCATGGACAGGGGCAATCTAAACCAAAATACCATGCTGTTCCTGACCCCTTCTACGTCTCTCTCTGTATTATGTTTGTGCTCCGCCTCAATCTTGTGGTAGATACTTACTCCAAAATACCTAAATGTCTCAGTCTGCCATGGTATTGGCAGGATAGGCAGCCTCTCCAACGGGACATTCTTATATCTGCCCAGGGGGAACAGACTAGACTTTCTAGGGTTCACTGATATGCCTGAGAGAGTGGCGTAGCGGTCCAGCACCTCCAGTACATACTGCAGGTTCTCCTCCGGATAATGCAAATAAAGGAGCATATCATCTGCATACAGTGATATCAGGTGTCTACCGCTCACTCTGCTAATACCCACCTCCCCGTACTGTTGCCGCAGGCATATCGCCAACGGCTCTAGTGCAAGTATGTATAACATGGGTGACCAGGGGCATCCCTGCCTGGTCCCCCTGCTGAGTTGCCAGGCATCTGAGACTATGGCTCCTGTTTTGACTCTCGCCATCGGGGTGCTATACAACAACTGGACCCACCTGATATACCCAGGTCCCATACCGTATCCCCTTAGGGCCGCTTTAAGCCAAGGCCATTGCACCGAATCAAAGGCTTTGACAGCGTCTAGCGACACGATAGCCAGCTCGTCCGTGTCTTCCTCAGTTTGGTCAATAATGTGGTGCAGCCTCCTATGGTTATCAGTAATGTTTCTACCTGGGACATAGCCCGTCTGATCTGGGTGTATCAGGTTACCGATCACCTTCTTCAACCTATTAGCTAGCACTGCCGTGTGTATTTTGCTGTCCTGGTTGAGCATGGACAAAGGTCTATAGGACCCGCACTCCGCGGCCGGTTTACCTGGTTTCAGTAGTGGGATAATCACGGCCTCGCGAAGGGACAATGGAAGTTCTCCCTGCTCATAGGCCTCATTAAACATGGCAAGCAGTGGCTGAAGCAGCTCCTGCTTGTATGTCTTGTAAAACTCACTGGGCAGCCCATCTGACCCAGGCGCTTTACACGTGGGGAGGTTCCGAATCACCACCTCCAGCTCGTCCGAGGTGACAGGGGCGTCCAACTCCTCACGTTTTAGGTCATCCAGGGTGGGCAGCTCAATGTCCTCTAGTGTGTTCAGTATATCTTGGCACATATCCTCCCCGGTGTCCTCATACAAGTGTTTGTAAAACTTGAGGAACTCCTCGTTCACCCCTTCCTGGGTATTGCAGATGCGACCTCCCTCACCACTAATCTCATTGATCACTGACTGGGGGGTCTCACTCTTGTACAGCCAGGCCAGCAATCTGCCTGGCTTGTCGCCCCCAGCGTGTAACCGCTCTGTATATTTCTTGTAGTTTAATCTACACAGTCGATCCCAGAGTGCGCTACAGGCTAACTGAAGGTCTCTTACCTTTGCTCTATTATCATGGGCGGCGTCCTTGCGTCGTGCGAGGCTCTCCAGCTCCCTTTCAGTGTCCTGAAGTTCCCTATCGATACCCCCTTGGAGCCTTTTAGATTTGGAAATGGCTACTCCTCGCACCACCACCTTAAAGGCCTCCCACAGCGTCCCCACAGAGCGCACGCTGCCCGTGTTTATCTCAAAGTATTCCTCGATGGCATCCCTCAAATCCTCCCGGAACCCCTCATCCTGCAGTGCCTCTGTCCTAAGTCTCCATGTTGGGATCCGAGGCCTGGGGGGTTGGTGTCGCCATTCCACCACCAGAGGCGAATGGTCAGATAATACCCGGGCTTTGTATTCCACTCCCACCATTTCTCCCACTATCTCAGCTGCCACAAACACATAATCTAGCCTCATGTACAAGTCATGTGGCGCTGCGTAGTGCGAGTACTGCTTATCCGTGGGGTGCAGTCTTCTCCACACATCTTCCAGGCCAAGGTCTCCCAACAATGTACCAAGCGCATTGGCCGCCAGTGACATTTTCCCGGTCCTATCAACGGACCTATCCATTCTGGGATTCAGGGTGCAATTGAAGTCCCCACCCCACAACATCGCACCCCCAGCCAGGGGGCCAGGTTTACCATAAAGGGACCTAAAATAAGCTTCAGTATCGTGGTTGGGGGCGTACAGATTTAAGATGTGCACTTCCCTGTTTTCCAGGAGCCCTGTTACCATCACCATTCTGCCTTCCGGGTCTACCGTTGAGCTAAGCACCTGAAACGGCACATGCGGCGCCACCCAGGTGATAACCCCTCTAGCGTACGCTGAGTACGTAGCACCCACCACATTACCCTTCCATTTATTCTTGACCACCTCCAACTTCTCCCTGGTGAGATGAGTCTCCTGTAGCAGGGCTATGTCAACACGCATCCTTTTTAAGTACAGCATTACTTTATTCCGTTTCAGATAACTATTGAGGCCCCGTACATTCCAGGTCACTATACGGAGATTACCCGATGCCATCTATTCGGTCTGTTCCCAACCCCCCTCTCCCCTTAATGCTCCCTTTAACGATCCTCTCACCGGCTCTCCCCCTTCCCCTTCCCAACAATGCCCCCCCCCCTGTTTCTCAACTTCACACCACAGCACACAACCCAACCCCTCCCCCCACCCTACCCTTCCCCAACAAATGCCCAGCTCCATCCCTGGATCTCAGGCCCACCCGCGTCTGGTCCTGTCTCGTATACGAGGACTAGGACCCCGCGGGGCGTCACCAATCTAACAGTGACCTAAATAAATATACAGCTATTGGGATCAGGGGGTGCCTCCCAGGAGCTCCCAAGTATTTATTTCAGGGGAAGTGCATCTAACAGGTCCAGCCGGCTGACACCATGACTCACTTCCCAGGAGCATTATACAACTCTATATTCAAGTCCCAATGTCTTAGCTATGTCACCCCGGGTGCCGCAACAGCATGCTACTTAGCTTCCGTGGCTTCCGTCTGGGCATCCGATTCCTGAGGTCGGCCCTGCATGTCCAGCCAATCCATCGCCTCGGACGGCGTCTCAAAGAAAAGGGATCTGTTCTTATAGAACACTTTCAGCTTGGCCGGATAGAGCAACATGTAACGATGGCCAGCTTCTTTCAGCCTTCTTTTCACCGACCCAAAGTTCATCCTATTACGCTGTACAAGCAGCATATAGTCTGGGTACGCCGTGATCTTTGCTGATCCTCTCTCAATCGTTCCTCCCTTGCGAAAAAATTAAAGAATCTTCTCCCGATCCCGGTAATTCAGGATCTTTGCGATCATCGGTCGCGGGGGGGCTCCTGGGGCCGGTCTCCTTGTCAGGGCCCTGTGCGCCCTCTGCACCGCGAACCCCTGGGTCAACACCCCTCCCGTTATCTCCTGCAAAAGCAAGGTTTCCACGTATTCTGTGGGGTTTGGCCCTTCAATTCCTTCCGGTAGACCCACTATGCGGATGTTATTGCGCCTAGCGCGCCCCTCTGTTTGCTCAGCTCTATCTTCCAGATTTCCCACACGTTGCACTAGGGCATGTAGCTCCTTTGCATGCGCGGCGCACGCCTCCGTAGTCGGGGCCATCTCCTTCTCCAGGGCCCTGGTGCGTTCCGCGATTGTCCGCACATCCTGCCGCAGCAGGTTCACTTCCTCTTGGACCGCTCCGATCTTGAGGTCCAAACCCTCCTGCAGTTCTTTCATGGCAAGGCCCAACTTCGTCTCCCAGGCCATCTTTAAATCAGCGATCGCAGCCAGCACCTCCTGGATCGTGCCCGGTGTTTCCGCCGCCGCCGCGGGGGTCTCCTTACTTTTGCCCCCTTCCGCTCCTGGGGGCGACTTGGCATAGGCCTCCATCGTGGGCTGCTTGATCCTGGGTCTGACCACTTTGGAGGACATCCTACTGTGTCAACGGGGCGGAAGCCTTTCGTGCCTCTCACCACCCCAATGACCTCGTGGTCACAAGTCCAGCGATCCAGACGTGCGCTTGTTACTCCGCTCGAGCCCAGAGTGGGCTGTGTCCTCCCCCGTACACGTGCACCCGTTTCAATTGGGTGCGTGTGGAATCGGTGTGGGCCTTGGCACCTGTCAAGTGTCCCTGCTCCGGTACATCTCCTCTCCGATCTGGGTTTGGGCTTCTGGTTTTCTCGCCCTGATTGTGTCCCCTCTCTGGGTTTCGGGACCAGGCTATCAGTCTAGTGCCCCCGGCAAGAGAACGGGAGGTCTTCTGGTTGCTGTCGGGTCCCGGAGTGTCCAGGAATTACTCTGGTTCCAGCCTCCTTCCTCAGCACCTGGGTCTCGGCCCAGCCAGCCCAGTTGTCCCCTGACCGGCCAGGTTGCTCCAGGGATCCACCGTTGCCGCGGTTGCAGTCTCAGCTTCACCAGCTGGTGTGGCGGCGACGACCTCGCGGCTACCTTATGGCCCTTTGTTCTTCGTCGGCCATCTTGCTGGCCTCCAGGTCTCGGGTTCCCTGCTCGTATTACGGTCGTCGTAGCTTCCTCGTCCCGCTGCGTTTCGTTCCAGTTTTGCGCTCGGTGCAGACACCATCCCTTCATGCATCTGCAGGTGTGTTGCCGGCAAGCTTCATTTCCCTAAAAGCATGCGTTTTTCCCAAGGATTGATGTCGGATCAGGGGAGCTCCTCCAGAGCAGGTCCCTCTACGTGGCCATCAAGCCACGCCCCCCGCCTCCACAGATACTTAAGAAGTTATTTCTGTTGACATTTCGTTTATTGAGAAGTGTTTTTTGTAATTTAGTCATTAGTTTTTTTTTAGTGGTTTCATTTTGTTTAACACTAAAATAAATAACTTTCTTTTGAGAAGGATTGCACTGTCTATCAACGCTTCTAAGATTAATTTCTTATGATAGGTTTTAAGATTTGAGCCTGATTTCTCTCCTGTTTTTATAAAATTTTGAAGGACTCTGTGACGGAACATTTTTGCTAAAATACTTTTTTTGGTATGCTTACTTTGCACTAAATCAAGATTTATAGGAGCAGTTTTATCTGTAGTGGTAGCTGATTTTTTGTTAATTGTTTTGTGGTTCGTTTTACATTTTGATAGAGGATGTAACGTTTCTGTACTTGAAGTTTGTTTTGTTTCGCTAAATGACTCTATTAGCTGTTTTGTTTGAACTTTTTTTTACAAATTCTGCTAGAGATGAATGCTTGTTTTGGACACTTCTATTTTCATTTACTCTGCTTCTCAGTTGCTTTCTATGGACTTGATTTTTGGTAGGCATTCTTTAGGGTCTGTTGAAAAAAATAAAGAAGGTATGGGTTGTGGTGTTCTTAATGTATGTGTGCTGTGTGCATGAGTGTCTGAGTAAGATGATAAAGATGTATGTAATGGTGTGTGATTGTGCATTGGGCAACTACAACTAGTTGGGATGGGTATTCTTGAATTTATGTGCTACTAAACTGGGGTTCAGATGACATTAGAAAGTAAGCTAGTGGTGTGGAGAAGTACAAATAGTAAATCTAATGGTATACAATTAAGAAAGTTGTTTGTTCTATGATATCAAAATTCTAGGGGCTGAGTTGTGTCATTTGTGTGTTGAAAAATAGGAAATTGTGTGCCATTCTACCTGCAAATCTCTGTTTAAGAAATGGGGATTTGTAGACAGAATGGTGCACAATCTCTATTTTTAGGCACAGAAATAGCATGAATTAACCTTACAGTGTGTTTGAATAATAGTACAAATTATATGGTGGTATTCAACTTACTGTTTTTGAAATGAGCAGGTTTCTTCTTAGTTGTTCTTTGTACTTCAAATTCGGCAGCTGCTTTTTTTCTGGAGAAAGGTTTTCACTGCAATTGTAAATTAAATAAATTAGTAATTTTGTTTGTGTACAGCACTGTTTTTAATTTAGACACTCATTTTTTTAATTGACGTTGACCCTCAGCGCCTTCCTCAAAACCATGAAAACTATCTTATTCACATAAGATGCGTCGCACCAGTTGAATACAAATCATATGTTCTTAATGCATGAACTGTATTGTAATGTCTAACTGTACCAACTGCTGAATACCACTATTTCTGTAACTAAGCTCTTGTAAGTAACAGTGCCTCAATGCCATGGGCTGCTTGCACAATATATAAATATAAATACATAAATAAATAAATACATTTTTATGTTTTTGTACAAGTATTGTTCTTTGATATTTGAACATACTGTGTGCATGCAATTTTGTTTGAGTATGTTAACTCTTCATATTGTACTTTAAATAAGTTAGTTCAACATGCTTTGAAAATGTGTGTGTAAAAAGAAATTAAATAGCAGATAGGTTTGGAAGTGACAGTTGATTTTAGGAGATGGAAAAAATGACAGTAAATTCATTTTATAGATTATACAAGCTAAAAGTCAGTTAATCTGTCTATATGAATCTATAAGAATTGTACACGTACAATACAGAAAATATGCATACCTGTGGTTTGTGTTCATGCATATGGATATGCATGCAGCTGCAAGTAGAAATCTTGGAGACTTGTACAGTATTTCTTGTAGAAGGTGCTTTCCAATGAGATGACGCTTGTACTCAGAGAGATTAACAGTACATTTGAAGTGCTGATCTATGATCATGCAGTTAGATGTAGAGGTCTTGGATGTGATAGGTGGATGGTCATGTGACTTCTTAGCTATATCCAATGAGGGAATGGCACAGAAAGTGAAATGGAAATGGTAGAAGGACTGTCCAAGTTACAATAAGTCCGCGGACATGGCGGTAGTCCGAGGACATCGGGTGTTACATCCGGGGATTTTGGGTTGGCGAGCCATGCAAATGATAATGAGCAGAGAAAGGGATTGATCAGGGAAGATTAGTGGGTGTGTTGTGCCAGGAGAGAGTTTCTCAGAAACTCTTTTTGCTGAGAGAAGAACAGATAGCTATGGCTGTGTGTTTCAGAAAACAGATTGTTTGGATTTTGGGAGACTCGTAGATACATTGGTTGAAGGTGCATGCAGAAAGCTGTGGAGTAGCTGTAGATCTTGGATGCCCACAAGTGGAAGTGCACTGGCATGGAGTATGTGGAATGAAGTGGTTGGACTTGCTACCTCTCTGTGCTACTTTGGAGACAGAGCAACATCCCGACATAATTGTAATTCATTGTGGAGGGAACAGTTTAGGACATGTGTCTGGAATTTCTTTGCAATTTGCAATGAAAGAAGGACTTGAGAAGGTCATGGACATGTTTCCAAATTCTCAATTTATTTTTTCCCGGATTGCGCAGAGACAAATGTGGCTTTGTTCTTCTTAATTTGGTCCACAAATGGAGAAAGCAAGGTGCTGTTACGCTCACCTGGCTCCGACAGGGGTGTCGAGCGGAACTGGACAGCTACGGTCTCCACCAACGTGATGCATAGTGCAGAGATGACTGACTGGACTGGCCCACCTAGCTTTGTCTGCTTGACCCGTAGAAGTAGTCTCCTAAAGACGGGGAAAGGGAATTAGCCACCCGTGGATTTGAGTGTTAACACCTCACTGCGTCCCCACTTATCACTTCTGACATTCCCTTTCACAAAGCTCACCTTATAGCTTTGTATGATGAGCTCTCCATCCTGCGAAGAATGCAGGGGCGCGTTGATGGCCAGTTACTTCACTGGCTTGAGGATATTGGAAGAGTTCTGGATAAATCTTGGCTCCAAACCTCCGGGCGAAAGGCCGTAAGTATATAGTTCTAATGAGTTCAAAATGTCCGATTAATCACTCTTTTCCAATTCCTTGTTTCTTTTGCAGCTTAGACCCAAATGATGATCGTCTTGTGGCAGCTGAAAGCGTTCAAGTAAGAGTCTGTGTTTTGTAAAACTGTCCGGTAAATGATGCCAAGGTTTCACTCGCTGCTTTCTCTTTTCTTGCAGGTGCAGCGTAGGAAGATTTGGCGTGCTGGTGGATAATACATCCTGCGGTAAAATCAGGTAAGCATATGGTGGCAAGGGATTGTCCTTGTTTGTTCCCTTGGCTCACCTAGTTGTTTTCTTGTCCCCCTTAGGTGCTGGAATGCGGCAACCAGGTGATGGAGACAGCACCGGATCGTAGAGATGCTGCGAGGAACGGTGAGTATGGCGCGGCACTGCTGCTGGCGATGCGACGCGTTTAAAATGAAGTCTGTTTCTGGTTCGAAGACGCGCTGAATCCGAAATCAGGTAAGAAATCCAGTAAAGTTCTTGTTCTAACCTTTCTTCTTCTTTCCCTTCTTTCTAGGCGCTCTGGACTCGAGGCGGGCGTGGCAGGACGCTGACTGCAGACACAGTGAGAGTTACGCTGCTAGATGCAGAATAACGCAAAGCATGTGCTGCTCTTCGGGCGTGGTTTAAATAGCCTTCAAAGTAGTCCCAGGTAAGTATTCCTCCACAGCCACACCCGAGTAACAAAATAGTCCCTAAGATAAAATAGTCCCTTCAAGCCTCACATGGGCTAGGATGCTTGGATCCCTTGCAGCATGGTCTGCATCAGGTAAGTTTTAACATATGAGCCTGGCACATAGGCGCCAGGACTGTACCCAGATAGGCCCTAACAGGGGTTGCTGGGTTTGCTCGAGGTAACATGATGCCTGCTTCCGGGGTTGATGGACTTGGTCTGGATGCCCGAGGGTAGGCATCATGACAGGCACAATGTCAATAAGGCTGCTTGTGCCTTTCTAAGAGATTTTGGCATGTCCTCTTTTCACAATGAAAATATTATGTTTCGTAGTACATACATTTTTCGCAGAGATGGAGTCCATCTTACTTATGCTGGCAATCAGATTTTTCTGAGAAATGTACAAAATACATTGCAACCTTTTTTGGAATTACAGCATCCATTTTAAAGTAGGTGTTGAGAATTCCAAATTTTTCAAACACAAACAAACACCAACAAAAAGCTCTTTTCAGAGCCACCACTTCCTCCCAGATAAAATTGCAATGGTTATGATAGGGCAGCACTCCAAAATTTTAGATGTTCGCGGACTGTCTGCGGACTTCTAAAAAATACACAGGGCCCTGCTTCATTTATTTTCACTTCTATTGTGAAAGGCTACTCTGAAAAGAGCCTTTTATTTTGTTCTTTCATTTTTTTTGGGTTTTTTATACCCGACACACTAGGAGAGGAGGGGAAAGGAGGGTAAGGGGGGGACACCAACCACGGGGATAAGAAAGGGCGAGTGGAGAGAGGAAGATGTAGAGTCGGTTTTACTTGGGTAGTGAGCAGATCTTCTCGTGCTCTGAGATGATAGCCTCAAAAGCACTACAAAGTCTCTCCCTCCTGCACAGTACTGCGTCGCAGTACATACACACAACTGTGAACCTCAAAAGGTAAGGGTCATCAGTATTGCGAATGGCCTGTGAGGCAGCTTGAGGAATATGCTGTCCCACAGGAGTGTTCCTTGTGGTGACAGGATTGGAAACGGAGGATGAAGTAGAGGAAGTCAACCTGCTACACTCCTCGCAAGGTACAACCTTGCGAATGGCCCCAGTGTGGAATGACCTTAGGTGTCACTTCATGGTAGTTGTCCCAAAGCTGTATGAACAAGGCCTCCCGCGCCTGAGTACCATTTTGCACTCGTTGCAGGTGACTTGGTTTGCACGCGCCTTAGAAACATCACCACGAAAGGTAAATAACTGCCACTCCCAAGACTCACTCCGAGTGCTGGTAGTAGGGCCTTCCACTACCTCATTCTCATCATCCTCCTCATCCTCCTGTGCATCCTCACTCCTGTTCCGCTCTTCAGGCCCTTGGGGAGGTGGTGGTGGTGGAGGGGTGAGGGTGGTGCTGAGGCAGATGCAGCACCAGGTGGCATGAGTGGAGCCATGGAAGCCATCAGGTTCGAGATGAAAATCTGCAAAGTTGGCAGCAAAATTTGCTGTGTTCTGTAGGATAGCCAGATACACAATGAGAATGAGCTCTAGTGTGTGGTCTTTTATAGGGGTGCTTGTGCACAGTTCGCGGACATGCGCGCTGTCCGCGGACAGATCGAACAGAAAGAAGGGTTCAAAAAGTCACAAAGAGTATGTAGAAACTCAGGATTACTATGTGGGACTTGTGCTATAGTGAGTTTTTATTGAAAAATATTGTAGATTGCTTGAAAATGTTTTAAATTGTTCGGGGACACGAACAGTGTTCGCAATCAGAACACACGCTCAGCGTGGGCGCGGTCACATGATAGGTTCACAAACATGTCTGCGAAGGGAGCTGGTGTCCGCAGGACACCAAAAGCGCTGAAACTGTTTTTTGCATGCGCATTGGTGTTCTATGGACACTGTTCGGGTCCTGAAGTGATTAAAAGTGTGTCATAAGTGAAACAAACAGTTACGGTCAGGCGTTTGTTCTTAGAACAGTTTCAACTTGCCTGCGAACAATACGGACAGGCATAGCGTCCTCAGGACACCCCCATTTTGTTTATTTAGGAACATTTCATGACACAGCTTGTGTTCTTAGAACAGTTTCAACTTGTCTGCGAACAATACGGACAGGAATAGTGTCCTCAGTTCACCCCCATTTTGTTTATTTACGAACATCCCAGGACACTCGATGTGTTCTTAGAACAGTTTCAACCTGTCTACCAACAGTACGGACAGGTATAGTGTCCTCAGGACACCCCCATTTTGTTTATTTACGAACATTTCAGGACACAGCCTGTGTTCTTAGAACAGTTTCAACTTGCCTGCGAACAATACGGACAGGCATTGCGTCCTCAGGACACCCCTATTTTGTTTATTTACGAATATTCAGGACACCCGCGCTGTCCGCGGACAACTGAACTGCTTTTTAAAAAAAGACAAGAAATGAATTAGGACACAATATAATAATTTTACTTTATTTTACATGGATGTTAAATTTATGACAGAGAAGGTGAGGCAGGAACTGAAACAAAAACAGGAGAATTGGGGGTTTCAATAGGATTTATATGAGGTGAAGAAGGGATGGAAGTCTCATCAAAACGTTTTGGTTCAAGGAGAGGGTTTGGGGATAATTGAGTGGGATATGATTAGGGGGGACAGGTACATGTGGGACAATGGTATGTAGTTGTTAGTTTCAAGTGATCCTCCACAAAGTTTTTTAAATTGTTAAAATGTGCCATGAGTAGGTCCATGTTTTCTTCTATGTGCTGAAGAGTCTTATCCAATACTGCTTTTTCTTTAGTATTTTCAATTTTTGTATGGTCTGTACAAAAAAAATGTATATGTTAAATGTATATAAAATAATATTTATTAATTGGTTTATACAGTAAAGTGTCTACCATTAGGTTCACTATCTTCCGACATTTTCTCACGTGGGAAATGCTCCTCTAGCCACTCCAGAGTACTAGACATGTCTGTGAGAAAAAAAAACATAATATAACTTTTTTTGTATCTAATACAGAAAGTTTACAAATATATGAGTAAAATGCAGTACACTTACTAGCTTCTGGTAAGGTGTGTTCTGACTGGCCTGTCGATCTGCTGTTGCTCTTAGTTGTGGAGTTTCTGTGAGGTAATCATGTTCGAAGAATATCTGTCTTCTTTTGGTATATTCCATTTTAGAAAATATTGTATTTAAATGAATGGTTAGCATGTTATATATATTGGTTAAAATTCTTATTTATTACTACATATAATGTGTATGTGTGCTGGTTTGTGAATTTGTAAAATGTTCATATGTTATGCTATAACAATTAAACATACCCCCCAGACTTTTGGGTAGTGGTGCTGTTGTCCGCATATGTCTGCGGACATTAAAAGAGTTTGCGGACATCAAATTCAGTAGAGGAGGTTCAGTATGTTCGATGTTACTTGTACATAAAGTCAGAGTTATTATTGTTCAGTTGCGCTACTAAAAACCTATGAAAGTCAGTAAAAAAACTTTGTACAAGGGACAATATGGTTAAGTTGCGCTACTAAAAACCTATGAAATTCAGTGAAAAAACTTTGTTAAAGGGACGTTATGGTTCCCAGTAAAACAGAAAACCCCCTGAAATTTGCCAGTTATGGTAAGCTAAGCAACCATAACTCGCGCCACCACTGTGCACTGCTAAAATGAACACCCACGAAATCAAAGATGACATCACAAATGTCATTAATGACATCACTGATGACATCACATATGAATTTACTTTTCATGAAATGTCTGTACAAGGGATTTTTATTATAATGTTGAGAAAAAAGTGTCAAGGATCATTGGAATAAATATCATGAGCTAATTAGTGCATTAAGCAATGCATTGATATAAATAGCATTCTATAATGAAGTTCTATCAAGTATACTAAGCTACTCATGCAGAAACCTAGGCATTGTGTGCAGCATACATGATGAAAGTATAATATTCATAATGTTGATATGTTGAATAATGAAATGATAACTGTTTTCTCATTAGTGTTGTGTGTACTGCGAAATATGTAATAAGTAGCTAATAAAACCCACGTATTACATAATTGCATTATTACAGACAAAACACAAAGACACAATAACGCATACAAATATGTGTATATACAGGGAAAGTGAGGTAAGCAAAAAAGCAGAAGTAGTAGCAGAAACAATTCATAACCTAACTGATTATCTTTATGCCAATAAATTATTGCTCTGTTGCAAAGCTGCTATTTACCCTATGTATATGTATCACATGATGTGACTGGACCCTGAGGAAAGTAGTGTGAGTACAATGTCTACAAATATGAACATATACGGGGAAAGTATAGTATAGTAATAAAAAAACAACAGAACTATCAGAAAGCGCTGATAACTCTACTGGTTATTTTCATGCACAGAAAGGATTGCTGTCTTTCAAGCTTGTGTGTTTCATATGATATGACTGGACCCTAAGAGAATTACTGTAAGAACATACTTGATACTTGAAGGATAAGTCTACAAATATAGTACATGTACAATTTTTAGTTCCTGACTGTTACTGAAGAAAACCATGCGGCCTAGATGTGTCAGTAAAGGAAAAAAGAGGGAGACAGACATGTGATGTCATCAGTGATGTCATCAATGACATTTGTGATGTCATCTTTGATGTATTGGGGGTTAGTCTTAGCAGTGCATGGTGGTGGCGTGAGTTATGGTTGCTTAGCTTATGATAACTGGTGAATTTCAGGGGGGTTTCGGTTTTACTTGGGACCATAACGTACCTTTAACAAAGTTTTTTCACTGAATATCATAGGTTTTTAGTAGCGCAACTTAACCATAACGTCCCTTTAACAAAGTCTTTTTACTGAATATATATATATATATATATACACACCTTCTTCAATACTGGGTCCCTGGATTGCATCCCCTAAGCATGGACAACTCGTTTTGGTCAACACAACTGAGGGAGAATGACAATAACAATGTGGCAGCTGGAGTCAGATTAGTAGCAGATATTTTTGAGATCTTGGTGTT
This sequence comes from Ambystoma mexicanum, assembly GCF_040938575.1. Classification (NCBI taxonomy): domain Eukaryota; kingdom Metazoa; phylum Chordata; class Amphibia; order Caudata; family Ambystomatidae; genus Ambystoma; species Ambystoma mexicanum. The sequence continues at coordinate 1,231,553,528 of NC_090930.1, forward strand.
TAGCCATACCCAGACAATGGGCCATAAAAAATACAAATGATGGGCATCCCTGTCCAGAGAAGAGCAAAAGAAGCAAATCAACAAAGCAATGTACTTGACTCTCTCCACTGCTGATTAAACATGACTATATGTAAAGGAACTCAACACTAAACGAGGTTGCTAAATTGCAAATATTTGACGTTCTAGTTTAACTTCACTTAATGAATGTCAGATGATACCTTGAACATTAACTTACCTTGATCATTTATGATCAGTGATCAGTAAAGAATGATTAAAGCATTGTATGTATACGTCTATATCTCCATTGGTTTCCCCACTTCATCTAAACAAATCAAATCTATTTTCATTCACCCCATCTCTTCTTCAGGACATGTTGATTTATTATTTCTTTTATTTCAATCTCACATCAAGTCATCTTGCATTCTCTACAGAGGATAGAAACAACAGTAATTCCCCAAATATCCAATAGAATGAATGATTTTACATTATAAATATTACTACCAACAGTTTTTCAACCCAATAGCCAAAGCTATAATTGACACAATGTGGTTGCCAAGATGTTAGGTAATAGATATACATCTGAATTTTGGATGAAGAATGCAGTGCATGTAAATCGCTCAATCCATGTTTCAATCATCTGTTAATCATAGACAATGGATACAGTCTACATGCAATTATTTAAATTGCAGGTGTGGGGATCCAAGAAAAATATCATTGCTATTGTTCATCTAAGTTGCTTACCCATATCAATATTGGGCAGTGCAAATACATTTTAAGGTGATGCAGCTGTGCAGTGTTTCCATTCTCCCAGTCTTTCCAATCCAACGTGGAACAGGAGTAAAATATAGCTAATCAATATGTTCTTTAAAAAATAAATAACTAAGGTCACATCATATCTCAAATATACGTTCACACAAAATCGTTCTTATTCATTGTGGGGTTTACATATCATCAATGCACCTTCCTTTAACCATTGGGGACAATGCATTATATAATTGTTTATAGTTTATTTTTTAATCTACATGTCAATATATTTTTCTGTATTCAGATTGTTCCAATTGACTATTATCTTTCTGTTGTTTCAAACACAATGGAATCTGAAGTGCAGAGTTCCAGAGTCACTATTGACCAAATAAACCAACTGCCTCTGAAATAAAACTATTGTGCAGTATTAATGTCTATTGCCTTAACTTCAAGACCGATCAGGCCCCCTCTAAACTCAAGGCAAATTACTTTCAATTAACTTTTTACCTGGTATGATTGCATACTCTAATTCAAGTAGCAGCTATCTGATTCAGCAGTGCTTCACAGTAAAAGCTATCATCTTCTAGAAGGGCAACTCTTACAAGGATGCTATACTACGCATTAAAACATTATTTAATGTTAATAGCTTTTACATTGTGCCAAATCAGAACCAAAGTTATCTCAGGACACATAGGCTTGTTTATGGAGGGGCATACTGTGCCCTGCCCAAGATTCTCAAGACCTTAATTTGCTTGATGAGAAAGAAAATGAGCAAGGGGAAAATAAAACAATGGGACATCAGGATATAGATAGTACAAACCAATGGAGCGAGGAATGCACCGTGGGGAGAATGTTTTGTGATAGCATGGGTGCATGTCAGTTTTATTGTTTAGACCATAGTCCTGCAAAGGAGAGGAGAAGGATGGATCCTTAAATGTTGTGCTCATTCAGTTGGTTTTCCAGGGAAGATGTGGACAATTTTAGGTGAGTGCACACTGCAATGTTGGATTCCCTGAAGGGCTCTATAGCATGTTAAAGAAATCCTGGAAGATTGTTAGCTTATTTGCACAGAATCTCTATGCCTTGTACCACAGATCAAACTTCAGAATGTTATATCTAAGACTGCCAAGCTTAAGCCAAAAGTGGCCAAGTTCTGTGAAGTTTGAGCCTTGAGTGGTGTAATGAAGAATAAACTGTGTATAGTGGTGGATTTTGTTGGTAACAGACGGTAAGGGAATGGATATGTCAAACAAATCAGTCAAATAAATAATGTTTGGCACCTTGATGTATAAAGAGCTATTACGAGTTTGTTCCATGTCATGTCATGATATACTTTACTTTAGTTCACGTTGAGACAATGTGGTGTGTTAGTTGAGAGTATGCTATCAAAGTATTATAATACATAACCACCACAGTGTGAACATGAACCTGGAATTCCCTGTACAGGATGTGTTGTTTAGACTGTGTCAAAAGCAGACCTGGATGTACAACAACCAGTAGGGAGATAAGGGCAAGATATATGGTCTCCTGTATGCAATGAGAGTCCGGCATTCTTCTGTGTGAAATGATGATGTGTGTCTTTGCCTCAGGGAAGGTCAGGCTTACAAGCATGTTCTAATGCCAGTGTGTCATTATGAGCCTTTTTGTGTTAAAACCATGCACAATAGGCCTTGTGAGCACACACCTTTCTGTTTACAATGAGCTCTGAACAGCCACGAAAAGCCAATTCTACAGACAGGATATCTGAGAGAAACTAGAGGCACTTTCAAATGAGGGTGGGTTTTGAACTGTGACTCCTTTAGTAAATAAGACCTGGCACAGACTTCCTTTGAGCTCTTAACGTCTGCTACTACTGCTTGCTGGAAGTCTCTCGATGCAAAATAACTCTCTCTGTACCATCCTGTTCCTTGTCTATAAACCCGCCCAAGACTTTAGCACCTACTACCCTGCTAACTTCATCTCAATGTACTTTCTTTCTCAAACAATGCACTCTTTGCCTGTTCACAACATATTAGTCAAATGGTCTGTGCCTCCTGCCACTGCTTACCATTTTCAAATCATTCAAAAGAAAGGGGGGTCTGGGAATCTCTACCAGCACGAACACAGCCCAATGACGTGTTCTTGGGTGAATAACCCCTGGGAGAGACTCTACCAACAAGGCTGAAACACGTGTATGGGGTTGCTGTTGGTACTCTTGTTCAGAGAGGAATTGCCATAGCATTTCGGTGCTGGACTGCCAATGTGGGCGGGACAAAGACTAATATGCAAATGGATATTTCTCATCTGTGAAAGGTACAGTGAGCAAAAAGCGTGTGCTGCAAACTCTCATCTCAGAACAGGTTATCATCCCATGTTCTTTCTGGAGAGGAGCGCCTGCTACCTTTTTTTGAAATATTTGTAAGGAACTTGGGGTTGGTCACCCTGAGTTACCTGGGGGCAACCTGACGTGGACAACCTGCTCACTGTGCTCAGAGAGGCACAGCTTCACCTCACTGATGAGGCCCAACAAGGCTGAAACACATGTATGGGGTTGCTGTTGATACTCTTGTTCAAAGAGGAATTGCCATAGCATTTCGGTGCTGGACTGCCCATGTGGGCGGGACAAAGACTGATATGCAAATGGTTATTTCCCATCTGTGAAAGGTACAGTGAGCAAAAAGCGTGTGCTGCAAACTCTCATCTCAGAACAGGTTATCATGCCATGTTCTTTCTGGAGAGGAGTGCCTGCTACCTTTTTTTGAAATATTTGAAAGGAACTTGGGGTTGGTCACCCTGAGTTACCTGGGGGCAACCAGATGTGGACTCCCTGCTCACTGTGCTCAGAGAGGCACAGCTTCACCTCACTGATGAGGCCCAACAAGGCTGAAACACGTGTATGGGGTTGCTGTTGGTATTCTTGTTCAGAGAGGAATTGCCATAGCATTTCGGTGCTGGACTGCCCATGTGGGCGGGACAAGGACTGATATGCAAATGGATATTTCCCATCTGTGAAAGGTACAGTGAGCAAAAAGCGTGTGTGCAAACTCTCATCTCAGAACAGGTTATCATGCCATGTTCTCTCTGGAGAGGAGCGCCTGCTACCTTTTTTTGAAACATTTTCAAATCATGTCGGCCTGCACTGTAATGGCTTCACCCAACACAGCTATCTCTTTTGTTCAATTCTTTAAAATGTGGTTTATATTGCACCTGCTAGTGATGCAACAAGCCCCCAATCCTTTCCACCCTTCTAGCCAAACTATGCGACCAACCCACCTTTCTTGCATTCTGCTCAAATGACCACTCTATTATTTGTAAATGTGTAAACATTGACCGCAAGTTTTCAATGTTAAAATGTTGCATTGTATTGTATTGCATTAATTAATTGATGTAGTGGACATGCCTAAGAACTAAACAAACTAAAGTGGTATAACAATGTGAAGCAATGACTGGATTCTAATTTACAAAGGAGAGGCAGGGAATGAGAAATATTTTAGTATTGAATGGAACAAAAACAAAGATGTAAACGAACAAATTAGCAAGAGGAGAGAGTTCCCATGTTCAGGTATCAGAAGTGCAAAGGAGCAAAAGTAGGATTGTGCACAGGGTGGCCTAGGCACAGATAGAAGGAAGAGAGATTGAGAACAGAGAGTGCAGGGAGGAGAATATAAAGAAATAAGAGAAGTAAAGTAAGTGGGAGACAGCCCGTAGCCACCTGAAGACAAGTTAAGGAATGTTAAGGATTTCAATCAGGTGACCAACACCTTGGTCTCAGCCTAGAATGCAGCGCACAACTGAAATGCTTATATTTTTATATGATTCAATATTGAGATGGTACACCACTCATATCACGCCCCCTTTTCAAATACCCCGGGTCACAATGGACCATTTAACAGGCTGGTTGGTAAAATACAATATTTATTTATTTTAAAATTCAAAAGATTCATACACTTTTAATATGGGGCAGCAATGACCAATGGGGTGATAATTACAATGAGAATGTGAGCAATGCACTGGGTTTAACCTACTAGTGAAACATATACACAACACAGCGGAATAGGAGCACTTTTTTGATTTAGGAAAGATAGCACCTAAGTTAGAATTTCCCCTGCAATGTTCCCTCCACCGACAAATAATCAATTTTGAGTGGATAAACAGAAACAGAAAATAAATAATGAATGTGTGTTAAAAACCTTGAAGCAAATACATTTAATCACTAAACCAACAATGAAAAGACCAAAAATCACACAGAATGGATTACCAAAATCATACAGTTGAAAAACGAGTGCCAAGTTTAAAACATGTTGCAGCAAAATGACACGTTGGAAACTTTGCAATTTTGCAATTCCCGGCTGAAATTACCCAAATGGTTTTTAATAAAGACGGGTGAAATACACTGATGAGTGTGGTTTATTGGGTGTGGGGTAGCTATAGATCACAGGTACAATATGGAAGTGAAAGTAAGTCCTAGCTGGTAAATTGGATGAGTTATGAAAGATATAAAAGGTGTGCTTTGAGTAAAATGGAGCGCGAAATTGGAAAGGAAATCAGTTGTGACAAGAACAGTTTTACTTTACACTAGAGTATTCAGTTCTTTCCACCAAAGGGGGACACAGTAAGCTCCTGGGTCGATTTGCGAGTTCAACCCTCTCACCCCAGCGCCCAATCCTGGCGGAACCAGCCTGATCACTTGAAATAGGAGTAATGGCTTAGCATTACACAAGGCAAAATTACTAAAGCGATGGCACTAGCACTAGAAACCAGGGGCAGGGTTGCAAGAATGATTCTAACAGTTTTGCAAGATATCAGGGTAAGGATAGGGTGGCTTAGAGAGTGGGATAAGGACAAAGACAAGATAGGCTATGGGTTTCTACTGGGTGGTGAAATACTCACTATTCACTTTTAGTTTGGGATTTTGGACAGTCAACGGTTCTGGTCACTACACAGCAGGGCACCTGGCAAACAGCTGGGCAGTTCTGGTCACCGGATGGCACTTCTGGAAAGACAATTATGGTCACTGGATACTAAAGGTCAAGCTGGATGGCAGGATGGCAGGATGGCATGCAGTTAGTGGTATCAGGATGCTTCCAAAAAACACCACAGCTTTCCCCTCTGGATATTTGGGAATTTTAGTGGGTTGTCAGAATTTAGGCCCTGCTGGGAATGGGATCAGCACTGCTTGGGTTTTGCAGTGGGCCCTGGAGTAGGGTCAGCAATGCTTTGACCTTGTAGTTGGAATCTGGATGGATGGAACAGGAACGCAGTGCAGGAATGTTAGGAAGAGTGCGTGTGCCTAGAGTCTTGTCAGGGACTCTTATTTATAATGCATAGTGACATAATCAAAGTATATGACTGGGGCAGGTTTAACTAGACACGCCTCTAACAACAGGATTGGACAAGGGTGATAGTCTCTGCCTCGCTCACAGCTGGTTGGATTTCAGGAAAATGATGCCAGATTTATGATGTGAGTTTTACAATGTCCAAACCCCTACTACAGTTACTTTAACTAAAATCAGCTTTTGCCACAAACATACATTTATACAATTGCAATCTCTTAGCAAATTATATACACAGGTTATATATTTTGTGCAGCACATTCCAGTCCAATCCTCCAGCCTGTAAGACCTTGTTTCGCCCTTCTACAAGTTTTTTGCGCTTTTCAATGGGATTTACATTACTAAAAATTCTATAAATTTACACATGGGTGTGGATTATCATAAGGGATGTATGAACACAAATTTGTATTTGCAACATGGATGCTTTTCTTGTAATCCTCCGGACTTTGCCATTTCTGTCAGCAAGGTGTCATTGAATTGTACCATGTCTTAAAAGAAAGCCCAAAAATTCACTTTCACACTGCAAACATTCTATATTTTTACAAAGTCTTGCTGCAGAGATACACGTCTTTAAAGTTTATTTATGAAATAGTCTTTAGAAACAAATGGAAGTTCTTTGTCACTGGATGAATTTTTTTTCTTCCTTCAACTGCTACCAACTGTCATTTCCTTCAAAGCAAGGTGGGGGTTTCTCATCTTGATTGAAGGTTTTATTGCCCCTTCAAACTTCAAATGTCCTTGCCCTTGGAGTTCCATTGTCAGTGGGTTAGCCTAGCTTAGATTATTTCCAACCTAGTAATTATCATTTAGGTGTTGTATCTGCTGAGAGTTTATGGTGTGGCTCCCTTCCTTAGGGGGAAGTTTCAGGCTCTGCCATTTGGAATAACTGTTTTTTGAGAGCTTGCGAATTCGGCCCATGTGTTTTAAAATCTTTATTTTCTTATTTTGGGTCCTGAAATAAAACAAACCTGTGAAAGAAAATAGCCCATGTGTGTGTTATCACCAACAACAACCACCTTTACATTGCTAAATAAGGCAAGCTTTCATTCAACAACTTCCTTTTTAAACAACCCATTTTTTTTCCTTCAGTTTGCAAATGCCCATTTTTTCATGTGTGGTGAAAAGCTTGCATTTCCTTCTTTAAATCCGGTTTGGCAGCCCCATCAGATGCCCACACTGTCTTTGCAGCTAAAGTCATTTTTCTTGAAAACAGGAGTTTTGTCTGAAGCACAGATATATTGCAATTGATCTCAGAGATTTAGAATCTCTTTGAACTGCTGCGCTTTGGATACTTTTGGAAAGAAATAAACGTGTGTTCCCGTGCAAGTAAAAGTAAAGTTTCTTGTTGATTTCTCTCAGAGTTGGTTTGGCAGGGCCTGTCATTCAGAAATCCTGCCTGGTTTTGCTGAAGCACAATGAAATATCCTGGGCATGGCAGGGCCTTTTTAATCACAGTAGTTTAAGACAGAACGGATGGAATTAGCATCAAAGCAGCATTTTTAAAGGGAGAAAAAGTTTCATTTTGAAGGGGAATTTTAGGTTTTCAGCAAAGCATTGCTGCCTTTTCACTTTATTCCATTTATATGCTTCAGAACACACTGGCATGCTGCTTCAGTGTGTCCCCTTGTTCCATCCTGCCTGAAGTGTGCTCGGCAGGACGGTGCAGCCATCTTTTTGTTGCTGCAAAAATGTAGTTTTGAGGGCATGGTGCGCCCCGGAACTAGCACAGCCATTTGCTGTTTTCTGCAGACAGGCAGCTTGGTGATGTGGTGAAGTACTGTTGAGTGGGTCAACATATCCCACAGGAAAAGGGAAAAGACAATGAGATTCAAAGGAAAGATAAGAGAAAAAAGAGGAGCTTGTTTGTAGAGGGAGCAGAAGGTGAATACAAAGATGGCAAACAACATGAAGAGGAGATAGCTGATAAGCTGGGGGGCTAATAAGTAAATAAGAGCACCACAAGATTCAGGAAAAGAAAAAGATATGAAAGATTCTGCAGCCAAAAAGGAAGGCAGGTAATGAGTTTTAAGAATACTGAAAGGGTAGAACCGAAAAGGCGAAGTATCAACAAGAAAGCTAAGATTTTGAGCTGAATCAGAAAACGGAAAAAGAACAGGGGGGATGACAGAGAAGGAAGCAGAGGATAGGGGGACACTGAAAAAGATGGAAAAATAGGGCTTGAGTTTTCAAGGGATTTTTAAAAAAAATCCACTAAGCAGGCTGAGAGAGGCAGAAGTGGTATCTGTGAAATAGGAGAAGGATATTAAGGTTTGTGAATCTTCTGCATAGTTTAACATAATGCCACTTCTGTTCAGCCTGTTGTTCGATGTACCAGATACTCGTGCCTGGATATGGGCCCTTTCCTTGGCACGGCTGGAGAGTCTGTATTGCCTTTGGACCAGGCGGCAGCCCAGTTTGTCAGAGGGTGAGCCTGAGGTTTGCCACTTCTATTGCGCAGCTCTGCACTGAAAGTTTGGAGTCATACCAGGTATTATGCTTGGAGGCAGGTTTTAGGTGGATCCTTATGACATGGGTGAGAATGTCTAGAGTGTTAGTAATGGTGAGATGGAGGTTGCTGAGAGCATATTCAAAGGTTGAGTCTGGGGAGAGGAGTCAGGGATCGATGAAGGTGGATGTGAAGGCAACATCTGACACTTGTTTCCTCTGACAGATGTTTGTGAATGAGGTTTGCAGGGCTGGAGGAGGTGTGGTTGGAGGGCTGATGAGGCCCAGGTAAGACGAGATGAGAGAGTGGTCTGACCAGGAGAAAGGTGTGATCAGTGGTGGGTGAAAGATCAGAGTGGTTGAAGTCATCAATAGTGTGTCCTGCCAAGTGGGTAGGACCAGAAGGGAGAATGGAGAGGGAGAACGAGGTTCAGCGGTCAAGGAAGAGAGTGGATGCTGTGATAGTCCAAGTGGATGTTGAAGTCACCCAAGAGAAGGAGTTTAGAGGATGTTGAGAGGAGGAGACATCAGCCATTCAGAGAAGAACATGGTGGTAGCACCTGGGGGACTGTAGATTGTGGAAATGGTCAGGGAGGAGGGAGAAGAGATGACCAACTTGGAAACCAAGCTCTCAAAGGAGGAGTAAGGCTGGGTGCTGTAAGGAACTCATGGTGGCAACAGTAAAGACAGATACAAGTGATCACAGTTCAAGGGTGTTTATTCAACTGTGAAAGCAGGGTGGAAAAACACCTAATCTAAACTAAATCTAAGATGGAAGCAAGCTTTGACCATCAAATGAAAAATAATGCAGTCCTTGTGGCATTTTGTCAAAGTTAAAAGGCGTATACTAAAACAAAAAAAATAAAAATCTATTGCCAATTCCTTACACCTAATTATAAAAAGAGTGTGGGATAGGGTTTCAATAAAAAAAGAAGTGTTCACAGATAATAGGTCAGGGTGTGATTGCCAGGGTACTCCCTTACAGCAGAGGACAAGGGGATCTCCTGACCACAGCACACAGTTGAGCCTTCCCAGCACGAGTCAACAGTTCTCTACCAGCTATCAGGTTCTTTGATGGTTAAGTCTCTTTTCAATACATGTATCTTGCCTTCGAGGGCCTGATGCATTCAATTCAACAAACAAACAAAAGGGTCCTCTCCAAATCAGCGTTGGGGTGATGTATTTTCACCCCTAGATCTCCCTCCTCCGGGCTCGGATCCTAAAGCCAAGAGGACTATTCACTTTCCCTGATCTTATAATCCTTCTCACACTCACAAACCTTAATGTCTTTTCAAGCAATTCACGGTGGACATCCCTGTGTTGGGTTCATTCCTGTCAATACACTGTTCATGGAACTCCAGACTTCGTCCCTTTTTGTTAGCATCCCTCCACCGGGTTCACTCTTGCCAACCTTTGCAATGCACTCTCCAAACACTAATTTCACGATGGGAGATTCATTTCCCTTAGCTTTCACAATCGTCTGTCAGTCAAAAACTTTCAACGATTTTATAAGACCCCTTTATGACCACTTTGACATATCTTCCCCTCTTCACTAGGCCTTCTTGTTACCGTAGTCTCTACCATTAGGTAATCGACCAGAGTTTCCTGCATGAGTACCCATGTGGTGTCGGATGCCTCTGTTGCTGCTTTTTGCCCTCTTTCATCAATAGTTTCCTTAAACCTTTCAAAGTTCAAAAAAGTCATTGTTTACTTTTTGTTCAAAATAGTTTGGTTCTTATTAGCTCTCCCTGCGACTCACCGGCTGTGATGAACCTCTTGGCTTTCTCTTTGGAGTCAAGGTTAGTACCTCTGAGACAATCGTTTTTCCAAGGCTTGTTAATCAGTGGAGGAAGGTCTCATGTAACCTTTGACATCTGCTGCAACACATGCTGGCTATTGTTTGCAGTCTTCTGATTCCTTCTACAGAGGTTTCACAGGCCTTGGTCGGAAATGGCAAGGTCACTTCTCTCCTTGTCACCCTCTCAGAATGTGCCGTCTTTCTCCTCCTCTTGAACTGCTGCGCTGAGTTAGCTCTCACGTTGTGCGGTCTGCCTTGCTTGTCCTGTGCTCTTTTACTCTACCTTTTATCCCTGTGGGGAAGGGAAAGGGCCGTCAAGTGTGTGTGATTCTGGTCAATTGCCTGACTTTGCCTGACCCTTTTATTAGGACATGTCAAGTAAACAGCTCTGGTGTTGGTCCATTGTCTTTCATGTTGTGCGAAAATGTTTGTGTTGGAAAAGGGAGGGCAGTGTTTTGGAATATCCTGTGTGTTTGGATGGGGAAAAGGTGTTGAAAGAAGGGGGATAGTGCGCCTGACCTGTCAGTGTCCCACTCCTACTCCCCAAGGACCCCCATCCAGGTGATCCTCCCTCACTGGTCCACCACCAGGAACTGGAACCAATAGTGATGGCCATGTCCTGGCCACCTCCATGACAGATCCCCGGGGACTGGCTAGGGAGACACCTTCAGGTTTCTCACACTGGGTATTAGGGAGGAAGGCACCCACTCAGGGAAGATTAAGGCAACCCTACCACCAGCAAGGTTAGGTCGTGGCTTGTAAATGATCTTGTAGCCATCGGGGAGAAGGGAGTCAAAAGCAGTGACTGAGCTGGCATTGAACCACGTCTCGGTAAGAGTGAGAATGTCGAGGTCATTGTCTTCAAGAAGGATGCAGATGTCGGTGGAGTGTGTGTTGGCTGAGTGGGCGTTAAGTGTGGCCACGTGAAAGAGATTTCCACTGTTGAAGGTTTTCCGAGGAGGAGTACAAGGGCATGGTACACCAGTCGGAGGGGGAGGGACAAAGAGACTGATTGGGGAAGAGGCCGGTGAGGGAAGGAAGTTAATGAGGGACAGCAGGCACCGCTCGAAGAGAAGGAGGATGGGTTGCGGACCCTGAACCAAGACAGTACAACTGTGGTAGATATTAATGATACAGCGGGATGATGAGAAGCCCACCAAGAAGACTATTCACCTGGTGCCACCATTAATGTGAGAGTATGTGAAAGGAGAAAGAGTGGAGATGTGATGAGGAGTCTATATATCTGTGGAGGGTACAGAGAAGAGGATATCGGTGAAGACCTGTCTGGAAGTTGCACTGACATAGGTATCTGCGATAGGTAGGCCAGGGTTGGTGGTCAGGATCTCTTTTTTGTGCTTTGTTCTTCCAGACTTCATAAGAGAGAGAGGGTAGGTGATAGTGTAGCAGTTAGCGAAGACAGGAGAGATAGTGCCATCTGGGTGGCAAAGGATAGATGAGGATAGAAGAGTGGCAGCACTGCACAGTCCTAGTCCAAACTCACTAAGTGGCCTAAGAGTTACAGGGGGACACAAAATGCAATGCAGCACTGGGGTAGTAGATGCTACAAACACACACACAAATTTGAAAATCATCAACAGGGCACAGATGCAATCCAACAGCGGGGTGAAGGAAGGTAAAAGCACACACACACATATTTGAAAATCAACAATAGGGTACAGATGCAATGCAGCAGTGGGGTGCTAGATATTACAAACACACACCCACATTTGAAAATCAACAACAGGGCACAGAACGCAATGAAGGAAGGGAGAGGTAAAATATGTGAGCCAGGGAAGGCAGATTGAGGGACAGAACAGTTATGGTTCAGAATGTGAGTGGAGGAGGCCATTGAAAGGTTCAGACATCACTCACAGGTTGAGGTGCAGGGGTCCAAGTTCATGAGTAGTGGTCAGCTGCTTCATGTTGGTGCTTCATTGTTTGCAGTGCTAAGGAAGGATGGATCCCTGCTGGCCCTACGCGGCCCGGAAAGGGGCAGACAGGGCCTTAGAAGTGGGCCTTTGCTGGAGGAAAAGGCTTCTGCCTGCCGGCACCTCTGATTGGCTTAAGATGAACGAGGCAGCAAATCACGTTGGGAGCAGCTTGCAAGCAATTAATGGTTTCTCGGCACTAGAAAGGGGCAGCCATCTTAAAAGTGTCAACATTACCAGTGAGAGATACTGGTGGATGGCAAAAAGACCACAAAGGAGGGTTGCAGACCTTTACACACGCCCCAGGCAAGAGCGCTTTAATATTGAATTAATAGCACTTCTTCAGAGTCAATTTAGAGCATGTTGCACGCTCAGTGGCGGGAATTGCAACAAATTAATTTTTGCCATCCACAGCCAGTAACAAAGCCCCATGGGGCTTACCTCCCATGGAGTTTAGCAGCAATGCTGCTCCAGCAGCTCCATGTGCACAGAGGTGGTTGTGGGAGCTCAAGAGTGATCCTGCTGCCTTCCTATGAACACAACTGCCTGCTGTCTTCCTGTGAACACAACTATTGTGCTGACAAGCCTGGTTAAGCATGCTTGGTACTTCAACCTACAGAGGTCACTGTTGGTACCCATTCAGACAATGGAGTTCAGAGGTGGTTGTTTCAATACCAGTGAATGATCTCCTTAACCTCTCACAGAGCAATGGAGTTACAGGACAGACTGAGGACCCATCTCAGTCAGCATGAAGGCTTTTCATTGGTTCACAGCACAGTGAGACTTGTAGGCATCAGTCTTTGTGGTATTTCTATGTCATTTTCTTGATTTTTGTAGGTCGCCTAACAAAAGACAGATTATTTTCACTGGATTTTGGGTGGCCTACAAAAATGTTCAACCCCCACCATCTGTTGTGGCATTTGCTCAAAATCACCTGGTTTCACACCCTGAGCTTTACTCCCTAAGCCCCCACCATCTCCCTCCCCCACAAAGACTCCCCCAAGCATAACGCACACAAACACACAGACAAACATCTAACATACACACAAACACACACACACACATAAACTTACACGTTCACCATGGAGGCCACTTCCGGGTCCTGGCGTGCTTGTCAGCCCCCATGTGCACTCAAGAGCGTTGCAGGGGCTGACAGTTTGATTTACAAAAAACACTCTGTGCGGTCACATAGCGGTCTTTCTAGATCAGTCTTTTTTCATTTCGGAAAAAATAAAAGGGTTTTTTGATCTAGTACCTTTGAGATGCCCAGCACAGGTTTCAGTTGAGACTGCTGTTATTACAGCTCTGGATTCATTGGTACAGCACCTCCACGGATTACTACAAACACATAGGAATATCTCCCTATTTCAAGAGGAAGTTACCATGGTTACTTGGATCACCCTCAGACTCTCATCCTGATTCAGGATGGCAATCAGTCAGGCTGGAGTATGATACTGGGTGGGAGCATTTGCCATAAAGAGGAAATGCTCCAGCTAGGAGGGGGAGAGGTCCTCAAATTTGAGGGCACCGTTAGCCATTTGGAAGACCCTCTCTGCCATTGCTCCTAAAAAGTTGTTAAAGGCTGTGCAATTTTGCATGGACATTCAGGTGATAATGGTTTAAGTGAACCGTCAGGATGGCACCAGTTCTAACTCTCTTCAGTGGGTCAATATCTGGATTAATGAATGGACAGAGATAGATCTGGTTTCGATTCAAGCCTCATACATCCCAGGTATTGTAATGTTAAAGCAGATACTATGAGCTAGGTTGTTTCCATCTTTAGTGGATTACCTTTTAAAGATACTGGTCTTCAGGTTAATTTGGAAGCCCAGGAGTCAACTTATTTGCTTCCAGTCAAGATGCTGTTCTCAACCACTACATGTCAAGGGGTTCAGATCCTCTAATAATGTGAACAGATGCCCCTTTCACAAGGGAAAATGTGGGCATTATGACAGACGGTCTGCAGGCAGTCCATCACATGTCCACTATTGCGCGGTACAATACTTATTCATGGATCTGACTGTGCATCCTCTCGTGGGGAAATGGCCACGCAAAGCCCTTATACTATCCACCACCTGAAGTCAGGCATGCATAGGATTCACCACACAGAGGTAAAATTGGGTCTGATTTAGGGGTGTGGGTACACAGCCGGGGTTCCGATCTGACATATGGGTGCGTGTATGCAGTTTAGCGAGGTGCAGAGGTGGTTTATGGGGGTTTGCCTGCATCAGTTTTACGCAAGTTACGATAAATCATATGCATGTTGTCAGGGTGCAAGTAACAGTTACCGGGGACCCCTTGTAGGGTCCCCAAGATGCAGGCATGCTTGTGGGGGACCCCATGCATTGTTTTTGTATCCACACCCGGGGGAGCACGCAAAGGTTGCTCTTTCTGGCTGTTTTTGCTTTGCGTAGGGGCATATTGGGGCATTCCAGACACGGCTTGCGTATACGGTTACTTACAATAAACTTTTCCATGAATACACAGAGTACACATTTTTTATTCTGCGTGCAGGTGCGGACCCTGTCGTTCTCAGTGTGCAGCCCTTGCAGGATGAATGCCCACTTTTCCACGAATCAGGACCTAAATCTAGAACAAATCTGGAGCTGCCCGAAGAATCTTTGAGATGCACCAGAATCATGATGCACAAAGTCTAAAACTGGAATAAACCTGGAGATGCCTGGGGCTTATCTGAAAGCACCTGAATCATGATGTACTGAGCCTAAAACTAGAAAACGTTTGGAGATACCCAAAGTATTACTGAGATGCACCTTAATCGTGATTCACACAGCTTAAATCTGGAAAGATGATGCAGATGTCCGTGGAAAGAGAGAACCCCTTGGTACAAAATGAGTGCTTATAGTCCTTTGAGTCTGACCAGCTGCAATGGAGGTTTATTGCTTTTCCCTTTAGCTGTTAATTGTGAAGCTTACGAGATCTGAACTTCTTTGTATTCCTTACTGTTGGTGCTTTCACTTTCCTCTCTGTTTATTCCTTTCCTGCAGAGAGAAAAAAGCACTCTCAATAGAATATTTGACCACACTTCCACAGCTACAGTAGTTGAGGGGATTACTTCTCCCAGCCTCCTTGGACTACATTTATTGAATGTTCTGGCGCTTCTGCGTTGGTACTTCTGGGGCCAGCCGGTCCTCGCCCCGTACGCTGATCAGTTCGCCTTTCATACGCTGAGTTTTCCGTGACTACATATGTAAGTACAGGTTACCCCATTGCTACAATTATACATCACTTGCCTTGTGCAGAGTTTTGTATGTTACACTTCTAATCTTGCCCACTCCAGATTACCTCTTGTAACATAAACTATGGGTCGTCCCCCTCCGATCTCGCTACTTCTTGCAGCTGAAGAGGCAGCACAGGAAGCCATTGTCTAAAAATACCTTAATGAAATAGAACATTTTACTTCAATTTCAGCTATCTCTGTACCCTCTATAGATAGTACTGATGTCAGTGTTAGGGAGAATTCTCTTCTATGGTTAATTTCCCTTACCTATAGAGTCCCCCAGCAGCTTTGCTGGATTTGAAGAGTTTCTTTTTTTCTCCTGCTAAGAGTGAGACCGTTTTTTCCCACTCTTAGACAGACTGCTAGTGTGTGTTCGAGGCTATCTTGTGTGCTTATGGTCTATGGGGTTTTTCTCATCCTCTTAGGAATCATCTCTTTACATATGTGGTACACAGCACCCTCCGTGCCGTACCACAGAGGTGTCATAGCAACCCCCAAACATAGACTCCATACCCTGGGACTGACTACTGTCTCCCAGGGCATGTAAAGTCCCCATTGACTTTACTAGTCAATCCTTGTGAACAAAACCAGTGCACACCATCTTATTATGGAAGTACTGGAAAGGGTTAATAGTTTTTCCCTAGTGTTCATTTTCGAGGGGGTACCGTAAAGTCCCTCTCTGAAAAGTTTCTGGCTGGTGGCAGTGGTTTCTACCAGAAATATTCGAGCGCAAATGTTTTCCTATGGGATTTTCCCATTGTTCGAGGCTACCACTTTTACTGACATCTCTAACATACCATCGGTTCATTTTAATATTAACTTTACTCCGGTAGGTTTTTATTACCAGAACTTTGATTTAATTTCTTTCTCGTGTCTTTCTCTATAGTCCTAACCCAGGTCGGGGATCCTTTGTTCGTCCTTTTGGCAGGGTTCTGCACAGAAGGCCTCCTCTCGGCGCCACTGAGTCTGGGGTAGACGTGATGTGTGGGAGGGGGACTAGGCACCCTGGACTGGGTTGCCTACACATCCCAAGTCACACTCTGCCCTGATAGGCTGAGGGGTACTCGCCAGGAGAGCCACCCCACTGGCTGTATGAATAGGGGTGTTGTTGCATAAAAGCATGGTCCTGAGGACTGGAGGACAAGACGTTGCCACTGGAACTAAGAAGCCGAAGAGGAGAGAAGCCAAAGATATCTGCAATGACTAAACCACCGGTGAAGCCCTGCTGCAGATCCTCACCACTTTTCTCCAACGACTCGAGAAGATCTTCACCTGCAAGAGTCTTCTTCCCTTGAGCTGGTGGGGCCAACCAGTTTGCCAATCACCTTCCAGGACCTGCCTTGGTCGAATCGCCAGTGCCAAGCACTAGGAGACCGGATAGCCAGGCACCCGTCCACTCGGACCGCGACTTAAAGGAGCGTACCTTTTATTCGTTTTGGCAGCACCACGGCTGGTTTCATCCCTGGGCAGTGCAGTAACTCAAACCTTCCCCCACGACGAGAGCCTCTCTTCATCTGCTGGATCTCCTGAACTGCATGAACTGCCAGGAACTACCAGCACCGCAGCAGCTTCTTCCACTTTTAAGGTACATTGTTCAGTCAGGCCTCCTGTTTCGTTGGGTACTGCTAAAGGTGTTTTAAATCCTTTACTTACCTACTGGGTTGGCCGCCCCTATCATCTAACTTTGTCTTTCACCTTCTGCAACTGCCTTTTCTAATCGTTAAACAAAGACTTGACTGCAGCGACTAGAACATTTTTGCTCCTGGGCACTTTGCCTTGTACTGCTGACTCCTGCACAAGCCTATTGACTCTGGCTAAATCTGTTACAACTGCCTTCTCTAGATTGCTTCTGACCTAGAAATGTGTTGGTTCACCTAACTATTTTAACCACGTTTTCCTTCCCTCTTTTTAAACTTGTGAAGTGCCATTTTGCTCGGTTTTCACCTCAGTATTGCCAATGCTAGAGTACTGCGTTGCCTAACTTGTTCACAATCATCTTGGGAAGTTTTGCTGGTCTGTTAAAGAGTATATTCCTGTATAACTTGGCCTTTCCAAATTATTAGAGTGCCATTTCTGCTTGGTTTTCACTGTGCCGTTTTGCTCAGTTTTCACTCTTGCTCAAACTTGTCTACAATTTAAATAGGGAGTTGTGTATACTTTTCTTGACTGATTTAACTTGCTTTTATAATAGTGATTTGTGTGTGAACATCAGAGTGTGTAAAATATATATATATATATATATGATTTATGATACAAAGCTTTGGTCAGTGTTTCCTTGTTCCATAGTATTGTAGTCCTAATGTGTAAACCCTGAATACTGCTCATCTCCATCTTGAGATAAGTCTGACTGCTTAGCCACAGCTACCAACTAAATCTTTGTGGTACAGACTGATACCAACGGGGATTTATTGCATATACCTGTAGTCTTAATCTCTGTAGTCTTAATCTTCTGTAGTGCTCCCTAAGGGAACTGCACAGGATTCTGCCTAACAGTCAGGACGCCATCTGATCAACCACATTCTATAGTTAACACCAAGGATGTTATTGCTCCTGGCAAATGTGGCTCTCTGCTTATTTCCCTGATCTTACCTGTTTCTTCTCAGTATCAAGGGGGCCCCACATCTAACTGTGACCACTCTAACTTGGAGAGGATTGATTTGACCACTGTGCAGATTCTTTGTCCAGATCCGGAACCTTTGATAGTGCCGGCAATTCATTTAAATCCTGAAGATTATGTAGCAATAGAAAGCATGGACTGTTCAGTAACCTTTACTAATGCCCTGGTTAGCGCTTAAACCCAGATTAACCATACGATTCAGGCTTCTCTCCTCAATACCAGATCCCTGAACTCCCATGTCATCGATGTTCATTACCACATACTTGAACAGAACCTTGACTTATTTTGTCTTAATGAAACCTGTCTCCAGGACTTTAATGGCACCACAATTGACCTGGTGGTTCCACACAATTATTCGTTCTTTGCACAAAACAGAGCAACTGGCCAAGGGGCGGGGATGGGAATTATTGCCAGGGAAGAACTAAACCTTTACGAAGCTCCTATCACCTGCTCTGGTATAACCTGACCTGGATTTGAAATGTTCCATCTTAAATGTGCTCCTACTTACACCTCTTGTATAAAGATTTTTCTGGTTACCATCCTCCAGATAATATGCCTAATTTGAATGACGAACGCATTTCAACAAACCAGGTGGAGCCACATTGGTGCTTCTAGACTTTAATTGTTTCAGACCCCGAAGCTAACAATCTCAAAATGAATCTAAATAACTTTGACCTCATGGTACATAACAAAGACCCTTCTCATGGTAAAGGTAAAACTCTTGACTGGGTTAGCAGTCATCATTTAAACATCACAATTACTGGGTCCAAGCCATGTATTTGTTCTGATCATTCTTTCATAGAATTTCAAATACATCCTAAAGTATTGCTAAAAAAACAACCAAAGTCATTAAAGAAAGTTCAGAGCAGAAACATTGAAAAAATCACTTCCTAGAATCTCACGTTCTGGATGTCCTAGTTATTCAGGGATATTACTGATGATTACTGCCCTAAAACCTTGGCCGCTTCCTATAAGTAGCAGATGACACGCATGCTAGATAATCTGTCAACAATCAAATGGAATGCAGTGAGAGAAGGGTCTTCACGTAAAAGCTGGTTTACACCTGCCCTTGAAGAGCATAAGAAGAGAAAGAGACAAGGGGAGCGACTTTGGCATAAATCCAAGTCTGGCCACAACAAAACCACCTGTATAGCCTTGAAAAAATCCTATAAAGAGGCAATTTTCAGTGTCAACAGGAACTTTCTGGAAGTAAATACCAAGAATAGTCCCAAACAGCTTTTTAAAATTCTGAAGATACTGGAAAAACCAAAATGTTCACTTCAGACCTTGTTGCCCACCAAAGAAGACTGTGTTAAGATGCAACCCATGTTCTCTGAAAAACAAATATAGTGGCTTGGGAAATAATTAAATCTTGCTCCTTTGATTTAAAAAGTGCCCCAGCTGTCATCACGCACGCCCCACCAATGTTAGAAAAACAGGAACAGGAAGGGGAATACTTGGCCTACTCCTTCAAAGCCATCTCCTCCACTGAACTTCTGGAGACCCTTGCGTGTATGCCCTACCACCTGTCCAGGGAATTTTTTTCCCTCTAGTTTTTCCCTCTAAGATTATCTTGGATAATAGACCCCTCTCTGCTCCCTTACTCACTCGTTTTGTTAATTCTTCCTTCAAACATAACATTGTTCCTTATTGCATCAAGGAAGTAACTGTTACACCTTAATGATAAAAAGGCTGGACTAAGTCCGGAAGACCCTTCCAACCTCAGACCTATCACAAACTCCTTCTTTCTGCTCAGGGTGGTAGACAAAGTCACCATTAGGCAGTTCCAAGATTTCTTGGATCTATCATCCATCCTACACCCCGAGCAGTCTGGTTTTAGGGCCCACCACAGTACTTAGAGCGCCCTGCTAGATCTTCAATCTAATATGCTGGACGTGGTCGATAAAAACAGAGGCGGTCTGCTGATGCTGCTGGAATTAACCGCAGCTTTCGACCTGTTAGATCACAACATCCTCCTCAAATCACTTGAAACAGTCCGCCGATTCCATCGCCAAGCCATGTCTTGGATTGACTCCTTATTCATCCGGCAGGGTCTCAGCGGTGCATTGGGGTGGCTCTTGCTCCAATTCTGCTACCATCATTACAGAGTTCCTCCGGGGGCTTGCTTGTCCCCGGCACTATTTAATGTCTATATAATGCTCCTGTACGATCATCTGGACAAAGTCAATATTTAATTTTCTAACTTCGCAGCCAGCTTCTACTACTCTTGAATGCAGATTACATATCTGACCCCTCTAAACTCAGGTCAAGCGGTGGATGACCAACCACCAAATTTGCTTAAACAACTCCAAGACAGAGTTCCTACTCTTTGGCCCTCAAACATCCAGAAATAACTGGGATTCACGCTACATGGAATTTGTGATCAATGGCTCTCCCATTGCCATGCTCAGCAAAGTTGAAACCTTGGGCTCCTATTTAGATTCATCCTTGAGTTCTGATGCTCTTGTAAATAACATAGTCAAATCCTCGAGATACCATCTGCACTTGCTTAGATAGTCATCTCTGAGAAAATTTGGGAAACTCTGGGTAGAGCAACAATCCTTTCTTATCTCGACTACTGCAATGCACTTTTGGGCGGTGCATCTAAAGGCAACATCACCAAACTTCTGAAAGTTCAGAATAAGGCCATTCACATTATCTAGGATCTGAGCCATGGTGAGCAGCTCTCTGATCATGGGAAAGATCTTCACCAGCAACTGGTTAGTTCGAGAGTTGGTTTTAAGACTCTCACTTTGGTACATAAGTGTACCTAAGGCTATGCCCCCGCTTTATCTGCAAGAGAAACGTATCAAATATCACACTGAGAGAACGCTAAAATCAAGCAACACTCGTTACGGATGTACCCTAAACCCAATCGTGTCAGGAAATGGAAGACTGTTCCCCTTTCTTGCAGCCTCAGCTTGGAATGCTCGCCCCCTAACACTTCGACAAGATGAAGCCTCGATGCCCTTCTGACAAAAAATGTAAAACCATTTTGTTTGATTGAATCTGCGCCAGTCAATTACCTCTCCTGTCTTGTGGTTTATATTGTCTTTGCGTGTTTTTGTTGAGCGCCCTGCTTCCCTCTGGCTTTCAGCGCTATAGAAACAAATATTTAAATAAATAAAATAAATACATTAAAACTGTGGATTCGCCATTTCAACACTTTATAATCAGATTTTCAAAAACAGCATGTGGTTAATATTAAGAACATTACCACGTGGACTTTGTACTAGGGTAATTTTGAAGCGAAAGACAACGTACCTATTCTATCATATTTAATAAACATTCGACAAACCGAAAGCAATAGCATACTAACTTAACGTGTCGAGATTTGTATCAAAGTACACCTTTCATTGAATTCCATATTGCAAAGTTCCTGCTTTACATTACACAGTGCAACTGTCTACCGTAACTGCGAAGGTTCTCGTTCTAAAACTGATGCCTCACACATATTTTCCTGCTTCACTTCCTAAAGATGCGGCTGCTATGTTTCTCTCAGCCATTCCTGTCGGATTTCAGAGAACTAAAAAGTCGCAAACACCAGCCCCTTGGGAGTGATTCTAGAGGACACGCTGCTCCCTTGTCAGTCATTTCGGTAAAAATCTCGGAGAGGAAAGATGGCGCTGCACGCGCTGTCTCCTTTATCTTCATCGCCCCACGATTAAAAGACATCACCAGGATGAAGATGCGCAGGAAGACGAATTGAAAAGGCGCGAGGCGTGCGCTGCCAGTCATAAGATCTGAAGCCCACAAGATGCGGTGGGGGTCAGGGGTCCAAGGCACGCAATTTATACCTATCTTCAAGAAGGTTGAGAGGCAGCACGCGCTTTTGCAAGTCAATGTTCTGATCATGCCTGTATGAAGGAAATGGAAGAGAGGTTAAATTGATGCAGCCTCTCCTCTTTTCATAAACAACTATTTGAAACAGCTTCCAAAGCCAAATGTGTATGCGACGTGCTATCCCGTGGACATTTAATCCTGTGGACATTTAATCCTGCCGTGATCTCGAATGGAACTTTCCTTAGATGCAATAGCCTGCACCTTACACCATAAAGACGTGAAGTGGCACAAGTACTCAGCAGCGACGTCTTTATGGGAGGGCGAAAGGGGCACTTGCCTTGGGCACCCAACTTCGAGGGGGGGGGGCACAAGGCTGCCTGTTATGCCGAAGTCAGTTCCCATTGTTTACAAAACTTAAATAGCGCACATCAGGATATTTCATGGTGTGCTGCTGAGGCTCTGAACTCAGTGACTCATCTTGGGGTCGTTGGGGGTCGTGTCCGCGACCCCTGCAGATTTCCCGGCAACCCATGGCAATTTTCTGCAACCGTTGTTGTGACCCCTCCTGGGGTTTCCTTTTTTTAAAAAAAATAGTTTGTTGAAAACAACAAACTATTTTAAAAAGCTCACACTAAATGATGTCCGTGGACTGCCTCTGCCTGGGGCTGGGTAGGGGGTGGGGAGTGCCACTGTGTCTGGTCTGGACTCGTCTCAAGCTCTGAGCACCGCTGTCCACCTCACTGTTCCTGCCTCCCAGCACAGGGCCCAGGGCGGTGTCGAACACGAAGCTCACCCTTTGGAGCTTGGCGCTCCTGCCGCTCTGCTCTTCCGTCCATGGAGGTGAGTCTGTATTGGTTTCCGTGGCACTGGGGGGGGGGGGCTAACCATGGGGCTGAAGGGGGTCAAGTTTATCCAGGACTAATGATTAACAGGCAGGCAGCGGCTTAGCACAGCGGCAGAAATCTGCATTCCAGGCATGGGATTGTTGATGCAAGAGCTCGAATGCAGGGTGAAGTGGCGCGAAAACAAGACCTGGCTCTTTCCGTTATGTTTGGCAAGCAGAGGCATTGCTAGGGTGGGGGGCTTGAGTGGACTATAGCCCCGTGCCTTTTGGTTGTAGCCCCGGATAGAAGCTGAGGGGTTACAACCAAAAAGGCTAGTTAGCCGTCAGTCCCAACAGCCCCACAATTAGCATAGCCCCAGATCTTTTCCAGACCTAGCAACACCCCTGGTGGCAAGTACTGTTTTCAGAGCCTTGACAGTGCATGGACAAACAGCTGCTGCCATGCATGATAGGTTATTTATAACATGCTTAATATCCACAGGTTGCTTAGCGCGGACCCAGGGATCAAACCTGTGTTGCTCTGTGTTGTCCTGCTTCCAAGGCGAGCACATTGCCCGTGAGCTATCCTCCCGAGACAAATTGGAAAGTCATCCTGCCGGTACTCAGTCAAGTCTTTTGCACGAATGCACCTTGTGAGAGCACAGGTACCCCGGGTTGTCCAAATGTTACAACCAGATACCCCATATTTGATTTCATGTGCTCATCACGAGTGATGTCTTGTTCCTAGTTGCCTTTAACATGTTGACGCACTTTTGTTTCCCGAAGACGTGTCTTCTGTTCTATAATGATCATGTTCCTTCCTTGTATCTTCAAAAGGTCTGTAAGAGCACTAAGGGCATGTATTTTCGTCCAATCTACGCAGAGATGAATAAAATGAGCTTAAAATGCACGGCCTGCTATTTCGCCAACAGCATACTGGTGGAAACAACATTATCAATCTCATCGTGATTCTGTTTATAAAATTATGTGTACATCTATTTCTTACTGCGTTTTTATAGCGTCACGCGTTGCCTCCCACCACTTCACAGCGGCCATTGTGAACTACTGGGAAAAGGTGGAGAAAGTGATTCAATGTCGAAGGAGTTTATCAGGACAATATGCTGGAGTTTCCAATGCAATCGCATATTCACAATACTTTATTTTAAAAGGTTGAACTACTCCCATAAAAAAAATTAAAAAAATTCTGGGAAGGGTAGTGTTTGGAGTTAGAATTAATGTCGAAGGATTCTGGGGTAGTGCTGACATTGTGGGCCTGATTCACAAGCGTTTTCCAATGTGATTGCACCATTATAAAACACTTCGGTGAATTTTGTTGAAGGGCCGCTTTTCATTGTAAATATGATATGTTTGGTGTTGTCGATTGCTGGGAGTAAGCAGCTCACGTCCTTGAATGGTAGGTGCAGGAGCGCAGCATTTTAAGGGTTGTTCTGCATAGTCTAACGCTCTAAACATAGTCCCACTGTGTGGCAACTACCGAGGGCCGGCTCGGCTGCAGTATAAGGGGAATGAAAATTGGCGGCATTATTGCAGCACAAAAAGGAACCAGTTGGGCACATTGGTAGCTCATAAATGAAACAGACCATACTAAAGAAAATACAGGTGTATTATGGTTGTTCTTTTAAGGGTAGTGAATGGTATAGTGAGTCTGGACCCATAGTTTGTGTCTTTTGGTGCAGTGTTTGTGCCTGCAGATATCTCCACAATAGGCGCCATAACATCTTCAGCTAAGTTATATTACTCACGTGGCACATGGGAAATTGTGATATGCTTGGGTCCAAGCATATCTCTGCAGCTGGCGCTTTAGCACCCGGAGCTACATGCACAGATCTGTATCTACATTGACCTATTTGGCTTGATGTTGCTATTTTTAATTGAATTTGTTGACCTTCTATTAGTCATGTTTAACAAAGCTTCTGAAATTATTTTTCTGTACCTTGTGCATACTATGCAAACTCAACAGTACCTGTAGGCAACACCTGTTTTTGCAGAGGGCATGTTGTGCTGGCAGGGTAGTGCCCGGGGCCCCAGCCGTCATTCACACGTGCACTCACACACTCGCACAATGAGCCACGCCGGAGACGTGTGGCTTGCTCGGGTCTCCGGCGGCAACTGCCAGCAGACCGTCTTTATTATCAACTGCGCATGCGCGAGCCTCGATCCCGCCTGTGCATGCGTACATTGGGTATTCACTACGCAACATCCCTCCCTTTTCCCTTGAACAACAAACATTACTAATCATTAGAATTAACAGTGTTCTATTCAACTGCAACTAACAGTGTGTCACTGGTTAGGAGGCAGGGTCCATGATAAAGTCTTGGAACCTCTGCGGCGGCTTGCGCCCCACCCGGCTCGGGTACCTGCGTGAATCAACATTGGGTGTCTCTGGTGCCCCAGGAGTCTCTGGCGGTCCATTGTTTCCTTGTGGCACTTCTGCATCCGGATCTGGGCCTTGCGTGACGATTTCTTCCGTGTTCGCCGACCCTATTCGCTTGAAGAATGATACATTCCGGGTGACTGTCCCTCGTGTATTGGCGACCATGATCATAGACCCCTTGACGTGCGTCACTCCCAGAGGTTGTGTTTCGTAGGGCAGTGACAGCTTTCCTTCAGGTCTCGATTCCGCACCAGCACGATGTCTCCCACCACAATCTCTTTCTCTGGTAATCCTCGCCGTATTGTCTCTCTCTCGTTCTGAGCGGCCCTCTCCGTTCGCACGTGGTTGTTGTCGATCGCCCCCGGACGTCGCCCTTCCACTTCAGGTAACAGTCCACTTGGTACCCGGCTGAAGAGGGCCTCCGCAGGAGCGACTCCCGTGGACTGGTGCGGCGTCGTGCAGTATTCTCAGAGAAAGTCAAATAGGTTGCGTCGGAGCTCTTCCCCCCCGTTCATCGATATGTGGAACACTTTGTTGAGCGTTCAACTTCTCCGTTCGCTCTTGGCCAAAGGGGGGTGACTTGGGGATGTTTTATCCCCCTTTCTACACAGTAACGAGCGAATTGCTGTCCTTTGAACGGTGCTCTGTTGTCCGAGCATATCTCCAGGGGAAAACCATGGGTGGCGAACATCTTCTCCATGGCTAAGAGGGTGTGGTCATTGGCCGTGGATTTAACCAGCTCCACCTCTGGATATCGCGACCACTGGTCTGTCACCACCAGGAAGTGTGTTCCTCTGCCCGTGGATCCGAAATCGGCATGCATCGTCCCCCATTGGCGGTCACTCCATTCCTTTGCCTGAATGGGTGGCTCCCTCTCCACGGGACTTGCTGCCTGGCAGGGAATGCAGGCCGTCACAAATTCTTCAACCCTTCTTTCCAGATCAGGAACCAGACCTTCAACCTGAGCTGTGCTTTCGTCTTAGCCATCCCCTGGTGGCCTTTGTGGGCGAACTGCAGGACTTTGTTCACCAGTGTTCTGGGTATCACGATCTGGTGGCCTCTCAGCAGGAGACCGTCATCTGCAACAGACAGCTCATGGCGCGCCTTCCAGAGCACTTGTAGGTCCTTCTGCGCTCCTACATTCCTCCAGGAGTTGTTCTGGAGGACTTCCCGCCACTCCCCACTGGCAACTGCCACTTTTATTATGATGAATGCCTCGTCAGTGTTGGATTCGACTGCGATCTCGTGGCGCGCTAGGGCAACATGCAGTGCCGACTCTACCACCAGGTGTATGGCCTCTATGCAGTCAGCCACTTCCTGCGAGTCTCTGGGTCGTCCGGTACCCGGATGGCGGGAGAAATAGTCAGCCGGGTTGTGTGTCCCTGGGCGGTAGAGTAGCCTGACCCCATATTCCATGAGCGAGAGCTTCCATCTTTCTATGCGAGGTGGAGGTTTGGACGAGGTACCTGACAGAATCGGGATGAGAGGTTTGTGATCTGTCACCACGACAACTGGCTTCCCTAGGATGTAGATTGGAAGTGTTTGCACCCCCACAATATGGCCAAGGCCTCACGTTCAATCTGAGAATATCTCCTCTCTGTCTTGGTGAGCGCCTTGCTCGCGTTGGCGATCGGTCGCATGGTCCCCTGATGGTCTGCCTGCATGAGGACTGCTCCCAGCCCCACCGGGCTGGCGTCAACCACGATCTCTGACTCGCGGTCCGGGTTGAAATAGGCCATGGTCTCTTGTCCGGACAGGGCATTCTTGATGGCTGTGAACGCCCTCTGTTCATTTCCGGTCCAGGTCCACGCAACGTCGTTTCTGGTCAGCGCCCTCAGGGGTTCCGACAAAGAGGCTAGGTCATGAATGAATTGTCCGCAATAGTTGACCATCCCCAGGAAGCTTCTGATTTCAGCTGGGGACGTTGGTGGGGCTGCCTCTCGAATGTCTTTCTCCTTTTCGGGATCTGGGAGATGCCCCTAGCGTGGAATATGAATCCAAAAAATTCCAGCCTGTCCTTCAGGAATTCACACTTTTCTTTGTGCAGAGTCAGACCGAGGCTGCGAAGTCTCTCGAGGGCGTTTTCCAGATGCTTTAAATGTTCTGCCTCCGAGCGTGCGAAGACCAGAATGTCGTCCGACATGTTTATGACTCCCTTGAGCCCTGACAGGGCCCCCCTGATGGCATTTTGGAAGACCTCTGCTGCGGACGAGACCCCGAAACTGAGCCTTTTGTACTGGTATAGCCCCTCGTGAGTTGTAAAAGTGGTAATATACCTCGACCCGGGGTGGAGCTCTAGCTGGTGATAACCAGATCTCAAGTCCAGTTTCGAGAAGATCTTCCCTCCCTGAAGTTCGCCAACAATGTCGTCTAGGGTGGGCGTAAGGTGGCGTTCTCTCTTGATGGCTACATTGGGTAACCTCATATCTACACATATGCGTACACCGCCTGGCTGTTTGGGCTTTGGGGCCACCACAATTGGGGAGACCCACGGGGTAGGTCCTTCCACTCTTTCGATAATATCTAAGTCAACCAGTGACTGTAGCTCTTTTTCTACCTGAGCCCACAGATGGAAAGGGATGCGGCGGTGCTTGAGCGCTGTCAGTCTCACTGATCCATTGATGTGCAAACGTATGGGGTCGGCCTTTAGTTTCCCTATGCCGTCGAAGATCATCTCAAAACGTTGCAGCAGGCATTCCAGATCGGCATGATATACTGCTAACGTGAAATGCACAATGTTCAGCGCGTCTGACGCGGCACAACTTAAAAGGGAATGTGGGCTCACGCTGGTGATGAAGAACCATGCTTTAATTCTGTCCTGTCCATGAGATACTGGAGCCACAAATACTCCTTGGATGGGAAGGGGTGCATCTCCTCCAAATGCGTATATCCTCGCTGTGGACTCAGTCAAA
Source organism: Ambystoma mexicanum (assembly GCF_040938575.1). Taxonomy (NCBI): domain Eukaryota; kingdom Metazoa; phylum Chordata; class Amphibia; order Caudata; family Ambystomatidae; genus Ambystoma; species Ambystoma mexicanum. The sequence continues at coordinate 1,231,581,523 of NC_090930.1, forward strand.
CTTGGCGGGCCTGGGAGTGCATTGTAGTGTTCGGTAGCTAACACACAGACAGATGCCCCGGTGTCTATGAGGAACGGAGTAGGGACTTCTCCAATGAGTACTGTACATTTTGGTTGTCGACTTTCGCCAGGGCCCTTGGCAATGCTGGAGATGAAGAAAATGTCCTTTTCTTCCTCTTCCTCTTCTGCGAGGTTGAGGTCTTGCATACCCTGTTCGACAGCCGATACACCCCTCACTCTCCGAACGTTGCTCCTGCCAGCTCTCTCTGGCCCCCTCAAGGCCGCTACTGGTGTCGCTGCCCTGCACACCCTAGCGTAGTGTCCTGGTGTGCCACACTGGCCTCTTCCTCCTTTCTCGAGTGCGTGGCTGTGTCCATCTTTGCCCCCCTGGCCTCAGCAAGTTCGTAGGCTCTTCCCGTGTCCAGAATCTGCTGCAGCGTCACAATGTTGTGTTGGCAGGGTAGTGCCAGGGGCCCCAGCCATCATTCACACGTGCGCTCACACACTCACACAATGAGCCACGCCGGAGACTTGTGACTTGCTCGGTCCCCGGCGGCAACTGCCAGCGGACCGTCTTTATTATCAATTGCACATGCGCGAGCCTCGATACCGCCTGCGCATGCGTACATTGGCGTATTCACTACGCAACAGGGGACACCTCTATTGAAATCTAAGCGTTTGTTTTTATACCCGTCCGTCACTTTAGGTGCTAACAACAGCGTTAAATGTCATGTGAAGGCATTGAGCTCAGAGGTCATATAACATCACTTTCTGTGATAAGAGGTGAGGTGTAGGGGTGCACAGATATATTTTTTAGAGTCATTCACAATTTGTACACATTCTTATATTCTGGATACTAATCCCTAATGGATTCAACAGATGTTTAATGGTTACTTCAGGTGCAGGTGGGCTGACGTCACAAGGCCACTTAGGACAGGAAAGTTGAACAGAACCATGTATTACTAGACAGTAAGCCCAAATGCACTCCTTGGGGAACAAATGTTCACATTAAAAATTAATAGTTTTCATAGACATTTTCGCCAAGAGGGGCAGGCATGTAAATTCAACATAGGCTTTAACCTATGTCAAATTAAATCAACGTGCTGTTGAATTTGTAACATTCCAAGACATAAATCCCATTTTAATTTAGAACATATACATAAACCAGAGTTTTGATTGTGCTTAAATTTTAATTAATCAAGTGGAAAACAATTTTCACTGTAGTTCATATCAACAAACAGATCATTTTTTGTCAGTGTTATATGAAATAAAACTTATTTCAACAAAGGAAATGCTTCAAACATCAGGCAGTGTATAAACCAATTCCGGTGTTTACAGACTTTCGCATTGTCAATCAATTGAATTGACTTGTGTCTCCAGAGAAAGCCCCTATTGGGTTTTTAAAAAAGTAACCAACGAGTTTCAGATCATAGATCCATCTTCAGGGTTAGGGCTTCAGTGTTCCTGTTCGGAATTGCTTTCTTAATGTGGACCCTGCAGGGTAATTGAAATAAACATCTATTTAGTGGTTGCCATAATTTACATGAATAGAGTAAAGTATCGGAGGGTGGATAGTAAGTAGGAGCTACTGACCTCTCCAAATTTGTGGTGGGGGTCCAGTGATAAACCTAATGATAATACAAGGAGAAACTGAGTGTCAGAATTTTAAATATGTACTTATGTACTCCAACAATCCAGTCACTATGGCACTATCGGAATGGGACTGATCTACTCACCCAGTCTTCTGATGGAACTCCTGAGAGACTGGGCATCGGTAGAGTACGGTCAGGTCAAGCTCTAAAGGAGGTAAAATAACTCAATTGCAATATATACACACACTATGCATCTGTTATCCTGCACCTCAGAGTGGTCATTACCAAAAGGTGGTAACATAACTCAATTATAACATATGTAAAAACTATGCATCTCTTATAATACACCTCTAAGTGGTCATAGCCCAAAGTAGTGTAAATTGTAAAGTACTTGCTCGTTGCCAAACTAAATAGTACTTATCCAGAGATAAACCACTAAAGTGTTAAGGTGACAAACTAGATGGTCGCATAGAAAGAAATTACAGCAGGACTAAAGGCGAGTCCTGATAACGGTGGAGAAAGTCTTACTTCTACTGGGGCATCTTTCATTAAGGTGAGTAAAACATCTAATTAAGCTATTGTACCTCTGGAGAGTAAGCACCACAGAATGCAGTACATTTGACTTACCAGGGAACGGGAGCTCTCCAGCTCTATCTAACCGCAACAAGACACGCGGCACGAATGAGCATAGCATTATGCGTCGTCCTGGCAACCCCGCGCGTGTGTGTGAGGCATCAGGATGACGGGCATCTTGGAGTGGGCACGGCGCCAAGCATTGTTGTCATGCCAACGGTGGAAATGCATCACCAGTGATAATAATCAACAAAAGTATACATGCGCGTACCAGTGACTGCATAGCTATGATGTCGCATACCAGATAGCCCAAGTATGGGATGGCTAGTGAGCCACTGAGTTCCCGTTACTGTTCAGTAACATTTTGCAGATCAAGTAAGTATTTCATGTCAAGTAGTGGAAAGCAAAACAATACGGCTGCGGAAAGGCAGCCGAAGACGTGTATGGGGGCACTACCGTGGCTCAGTCTAATCCGCGGGGTGCCCCCATAACGCGTCCCTAGTTCAGCAAAAACTATCACGTACTGCAAGAGTCCAGCAAATACATGTAATGTTTAGTTTTCTCGCTAATTCCACTTCCTAATTGCTAGTGTCATGAATTGACAGGGAATTGTGAGATTTTACTCCGTCCACGTAGTGGTACCAGTTAGATGGTAGAATCACACACTAATCAATGCCCCGTGGGGCTTACTCAAGCCTTCTGGGATTCAAATTGGATAAACTCTCATGGGTTATGTGAACATACAGAGAATGTTCTGAGCACGGAACCCCTCGGTAGCAAACTGACATATACTCCCAGACATCTCATGGGCAGTGGCCCTCCTCAACATTTTTGTGTCAAAATACATCTCAGTACAATCACAGTAGAATCTTGACAGAAAACCGACATATATCCTCCGGCATATCATCGGCGGAGGCCCTCCCCCCCCCTGCATTTTCTAAGCCCAAATACATCTCTTAAACAATACAAAGCAAAGAATCAACATAATACAAAATGAGTCACCTGAATAACACAAGAACAGATATTCATTGTATCAGCAACATGTCAGGCATTTGTTGGCCCATTTCCATTTAAGCTATTTGCGCATCGCAGTGTGTCTCTACACCTATTGAACTGTGTGGCAAACGTGTAAGCATTACACGAAGAACATCAGGTCAAATTCAGTGTTCATGCCCCAAAAGCTCAGTGAGTCCAAAAGCTCAATCCACAGCATTTCCCGTTGTAGCAGTTTGTGCAGTATATCACCACCCCTGCTACCAACCGCAACTTGTTCTAAAATAACACGTTTCAATTGTGCTATGGTGTGTCGTGCTTCCTCAATGTGGGAAGCTACCGGGGATCTCTGGCTCTTCGTGCAGATATTAGACTTATGTTCGGTCCAATTCGTAATGAGGCCCAATTGTCTTTTTTAACCACTGCTATCAAATGCCATGTATTGCATCATTCTACACAAGGTCACATCAATTGGCAGTTACTTACATGTAGTGCCAATATATTGAACTTCCACACACCAACCGCCACTTAACAGTGTTCTAAAAATATTTTGAAAATGCATTTCCCTTACTTGTAGAAAATAAATTACAAAGAGTGCTGCTGTAAAAGCACATATGCATTTTTTAACTTTCAACAAAATGCTCCTAAAAAGAAATATTTTAAAAGAACAGCATTTTCCCTTATGTATAAATGTCATACTTTCCAACTGTTCTCATCACATCCCTTATAGTGTCACCATTCTCTACCTTCTCACAAATATGTGTATACTGCCAATGTATCTATATGCTACACTTGTCCTTACATAAAAAATACAAGTATTTTCCAACTAAAAACTGCCATTGCATTACCACTAGGCCACAGCGTCCCTATTCTTTAAAATCACTGCAACACATTACAAAAACATTGCAGTACAGACACTGCACTTGTCTTTTTAAAAGCACTAGCACAAAAATTACCCTACTGCAAAAATATACGTTTGTTATAAATGTATACATCAAGCCAAACTTTGCTGTACAGCTAATACTGAAACTTAATGTCCCACACAGCACATGTCATAGTCCTCAAGATAGTCCTCAAGACAGCACTTGCAGTTCATCAAGTCTCAGGATTTCCTTCCCCAAGAGATTACCATAGCAACATCTACTTGTTTCAGTCTTTTAATGTTCAACACAACTTTAGGTCAACTGGACCCTCCGTCTGCATTACATCACCAGTTCACTTACAGTGCTCCTTCTTCGTTTGTTTCACAATGTCTTTGACGTTCCCAATTTAGGGCTGCCTGATCCAGGCACAGTTGTCTGACCACACAGTATACGCATCACAGGTCACACAACCAGGAACCCTAGGCTCTTCAGCCCATGCAGGTTCTTCTGTATTTTCCCTGTGTAGACATCCACATTAGCTTCTTCTTATTGGCCTCTTGGCGTTATGTGCAGGTTAACACTCTCCTGGCTTATCCCAGTTAGCCTCTTGGCTTTTCCATAATGTGTCACACATCGTATGCCAGTCTTTGGCCTTGCTGCACTGTATCCATTCATGAAGTTCAAATTGTAGTGGTCTTATTGATGCCCCACCTTTCTGTTCCATTCTTTCACAATCGTGCTCTTTTTCGTAGGTTGCTCTCAAATTGGCACTTCCCTCTTGGCTTCCTTCAGATATTAGCATTGCCCACAAAGTTTCATTCTGTTCGGTATTCAACATGCATAATTTAGCCTTGTTTCAAGTGTTCAATCAGCTTGTTATCCAATGTGCGTGATTGAACTTTACTTCAAGCTTTCATTCAGTTTGGTATTTAATCTGATTCATACGGCACTTTGTTGCTTATGCATATCCCATTGAAGTGCCCTGGCTTTGAGTGACATTACCGTGCACTCATCGGTCCTTGGTGTACCTCTCTGGTAGCTCTGCTGCTTCCCTTCTGCTGCACTATCTTGTGGCTAGTCACAGGGAGCCCCGCTCGCACTCCAGGTGCTTCCCTGCACACGCCGGTAGCTCAGTTTCTCCTCCACGGATGTGGACAGCGCCCCTCTTCTTTCTCCCTTGTTCGCAGCTGCCCCCTCCCGACCACAGAGGATCATACACTGGGGCAGTCTAACAGCCCAATTTGCCCTGGGACTCACTGCTAGGCCACATACCTTTGGCATGAGACCACAAGCATTCCCAGCAACGTTTTGTCCTTGTTGGGCCTCATCAGTGAGGAGAATCTTGGGTCTCTAGGCCTAGCAGGCACAGGACCCACATCTGGGCACACGTGGACTAAGAAGTCCAAAAGGGAAAGTAAAGAGTTGTAAAGAATTTAGAATCGAAGTGGTCCTGCGACAGGTTAAGCAAAACCCTGCACATAGTCGAAAGTCTTTGATGTTGATACAGTAACGAAAGTTTGTATTGAAGTAGATAAATTAGTCAGTGCCCGGCAGAGGGAGACTAATTGAAGGTTTTGTGTTAAAGTGGGTCTGACCCTGGCAGAGGGGGACCCAGGGTGAACAGTGAACCACCCGAGAAATTGGATATGTGACCATCCTGAGAATATTGTGTCAAAGTGGTTCTGAGCCCGGCGGAGGGGGACCCAAGATGAATAGTGAATCAACTGAGAATTGTCTACATATGAAATCCTAAGAAGAAAGGAACTTTAATGTTTGTTTGTCACATCAGGCCCTCTGAAATAAGAGACTTTGGCACAGAAGGCCTGATACCGAAGTTTGGAACTGCATCCGCATGCTAGAGAAGCCAGAGAGTGTGCTAATCTTGAGTGTGATGGCTTGCCCCGTGCTGAAAACGTTGGGGAGGGGAGCCAATGGCTCAGATATCCTGACATATCATTTCTTGAACACTTTTCTTTTCCATAACATTGTTTGCCACACTATTTGTATTTAGAGGTAATGATTGGCAATAGCTTTATTAGTATAGGCCCTTTTTGTTTTGACAGGGCACCACTGGGACTGCGTTATTATTGTTTGCTGGTCATAGCTTGCTCCCATATTTAGATTTAGGATTAGATAGGTGATTTTCAAACCCAATTGAAGTTCAATAAACATCCTTGAACTTTGATCACTTGTGTCTGTCTTAATGTTTGATATCATACCTTCCTTACAATATACTCTTTCTCCTTCTGTAATGGCTTGACAGGAAAAGAACGATGATCTGGAGTATTGCCCAGAGCAATTCCAGAGATTAGGATTAATTCTAAACCTTCCGGCCATCACCTCTTTGTTTTTGCTTATTCACCCCAAGTGGGACGGGTATGCCCAGGCATGAGTCCCATGCCTGCTGGGCCTAGAGACCAAAGCTACCCCTCACTAATGAGGCCCAACAAGGATGAAAAATGTCTGGGGATGTTTGTAGTCTCAAGCAGAAGAGATGAGACCTAGCAGTTAGGACTGGAATGTCCCTTTTGGGGTGGCACCAATCCTGATTTGCATATGGTTGTTCCCCTTCTGTAATGGCTTGGCAGGCAAATAACGATGGTCTCGGGGGTTGCCCAGAGCAATGCCAGAGATTAAGATTCATTTGAAACCTTACAGCCATCACCTCTTTGTTTTTGCTTAATGCCAACCCAACAACTTTCACACTCATTGTATTCCAAATTACTAGCACATAGTGGCACACCCACACACTTCCTCACCCCTTTTCAATTAAACCCACAAAACCCACATAGCTATACACTAAATCACACAGTTACAGCAACCACTGTTTTCCTCAACACATCATAATATGACTTCTTATTGAATCACACCACTCCCTTACTTACTAACACCAGTAGTGCCCAAATCATTCTACTATCAATCGTTTATTATCCGTTCCCCAGCACATGAATATACTTATTTTATAAAACACCACCCGATTTCAATGTCGTATTTACACAAACCCATCACACCTATACAGGCTCTTACTCTTACAACAGTCCCAACTTCACCTATCACCCACTACACAATCAGACAGCACTCTATTCATCAGTACAATAACAACCATACACCCATGCATAATACATGCATAAACATTCCATAACTTTCAAAAACAAACTTTCTTTTTTCCCAACAGGCAGAACAGAATGCTTACTAAAAACCAACTGCGTAGAAAACAAAGAAAACATAGAGCACATAAAAAAAGAACAAGCCATATAGTCATCCGCTTTTAAAACAATGTGTAGAAAACATTACAACAGAACAGCTAGAAGCCTCACTCAACAAAACGAAACCAGCCACCACTAAAAAAGTAATGCCCCCTTGCAAAAATTAAAAGTAAACAAAGATGTCACTGTAGTGTTATTAACAATCTTATGAAGAACGATAAAAAAACATGATCTACCCTTAAAAACAACAGCAGAAAACTAATCCTCGAAGCTCTAATTGACAGCACATTTCTGCTAAAGAAACATGTGTTTATCTTAATTTTAAACATAATGAAACCACTAAGTTAATCACTAAATACTTCTAAACATGCACAATGTCAATACAGATAACTTTTTCAAACTTCTTTGAAAGTGAAGGGATTCACACAAGCAGCACATAACCATATTTCAATGAAGAGGCTTATAAACAAGAACACACTTCCCAATTGCCATATACTATAATGGTAGAGGCTGTGAAGTATTAGGATACACCATTATGACAAAAGAAACCTGTATAGAGAAAACTTCCCCAAAAAACTTTCAACCAAATGATACTTTTTCCCACACTAACGGTTCAATGTACATATGGACGTGCAGCTCAATATGTAACGTATGCCAACAATCCTTTAAATATTTACAACAATTCCTCAATCACTATGTGAAACTAAAAGACAAAAGTAGAATCACAACTTTACAAACCATGGACTCCTGCTCAGTACGCATCCACACTGGACTTTGAGGATATTCATTACTCTGCATTTCAGGAACTGAACGCAAAGGCACTTTCCGCCATATCAAAATGTTAGCAACACACCATTCCACTATATGAAACCTTGTACATAGAATGTACTATGCAAAAGATCCTGCTCTAGAAATTCAACATTTAAATAACATTCTCCTACGTGGAAAAGCCAAAGAATTCCTTTGAGACATAGGGCACAGTCAAAATAAATATTTTGAAACTCAATTTGACTTAGAAAATCCAGTAACTTTAGAAATCATTAGCAAAACACATCTGCTGAGATACCAGACAATGTATGTGTCTATTGTCACAGAACATTTAATAAAAAGAGCACCGAAATAATAGATATCGTCTACAAAATAGAGGGCAATGAGGAATACCAATGGTTCCAATTAGCTTTATATCTAACAGCAGAAAATAAACAACATAACTGACCCCACAAAAGTTTGCACGTACTCCAATACAAAGCTTGACAATAATCAAATGCCATCACATGATCTTCACTAATAACTTACATATCTTCCCACTTCCAAAATCTCTCCAACTTAACTTGTATGTGAGCATTATAATCTAAACAGTACACCAATTTCAAGCTTTAATTATGCCTTATGTACTGCAAACCAAAATAAAGAGGGAATACACATAAAAACGCCAGGAGAACTCTGTTCTCTTCACCCTGTCTATGTATCAAGGTACTTTCACCAACTCTCCATTGCCATGCTGCACTTCACCTGTAATAAAAATACCCCTCCTCTCAGAGAAGTAGAACACTTCTTTTGGAGAAAAGAGTATCAATACAAAAGAGCACCACACATCCACATGCTTTTGTGGATAAACGATCTACAAAAAGTGGCCATGACAGTGATGGTACTGTTTTACAATTTATTGAACAATACATTACATGCAACATACCTTCTGAAACCACACATAGTGACCTGCGTACACAAATCCCATGCTTCCAAAAACATAAATATGGCAAATACTGATGATGTTGATATAAAAACAAAGGTAAATACTATACCAACTGTCGCTTTGGCTTCCCTAGACTAGTTTGCACAAAAGGACAAGTAAATAGCTTGATGTCTTCTGTTAGACACAGTGTAAAAGGGAAATCTGCTAAAAACATATACAACTTTAAAAGGGAGGAGGCATCCAAGTACAAAAATGATCACAATGTAAACATTGGGGAATGCAAATATAGACATACACTAATCCCACAGAATCAGCTGTGGATATAAAACAATCAGATATAGATGCATGCACGTTAAGCTTAACTCTATGGTGTGACAGATAGACAGAAACTAAGACCCACAATTCCACAATTCCACAAGTTCATCTGTACAGAGAATACATAGCAACTGAACATACAATTAAGTGACCACATTAACCCACACAGCAATTTGAGAAGATCATTTTGATACAAAACAGATTCCCTTATGTTCATTTATATAGCAGACAGGTTGAAATTGCAAGCAGGAACACAATGGATAATTCTTAAAGGAATAAGCAATAGCTTATGCCTAGAATTATATCAGAAAATGAGGAAAGGACACACAACCACGTGACCTCATACATACAGGCCTTACACCACAATTGGCACAAACCATGAACTGTGCTAAATATCCATAGAGTAGCTGCACGTTTTAGAGGAAACACTGGTAGAACCTAAAAAGCATTTAAATGTTTCACTAACCTCGAACAAAATACAAAGACTAAAAGTATCACTAACTATAAGTGTCTTAGTATTTGATTCCACTCTATAAAGATAGCAAATCAGAGGAGAACTCCTCTAAACCCCTCTAAATAACACAGAAATCCAGGAAATTGACCCGCAGCTGGGGCATTTCTCGCATACTGGCTCCGGCTTCATCATTGGGGAGTTGGCTGCTAGCTGTAGATTTTTTGCTCTCAGAGATTCGTCAGAGGTGTTCTCATCATTGACGTTGGGTTTCATTGTTTTGGGTGCTTCAGCTCCATCGGCTTTGTAACTGGATCCTTCTCCAGGCCAGATTGCTTCCTGGACACCGTGCATCCACTTGGAATCGAATGGATTGGAGAATGAACGCTTAACACTTGTGCTAAGCTCACATACTTGACATTGGTCATTACTGATTCCTGTCATTGGAAGTTGCAGAAACAACTGGGCCAGCAAAGGCCCTTCCATAAACTTGCAGGTTACGTCTTCGCATGTGCCACAAAGCTCCTGACATTACCTTTGTTCACTTGGTCATGGAGGAGAATGGATCTTTGACACTGCTAACTTCAGCATTGTCTATTTAGAAGGGCATGTCTCTGATGTCATCAAACACAGCACAGTCTGCACCAAGCTACAGGCACACTGACTGTTTCACTGAAGACTAATAAAAACACACTGTAGCCAGCAGAGAAAGACATGGGGGGTCACATCACCACTATCAGTATTACTTGGACAAATATTCAGGGCGGAATTCATAACTATGCTAGCTCTTTACTCTTCACTCTTGTTTACCACCAGCCTACACTCAGTAAGGACGGTGCACACTTGTGCACTGCAATGAGTAACATAAATGGCTAAGGACACTCTGGCTCTACTTTTATCCTATAAGCCGAAAGTGCACTACAGGTGACACACGCACAAGCATGCGCAAGCGCACAGACACATCCACCCCATACGCCCCATTACCAATTCCCTTTTTCCGTCTTGGGTTGTAGAACTCCCTCGTGGAGGGGTGGGTGTGGGGGAGCAGTGAGTTCTGCTAATGCTGCTCTTCTCACCGCAGCTACACCTTCACGCTGAGGGTCCCTTTGCAGCACGCCAGGACCAGATGATCGCCAATGTAATGTTAATGAAATCCAAGGAGTACTCAGAGGTTCAAGTACATTTTAAATTAAGTCATTGTTTACGTACAACAAGTACTGCCGTACCCAGATACATGTAGTACCCACTGGGGCCCACCACCCACGTGAGTGAACAATATTACATCCAGAAACAATATAACATACCCCACAAAATGTATATTCCATGGAGTTTGGCTTTGCTGCCTGAGGCCTAATCCTCTAAAATCCACCCACATCTGGAACCTGAGGGGGTAGCTTAGCTGTCTGATGACTAATAGAGCAAAATACGTGTAGACTAAGCAACATGTTTGCAGTTTAATGGAGTGCCTCTAAACTTCTCTGATAACCAAGGAGTAGTTCTGCTGTCTGAAGCTAGGCAGGAAAGGACATAATTTGCCGAGGGGCATCTCTGGTGTCTCAGATATATGCTTCAAAGGCTATGTAGCCTATGAAAGAACGTTGGTGTCCTGGGCATCTATGATCAATAAAACCAGAGGATTACTGCTCCTTTGTAATGCCTGACCCTGCTAGTGCAGACTTTTGTAAAATTACTGATTGTGCTGCTATCTGAGGCTTTGGCCTATGACGTCTGTTTAAGAAAGGGGTAGGAATACGTTCTAAAGGTTACGGAATCTCGATGCATTGATGGGATGTTAAAGGCAGAAGTCAATAATAGCTGTATAACTTAATCGATAGCTTTCTGAGCCTGTAAGAGCTGTAGCCCTAGGGATAGCTCTGCTGGATTTCTGAAGTATGCACCTTTGGGGCAAAGGTTCTGTTGCCTTAGAAAGGCACCTGATCTGTGGTACTTATCTGTACATGGTCAAAGAACTTCTCAGCGACATGCAATAGTCTTATCATTTTCAGTTTGCAGTTCTTGATCCTATGATTTAAAAGCATGCTCTCTCATCAAAACTCACTTGCAATAAAAACAGAGATGGCTTGTGATGTCCATGCACAGCTCCAAAAACTTAAATCTGTCACTTGCCATCTCTCAATGTTTGACCAAAAAGAGATGTTGCTCAGTGCCAAAAAATAGTTTGCAGAGCACAATACTCTACTTGTAGGGGCAAAAGAAGGCAACGGATAAATTAGGGGGAAAAGGAAAGGGATTAGCAGAAACGAAATGGTGACTAGGAAGACAAGCCTTAAGGCTATAACAAAATCGATTTAGAAAAGAATGGGAGCATAAAGAGATGGAAAAAAGGAGCACGAAAAGACACCTTAAGAAATAGGCAATGATATGATATATGATATGGCATTTATAACACGCCTGTACACATGTGTTTCTAGGCGTGACAAGACTAGGAGAGAGAAACGAAGGGAAGACAAAACAACAATCTTGCTAGGCCTTGTGCCATTCAGATCGCGCAAGAGCAGGAAAGGGGGGAGGGAGAAGTGCCCAGGGTGGAGGGAGGATGGAGAAGTGCAGGACAAAGGAGAAAAAGATTTTAAAAAAGAACAGAAAAAACATGATTGTAGCCAACGGGTGGAAAGTACGGGTATTCGTACGTGCAGCCAATGGATGGCGAATAAAGACAAGAGAGGGGATTGGAGGTTTATAGATACAGACCACAAGTGCAGGGGAGCCAAGAGGCAGTGCAGGAGTGTAGCTGTCTAGGCAGGGATCTGGGTCCGAATTCAGAGGGTGACCAGGTGATCAGTGCATGGATCAGGCAGGTGATCAGCAAGGGAGAGGAAGAGAGAAAGCAGAAGCAAAGAGAAAGGTCTTGATTTGATTCCGGAACCGGAGATGATTCTGCTCAAGTTTCAGAGAGGCAGGGAGGCTGTTCTAGAGAGAGGCCCCAGCCGAAGAAAGAGATCTACCACCAACTCTTTGCTTGGAAAAGCGACAGACTCTCAGAGAGTTAGAGGTATATAAGGTATATTATATGTAATATGACGGAAGACTACATTAAAACAGAGACACAATAGGGATACATTTGACATAGCATGAACAGGGAACACAAAGGAGAGAGAGAGAAAAAGGGTAAGGGGAAAGAAATGAAGATGTAAACAGAAACAAATACATGCAAAGAAAATGGTGTGGAGGAGATACAGGAGGAAAAAATAAATAGAAGGTATTAGGAAAAGCAGGTTAGTAGCACACAACATGGACATTGTTGGAGAAAGGAAATAGTTGGAGAAAGGAAAATAACAAAATAACACCACTGAGTTGGAAGTTTGCAATTGACACTAATATATTACATTTCCCTTCAATTCACAATATCTACAGCCAGAGCCACCATAACAATGAAAGAAGCTCACTGGATACAAAAGCAACTTACTGTCATTTACACAATTCAATCTAGAATCTTTTCATGAGAACCTAATTTCTCTGGCAGGTCACAGTCATTGCTGACAAGGACCATTTATGTTACTTTGTTTATGTAGTTCATTGTTGAAGTTCAAGAAAGAAGAACGCAAATCGATGCAAACGTTATCACAAGGTTTAGAACAGGGTTTTAAATGACCTATGTTGAAATGCCTACAGAATACTTGTAATAGTGAAAAGAGTGTTTACTGTATTATTTTTATTTTTTCCACAGTTCATGTTCTTTACATTTCATTTTGCACATCACTCATATCAAGGGAACAGTGTCGCATTCCTCTTAGTGGAGTGGAGAATATGAGAAACATAGTTCTACTACATTAATAAGTACTCTCTGTTCCCCCACAAACACACACAGAGTATGAACAATAATTAGCAAAGCCAATTTTTGTGTCTGTTGTTTGGTGTTATTTCAGAGTTCATGCACACAGGCAAACAAGGGGTATGCCAAGGGGAATGCAGATCGAGAGTGGAGTGAGGCTGTAGGAGAGATGGATGAATTAATACACATGAGAGATCTGGTGAATGCAGGTGAGTGAGGATATGTGTGCTTATGCATATTGATAAGATTAGATGAATGGGTAAAGGTATGGTACTTGAGACATGAAAGGAAGATTTTTAAAATGTATGAGTGAATGACCATTTTGGGCGATATGATTTTGTGAGGATTAACAGATAAATGCTTAAGTGTCATAAGAATACATTGGGCCTCATTACAACTACGGAGGTAGCCATGCCGATATTTGCGGCATGGCTACCTCCATACCGGGTACCTGGCCCGGGTTCCCCGAATGGGGAAATATCGAGCCATTCCGACCTTGGAGGACCCGGTATTCACCATTCAGGGAACCCAGACCCGGTACATCCCCATTCCCATTTGAGCCCCCATAGGACTCAATAGTAATGGGGAGGATGCAAACAACAGGCCCGTTAATGACGGGCCCGTTGTTTGCACCCTGGTCTGCTGGCGCGACCCGCTAAGGACGCCTGGTTTTACCAGGCGTCCTTAGCGGTTCCCGCAAGGAGACCTCGTAATGAGGTGGTAGGGGGTTAACAGGGCTGGCAGCTCTACCCGCCCCGTTAACTCCCTAGCACCAGGGTCGTGATGACCCCCATTGACTGTTGAGTAAGCATACAGGGGTGAATAGTCAGTGTAAGGATGGACACATCAATGACAATGTAAGGGTAGGTGGAGAAGTGAGTGTTTCTACACCAGAGTGAAGTCCACATCAAGGCCATGGCATGTGTCCACACTCCACACCCTCCACGCAAGAAAGTATGAGAGTGTGTTAGTCAGTGTACAATGATATGAGAGTGGCAGCAAATGCACTTATTTAACAAAATACATGCATGCAACAGGACACATGACAGTCTTTAAAAAGTAGCCTGATGTCCATGTTTCTGCAGTTCGAATTTTTACGAAAGGATGATGGGTGTGAGGTGATATGCTATGATAAGTCATTTATAACGCGCCTGTACACAAGTGTGCTTTAGCTGCTCATTCTAGTGGCAGCCATACCCTAGGATATTAGCAGTTCACACTGTTGTGAACCATCCAAAGAGTGGCAGAGCACAGGTTTTAAGAAAAATTGGATACAAATTCGTACAATTGACATTTGACTCTGCAGGATAACACATGATAAAATACAGTACATTCCAGGCCACCAATAGTACACATGCGCATTTTACAAAGTTTTCATTATGACTGTGATCAAGATTATTGTCAGTGCTGCCACTCGAAAACATTTTCATGATGTTTAGCACACAATATAATCAGAATTCTGCTGACAAGCGTTCATGATATTGCACCCACATTATATGCCATCTTTTTCACTTCAAATCACTTATAAAAATCATTTATTTACAATATGTGCCAGCATACCGCTGTATTTGTATTTTGTATTTTATTGAGATTTAGACAGCACTTTAATCAGACGGTAGCAGCAATACAGTACAATGCATGTGATGCATTCCCCCACATAAATGCAGGGAACATAGATTTTGGGGGTTAGTGAAAGATTGAAGAAAAATCAGCTTTTATGCGAATATGGAAGATATGATAAGAAGGAAAGGAGAAGACAAGCAAAGAAGATAATTCCAGAGTTTTGGGGCAAGAAGAGAGAACCAGTAGAGCCGAGAACAAGCACATGTGGGGTTGTTATAGCTAGAAGGAAGAGGATCTGGGAGCAGAGATTAGAATTCAAGTAAGGATGAGGCATAGAGATGGGCAAGATCCAAAAGCCATTTGTAAACAATGCAGCGAAAGCGAAAATAGAAGTGAGATTCAAAATGAATAGAAATAGAAAGAAGGGAGGGTGAAACACATAAGTGAAGGGAAGTTGGAAAAGGAGACAAATGGCTGAGTTATAGATTAATCAAAAGGGGATACGGTGGGAACGTGGAAGATCTACTAAAAGAGAGGAACAGTTATCAAGGTGGGAGACGATTGGAAGGATATAAGTAGCTCAGTCGCATGAAAGGAGAGGAATTTGAGAGCCGAGCAAAGGTTGAAAATATAAAAGTGATAAGGGCAGGCAGTGTTGGAAAGGAAGAGGGAGAATGAAAGAGAGGAGTCAAAGAGTACACTGAGATTATGTGCTGAAGAAGGTAGAGGGAGGAAGGAGGGCAGGAATACAAAGGAGGCCAGTAGGAGAGGAAGTGAGAGAGGATGTCTAGAGGAAGAAGAGCATCTCTGTTTTAGAGGGTTTGAGGTGCAAAAAGTGATAGTTCATCCAGCATTGTATAGTGGGAAGCAAGGAAGAGAGGGTAGTGTGGAGGGAGTCAGGACACAGGAAATACAAAAGAAAAAAAAAAGACTTCTGAATTATCAGCTTTGAAGAGGTGCAGGAAGTTAAAGAAGTTGATTAAGGAAGAGAGAGGAAGGGCAGAGAGTGAGAAAAGTAGGGGGCCAAGGACAGAACCCTGAAGAACACAGTACAGTAAAGGGTGAGAGCAAGAACATTGTCCTTCCCAAGAGACAAACTAGGAGTGGTCAGTGAGGTAGGAATTAAACCATTGAAGTACAGACTCCAAAGTGCAAAAGAGGCCAAATAGGGTAGGGGAGTATTGTGTAATAGATCTGTTTTGTTGGAGTGAGAAGGGCACATACCAGATTAATAGAGGGCAAGAATAGCGGGCTGAGAAAGAAATAGAAGCTTGGTGATAGATACATCTTTCAGTGAGTTTAGATGGTACATGATTTGTTCAAATAAGACATCTCCAAGGGAGAAAAGACTTATAGACATTTAAATGGAAATGACATTTGGGTTTTTCTCCTGCTGACATTTCTGGCAACCAAACCCCCTTACTTACCTTTTGGGCGCACACTTCACTGTGTGCCGCCGCCACCTCCTTCATCCCTCTGTGATGCTGGTTCCCTTCACTTATGTACATGGGAACCAACACTGCAGCGTCCTTTTTTTGAAACTTTATTATTTAGGTTGCGGGGGCACCCCCACAACCACCAATGTGATTGTAGTGAACAAGGGTGCGGGAGACACCCCCCAGCCCCCGCTCCCCTTGTTCACTACAATCGCACTATGTGGTAGATTTGTTTGACATTTTTGGCTGTATGTAATTTTATACAGCTAAAATTCGAACACATCTGCCATTTCTTTTTCTTTCAGTGTTTTCTACAGATTAAGTGAGTTTAGGCAGGAAAGAAAGAAGAGAAATGTTTCTGAATATGGAGGGACGTGAAGGGTTGGGAGAGGGTTTCTTAAGAATAGGGATGATAGCTGCATGCTTGAATGGAAAGGTAGAAAGAGAGAGAGAGATTAAACAGGCAGGTTGGGTAAGGTAAGAGAGAAGAGCAGACAATAGGAATCAGAGACAAGGGAGGAGAATCATGGGGTGAGGAAGTGAGCAAAATAAAGAAGGGTGGCAGTGTCAAAGTCAGTTAAAGTGTCAAAGGAAGAGGGGAGGGATAGGAAAGAGTGATCATGGAGCGTAGATCGGAGTTGCTAGATGGTGATGAAAAAGAAGACCAGAATGACGAGACCTTAACAGTGAAGTAGTCAGCAAAGTTAGACAATGAGAGGTAAGTAGAGAGAGACAGGGGTCAGGAGGACGGAGGAGATGATGCAGGTTAAGAGTTGGAAAAGCCATTAAGGGTGTAGGGGGAGACCTAGGGTGAGTTCAGAAAGGTAGCGTTTCTTGGAAGAGAGTAAGAGAGAGTTGTAAGATGATTAAAGAGAAGTGAGAACAGAGAGATCATTGGGAATTACATTTTGCCATCAGCGCTCAGCCTTCTGAAGGGAGGATATGATGGAGGGGAAGGAAGGAAATACCTTGTGCTGGGGAGATTTATGAGACAGGAAAAACAGCTAGCATGTGTAATGGGAGTCAGGTGTAAACAGGATATCAGCAGTGGTTGAAGTGTACTAAAAAAGTAGTGGAACTATGTTGCTTGTTAGCCTGTCCCCGCTCTCCACAAACCCCATAAATACGGCCCCTCCCACATGCAATCCAAACCCCCAAGCAAACACACCTGCTGGCTAAGGGTATGTTCAGAGCAGTGTGCTAAAGTGCACGTTTCAACTTCTTCCTTCACTTTTATTTTCAAACGAAACCATTCAGAAACGGTTTATTTTCAAAATAAAAGTGTAGGAACAACAAAACGTAAACAAATAAATGTGGAGGTGCACGGCTCCCGACTGCTCCAGCCCACTTCGACCACCGGATATTAGACTATAATAGATGTTGCTTGACCAGCAGAGAATGAGGGAAAGTGGTTAATGGAGGGCAGAGAAGAAGAGGGTGATGACAGAAAAGAAGAAGGATGAAAGGAGCAAAGATTGCATTGAAGGAAGGAAGTATTGGAAGAAAGCAATCTAGAAGAATGGTAGAGAGGGTAACAGCCAAATATCAATACGACAGAGAAAGTGAAAGTGGAAACGAAAAAATAGGTCAAGGATGGAGTGGGATTCATTATAGACTTAATGGATATTCCTGAGTCCAAAAGTAAAACTGAGGAAAGAGGTGATGGGGTGAGAGAATGATAGATGAGGTTAGATTGATTTTGAAAATGAGTGAAATGGGGTAGGGCCTAGGCGAGCAGTGAATAGGGATAGATAATGTCAAAGTATGGAAAGTGAGAAGGATATGAGACATAATGAGCAAAAGATGTGAGACAAGATGAGTGGTAGGGGAGAAGAGAAGAATCATGGCATGGGTGAGTTCTAAGTGCTATGGGGAAAGTAAACAGAATACGTGGCATCTGTTATAAGCAAGTGCTGCAGCATCAGGGGCAAACAGAGAGTGGAGATGTCCTTTGAGAAGCCCGCCCTTGAAGATAAGATTCCCAGGACGAGTATGCCCTATTGGTGGAAATTTACGGCCAATGTCTGCAAAGGGACAGGTCACGTGAGCAGCAGAATTGGCAGGTGCAGCAGCTCTAGAGGGTGCAGGGTAGCACCAGCGGCAGCACCAACAATGTTATGGCACCTTGGGTGCCATTCCTCGTGGTATAGGGACCACCCGGGCTGAGAGCGGCAGCACAGTACGGCAGTCCCAGTCATCTAGAAAGAGGTGGCAATGTCACTTAAAACACTTTCATGATGCTGGAATTGCTAAACTTTGAGGTTGCTGTAACTGCACCAACAATACATTGCAGCATCGTAAAACATCCTGAACATAATTTTAAAGTTATCACTACTGTACAGAAAGGAATTAGAAACTATTATGATCAATATAGTAACAGACCTGTTGTCTCTGTGATTTTGGAAAAGGCAGAACAATTGGAAATCAGATTCCCACCTCCTCGCCATCTTCCACATGCAAAGCATTAAAGGGTCAGAATTGATTCTTTTGTTCATTGAAACACAATTACAGCAATGGCAGGACGTACTACTATCCAGTACCACAATCAATATTAGGGTGGGATTGGATAGAAAAGAAAACAATTGTAGCAAATTATATATCTGGAATATCACTGGTGGTATTCCAAAAATATTGTAAGCATTATCACTCGGCATGTGGGGGCAGGTATATCAATGATTTGGCAGATTGTTTTTAGAAAGTAACTTTGGTGGGGGTAACTAAAAATGCTGGTATGTCACCCACAATGGATTGTAATGAAGACATAATGAAACTTGCATGATTTGTTTCTTCTCTCTGACCCCAACATAAATATGCAGCATTTTTTTATTATCCCTACAGCATTGTCTTGAGAATTACTGGGGCGAATCTCAAGATGTCCTGCACCCGGTACAGTCAGCCCACCAATTTCTTCTCTATTTGCATCTTAGAAAAATGATAAATGTAGCTGTGAGGAATTTGACCATCCCCATGGTGGCCGTGTGTTCACCAGGGCTTTTTGAAATTTTTAATCAAATGGAATGATGATAGACCAACCTCAGGAAAATGTGTTGGCCTAATCCACACACATTTTCTTATGCTCACACCACAACATACGCATAGACTTGTGTACTCTGTGTGGGCACAGCCTACAGGTACAGTTTGCCCTTTCATATTCAGTTGGAATGTGATATCCAGGCGTACACTATGCCATCTCCAGGAAGGGGAAGAGCCAAGCTTCCCCCTGGCATGGCCTGCCTGATTAACTTACAAAGGCTCCATGTATTCGCCCGACTCTCTTGTTAGGCCCAACCGCTGGTGGCAGCGATAAACATACCAATTAGAGGGTACTTCAAACAGACACACATGGGGCCTTGCTGCAGATGTTAACAAAGGAGACAGGCAACCCAGCAACCTTTCTTTCAACCTGGAGCCAGCTCCCACCCTCAGTATCAATGATAGTGATAAGGCAGTTGAATAAAGAATACACTTTTAGAGCTTGTACTGAATCAACCACACATGCAGTGTATTAATGCAGTGTATTCCAGTATTCATTAATATGAAATGTTTTAAATTTCCATTGTGAGCAACACGACCATTAAAACATCTCATTTATACAAAAAGGGGGATACAGATGTGCATGACTTTCTACAATCCTAGTTCCGATTTAAAATATAGACAGAAGTATTTAGAATTACTTGACCCATAAATCACTAAATCCAACATCTACAACACATTTCAACCCTTGAACATTACATCAGGGTCTTCATCAGGACGAATCTCCCTCTTGTGTTATCACAAAATCTATTTGGTGATCTCTTCCGGAATATAACACATACCATACAGGCTGCTTACCCACATATAAAATACATGGGTGCAATCAAAATATGCACATTGGCTTATTTACAATTCCTGCATATGATTTGCCATATTCAAATCTTCAGCGTTGTGTTGCACTTCTCATGTGGTTTTCTTCTCATTTTCATTTGTCAGCGTATACATGTGCTACCCCCAACGATCATACATGTCCTTCTATGTATGTATCCGTTCCCGTCTGAGACCAGCTGAATAGATGACGCACTGGAGAGTAATTCATAAACATGGGAACTGATCGATGCTGACACGTATGACATTTTTGTCAAGGCAAGTGTCCCTCACTAAGGAATGCAAGAACAGATGCATACATACAAGTAAGTGTATGATCTTTGGGGAATATTTCCCTGCCAAAGGAAGAAACCAGTTTTTAAAAGGATGGGATAATAAATTGCAATGAGTAGGAGAATAGGAACAGCGACATGACAACTACCTAGGGCACTTCATTTGAATTTCAGGTGGCAATACATGACACGCTGTACTAATGAGGAGAACAAACAGAAGTATTGTGCAGGGGAGGGTGTGTGAGAATAGGGAATGACAGGTGCACTGTTCACTTTGAAGGATTGCATCAGCTCTCACTCTTGTTAAGAACTTGAATGTCTTGACAAGTGACATTTAAATAAGGTAGGTAGGAATTAACATTTTGTATTTTTTAGTAACTTAATTTCTTTGAAATATATGATTTTAATGATAAGGTTCTCTGTTACTTTACAATTATATGTGAACACGTGTTTCATTGATTTAAAATGGGAAATAAACATGTTATGGTGATGGTGAAAGGTAAGGAGGAAGGCACTTAATATGATGCATGAATATGGCTACTAGCTCTGTTGATGTATTAAAATGGTGGTTAGGTTGTGTTGAAAAGTTTTCATTTTGGATATATGTGAGTTAAAGCCTGTTTCCTAGTTCCAGTGGGAACCAGTGACTCACCAAACCTAGCCCTGGGACGACTGGGCTGTAGCAACTCAAATAGCCCATGAAGGGCACATCACAAAAGTACCAGTTTTTTCACAGAGAGTGGCAAAGGTTGTAGTTAAAGGCTGCCAGGGGCTGTGCAGATGACTGCTAGAATTCGTACGGCTGACTGTCGGATATAAGGTGAAATGGAAGGAGAGAAGGAAGGAAATGTGTATAAGTAGAGTTGCAATTTCGAAATGTTGTAGTTTCTTTAATATGAACAAATAAAATGTATCAGGAGATCAATTCATGTGTTTGTTTTTGTATGATGGGGAATATGTCATCCCTGGAAAGTTTTGCTATGTAAACTTGCTGAAATATTTGTAAGATTTGCAAGTTGCGAAGAGCCATGGTTGTATTTGGATAGGCGTTTAGTGTTAGTACTGTACGGGAGAAAGACGTTTGAACACGTAGCTTATTTTCCTGCTCTTATAATGACATGTTGAAATTTAGAGCAATTCTTTCGCTCTAAATCGCCAAACCAGCATGTGGCACTATTGTTATGCCAGTAGGTGTCTTCTTGTCATTCAACAGATGCCTGAATGCTTGCATGCCTTTTTATCTTTGCAAACCGAGTGAGCAGCTCCTGCTGCATCCCCTCCAGGCCTTGAGACCAGGGACATCATTTCACCAAAATCCCAGGGGTAGCGGAAGAGACATCACACGACCCTAGACCCCTGATGACATCACATGATGTGATGTCATTTGACTCCACCCCGAAGTGACATCGCAGGAAGCAATGGAGAATTGTACCTAAGTACACTACGAAAAATATGGTTACAATATCAATATAATATGATATACATTTCATACAAGAATGGATTACCATAGGTATTGTTAATATAAGTGTGTATAGGCACATATTACCAAATAACTGTGATTCAGGCAGACATACAAGGCCAAATGATAATGATGTGTTATTATATAGCACTTATGTGTAAGCG
This sequence comes from Ambystoma mexicanum, assembly GCF_040938575.1. Taxonomy (NCBI): domain Eukaryota; kingdom Metazoa; phylum Chordata; class Amphibia; order Caudata; family Ambystomatidae; genus Ambystoma; species Ambystoma mexicanum. The sequence continues at coordinate 1,231,603,756 of NC_090930.1, forward strand.
CTTCATATAGAACAAATATACGTGCAATTTCAACCAACCTGTGTCGGTACTCATTTATCGACCTCGGAAGGATGAAAGGCTTAGTTGAAGTGTGTAAGAACAAACTAAAGCAGTGACTCACCCCCTGAAGTGTGCCTGAAATAAATCTTTAATGAGTCTAGCAATTATTGTATAGAATTCCACAAAGGCACATTATTTGTTATTGGTATTCTTCCTTATTTAGGGTCACTGCTGAACGTGTTACACTTATGGAACTCCCTATTTTTTTTAAAGAGACCTGAATAAGAAAGCCAGCCACTCCAGAAACAAAGATCCACGTGGTGCTGTCCACAGCCCAGGAGTTTACATTTAAAAATAAATTTAAAAAAAGAAAAACAAGAAACGTTTTTAAGGGGTAGAAAGGGAGACCACAGGGTTAGCAAGGCAAACCTCAGGGGTCACAGCTGCGACCCCTGGCAAACCCCAAATGACATCCCTGCTTGTGACCCCATTTTTGCTGCAATTGTTTACATTTGCCCACCCTTGCCCTTGTTTGTCTAACCCTCCAGGCCTCCCCACTCCACCCTTATATTGCCCTGCCCCCTTTGTGAAGGTCTCCTGCGACCAGGAAGCTCCACAGTGCCAGCATGCTTGCTGAGGCTCGGTCTCCGTTTCAACTTTGCAAACTGAGTGAGCAGCTCCTGCTGCATCCCCTCCAGGTGAGTCCTTGCGACTCGATTGTTGCCACATTTGTTTAAATTTGCCCACCATTGCGATCCTTGCAGCCCCAGCCACATCTCCAAAGGCAATACTGTCTCTCTGAAACTTGAGGAGAACCGTCTCTGGTTCCAGAAGCACCTCAAGACCTTCCTCTTTGCTTCTGCGTTCTCTCCTCTTCTCCCCTGCTGATCTCCTGGATGAAAACAAAACTGCACTGGTTACCTGGGAGTCCAGAGGATCTTCCAAAAGCTTTAGGCCAGCTTACAAGCAACGCACACAATCTGGTGTCCCTCTCCCTGGTTCTACGGTTTCCTGCAGCAACTCTGTGGAAATTCAACCAGCTCCGAGATGGTTGTCCAGGTGGCTTCCTTTGGAGTAGATTGGTCCCACCAACTCATAGGGAGAAGTCGTCCTTGCAGGGCTTCTCTGTCGATGCGAACTTGGAAAGTAGTCACTGCTGCACCCACTCCTTGCTGAATTACCTCCATCTCTGCTACAGCTCCTAGGGATAAATATTAAGAGCCATTCATTGTGAAGCATTTCTTGCATTGTATCCTTCTGCAAAAAGACATCTACTAAAGCCTCACAGGTCTCCCCAGAAATATTACCAACTCCTTTCACCAGCTCTTCTGCAAGGACTCTCTGACAGGCTGTATCCCATAGCTCTGCTACCTTCACATACACCTTTGTTTCCTTTTTCTCTGGCTGTAGCAAAACATCATTTGTTATCTCTCCCGCCTCAAGCAACACCTGCTGTCGTTGTAGTCTTCAGACACCTACCGCCACAAGTTCAAGAGGCAAACCATTCGCCAGTGGGTTACAGCTCCTGAAACTTAAATCTGTATCCACTTGGTACACTGCACACTGACCTCAGTGACATGAAATTAACTCACTTATCGATACCGGAAGCTTGGGAGGTGATCATGTGTAAGTGCCAGTGTACTGCAAGCAAGCAATGCATGTTGCCTTCTCTGGGCATGCTTCACCTATTTATGTACCAATGACATTTTAAATTAAGAAACAACGCTAGCCCATGGCGATGGCATAATATTTGTAATGTGGCATCATGATATCTTTCTCGGACACAATGGACGACACCCTTTTTGTCCTGGGCAATTTAAACCAGCTATAATATCATCTTTTTTTTCAGTTAACTGATATGGAATTCTCTGTAATCTAAAGACATTTACACAAATAAATCACCCGAATTGCAAAGCAATCTAACAATTCACATTACCTGTCCGATGCGGCGAATCGTTTTTCATTTTTGCAGGATCCTCGGGGCAAGCAGCAACATTGAGATAATGAGATTGCTACAGTATGCTGTATAATGAACTGCATTGAGTGGAGAGCATGGGAGACGGAGATACGGCTTCCGAGGCGAGGAAGAGACTTCTCACTTCCAAGGAGTGAACAACAAAGCATCATTAATAGCCAGGGACTTGGCTGCTAGCACTGAACGCGGCACAAGGGATAACGCACGCCGTGCAACTTGTTCGCTCTATCTTTTCCCCGTCTTCCACTTTGTGTGCATTGTCTTGCCTGCTAAATTGCGCGCCAAAGCTATTCAACTTGTGCGCATTGCACCCATTAACAGCAAATCAGCTTGCAGGTGACACAGAATGCTCTATTCAGGTGTCATTGCCACACAGGCCTCGGAGAAGAAAGGCGCGTTCAGCTTGTTTGGCATCCGAGGGCCGTTATTTCTTTCAGCGAAACCCGTGCTGAAGGATTCCCAACCCTGCAGTCATTGGCGAGGATTTAGAAATGCGTCACGCTTCTCGGGCCTGCTGTCTCGCCCGTGCAAAGGATTGCGGAGTAGGCCGCATCGCCGGCCGTTTGTTTGGACCTAGCAAATTATCCTTCCAGTGTTTACCTCGCAAACGTATGTACGTTGCGAATAATTCCTCAGCGTTGCCAAATCAAAAGACCATTATTACTGTTACTTATAAGCACTTTTAGTTGGCGGTACTCTTTCTCCGCGTATGCTTGGCAATTTTCAATGAGCAATTATTTATGACCGGAAAAATATTGTATATTTTTCCTTTTCTGGCTTTGATGTTTGCATAATACCGAAGTTCTAATTGTGGGCGTTTTTTCTGCTGATGTCATACTGGATTTATTTTGGTGTCATTTCTCCAAACTGCCAATCAGTAGACAGTACCAATTTCGGTTGGGTGATATTGTATGTAAATATGTGCTCTTTCACCGCCAGTGCCAAGGCCTTTTTTGGTGATTTCAGTATTTCACCATGCAAAGTCTTCTAACATGTTCTCCTTCATTAATCCCTTAAGTGCCAAGGACGAGCTATCTCGTCCTTGGCACTGGGGAGGTAATCCCAAGGACGAGATACCTCGTCCTTGGCACTTAAAGGGTTAAGGTGCTATTTAAATAACACATCATTTTCATTAATATCTTGCTCCACCCCTCTGTGGGCATTGGGAATGCTCCCAAGCTTTCTGCAGCGATTTTAATTGATGTAACAACCAGCTGCGCGTTCCAGGAAAATTAATGCACTATCGATGAAAAGAGAACTATAGAGTGGACAATGGTATTTCTTTTAGAATACCAGCAAACAACATAGTTGTTTTTTCTGAAGGTTGCACTTATTCACAGCAACCGTAAATCCTGTTTTTTTTTGTTTTTTTTTATTTGGTTGGTTGAAATGAATCAACCTTTCAAATATAAAACATTCATGTAAGAAAAAAATAACAACAAGTTTGAAATGAGTAAAAACAGAAGGTAACAGAACACAATTCACAACAAATGCAAATATAAAAAAGACAAATGAGCAAGTAAACAATCCTGTATTTTACTGTGGTTAAGTCTGATAATTTCTCTGTTTTAAGTTAATTTTTCACTGGCAAAGACACTGCACCCTCTACTGAAATGTATCTCCTGCATGGGGGTTTCCTGTATTGATATTGATATTTTATTTCTATCGCGCTCGTACAAAAGTGTTTCAGAGCGCGACAAGGGAAGGGAGGGGAACAGGGGAGAACAAAACAACGATCTTCCTAGGCCCAGTGACATTGAGAACGCACAAGTGCATGGGAGAGGGGGAGGGGAAAAGTGCATGGAAGGGGGGAGAAGTGGAAAGTGCGAAGCAAAGGAGAAACAGATAAATAATAATAAATAATGAATAAAGGCAACAAACAGTGCTAGTAGAGCCAGCAATTGGCAAGTGCTAGGTTTAAGGCAGCAGACAGGGTAGGTCTGATAAGTGCAGGAAGAAAAACGGGGGGGGGGGCTGTATGTGTGGCTCTGTTACTACATGGGGGTTAGGGGGGTCTGACAAATAGTGGTGAACCCACAATAGATAGAAAATATATGGATGCCTATGGCACGGTTTGCTTTGCCTGAGCAGCCTGATCGATTTAGCATCAATTGCCCATAAACCACTGGAAAGGGCCCTCCGTTTCTAAGGAGAGAATGCCAGATTAGTCATGGCCTGCGGATTGACAGGAACGAGAGCATATACAGGCTGCGCTGCCATTGATTTGTGTAGCTTTCCACCTCATTACAGAGAAGACATTATGATTTTTGAGGATAATACCCGAGAGATATCTTTGCTGACGTTCGAAAATACTGCCGAGTGGAAATGAGCTTTGACTGCACTGAATAAGAAGAAGGGCTCCTGCTCTGCTAATCCGCTCACAACTTGTCACAGAATGCCAGAGCGATGCTTCCTTAACAGAGGCCGCAGTGAAACATTCAAAGCCTCTCGAGTCCCAAACACAGAGTCGAATGTAGTATTTATAACTGAGCGCATACACAACTTGACAGGTTTTTCATAAGTTAATCCGTTTCGCCCCGTATGCATTTATCTGTCAAAACAGCAACAGCGATTGGAACGAAACATCCTGCTTACTATTCAAGGCCCTGCAATAACTGCAAAAAGCAAATATTCACACAGCACCCCCACACCTTCCAGCCAACACCGCAACTCGTTTCTGATGTGCCTCTTTCTACCATATATACTGTTTCTGAAGTCATTTCCTGTACATTTATCTGAATATTTGATGAGCATGCCTCCCCAGCATTGCAGTAACTTGCAGTGTCAAAATAACACACACAGACACACACCCATACTGGCATCAGCTTTCACGTGAGGACCTCATATTTGCATTGACACGGCACCTACAAAGTGAAGACTCTGCTTAGTAGTATATACTAAGGGAGGACATACAACACACATGTTTACTTCAGCTGACAAACGAGGACATACACTGATCAGGCTTGTATGCCTATAACAAAGTTGGACTGTTTCTAGCATCATTACAAAGATAGGGCATAGCACACAAATTTATTTTGGCTAACATGTGTGGACATGAATTTGACCCTTACATTAGCTGACTTGAAAGGACTAAATTTCACACCACATTACTTTGCAAGTGAGCACACACACATAGATCTGACATTTGCTGATCAGTGAGGTCTTACAAGCCAACTTAAGTTTAACTGACATGACCATGTTTCACCTTGTTCATACTATTAACTGCTGCATGACGGCATACACTTTGTCGTTACTTTTGGTGCATGCTAGTACAAATACATAACATTATATCACCTTACATGTGAGGATATGCAACACCTTCCCATAAGGTGAGAAGCAAGGACATAGATGTTAACCTTAGATTAACTGGCATTTGGGTGCAAACACTAATCTCTTGCAAAAGCTGACAAGTGAGAACATACACTCAGCTCTTGAATGGTCATATCTTAGACTTTGTCTTTACTTTAGTTGGTCAGTTAGGACATACATTTCAGTCTTATGGTAGCTGAAATGTGTGAACATACACATCACCCTTATATTAGCAGAAATGCAGGCATGCAAACACCTCTTACACTAGCTGACAAGTGAGGACATTTGCTGCTTACTTGCATTAGCTGACATGTGAGGACATACACTCCTTCCTTGCATTAGCTGACATACATGGACATACACTGTTCACTTGCATTAGCTGACAAGTGAGGAAATATATTGCTTTCTTGCATTAACTGACATTTGGGGATAAACACTTCTTCCATACATTAGCTGACATGTGATGTCATACACTCAGATCCTACATTAACAGACATGTGAGGACAGACACTCCTGTCTTGCATTTGCCTATATTCAAGGACATACACGTCTCCATGCATTACCTGACTAGTGAGGATACACCCTCCTTTCTGCCATTAGTTGACATGTGAGGACATAAATGCCCTCCCTTCTTACATTAACCAACATGTAAGGATACCTGCTCCCTTGATACGTGTGGTGACATGTGAGGCCATACTCTCCTTTCTTGGATTAAATGACATTCAAGGACGTATACTTCTTCCATACATTCGCTTAGATGATATGTGAAGATATACCACTGAACTCCTATGTTAGCTGGCATGTGAGAACATACACTGCTTTCTTACATTTGTTGGTATGTATACACTCCTTTCATACATCAGCTGACATGTGAAGAAACCCATTCCTTTCTTAGGTGTTAGATCATTATTTTATTTATTTATGTATTTACATTTATTTGTATTAGTTCGCACACACTTTTACAAACAAGTATGTGAACATGCATACATAAATTAAATCACATCACATACCCTAACATACTGATAACATCTCCATATTTCATCATAAAGCTGGAAGCGTAAAATACTAGATATCATTTCATGAATCATAACACTTAACTAATTTATACTGAAAAAGCCCTTAATTGATTGGTTCATTTTTAAATAACAGATTAACCCCCAACCCATACATTATAAAGTGCAATGTGCATTGTGACCAGGTCTGTATTAATGCAGTAGTCCCAGAATTCATTCGATTTAATCGAGTCATAGTGACTGACAAACTGGCCGAGCAGACACATATAAACTGTTCCAATCCTGTGACATTCCGTAAAAACGTGTCTAGCCGTTTCCAGTTGGTCCTGATTGTTATACAGGCGGCAGAATTACTGGTTACGGGGTACTTTTAGGTAAGCCCCCTGCACGCCCGCAAAGGTAGTTGGTTGACTCTTAGACGCAAATCCAAATTGAATATTGCCAGGCTCAGGGACTGTAACCAATACACCTTTGGTGTAAGGAAAACATGTGTAACTTTGACAACATACTTGTAGCTGTTCAGGGAACTTACATAATCGTAGTTGCGTATCCAGTCCCATTGCTAATTTTCAGGATGAATTTTAGCATCAGGGATCCTGTGCCCTTTTCAAAGTCAGGCTGCCAATTTATAAGTGCAAAGCAAGCTTCGGTTTTGTTGCACAAGTTTCCATTGCTTCTGCTACACATTTATGGTCCTGAAGGGCCACTAGTATCTTCAGCATTTAGATTTAGTGTACAGATTCCCTCTTCGCATCATCGCTTGGCTACTAAGGGAGACAAGTTCCATCTCGAGGCGTAAGAATTCCATTGGGTTAGAAGGCAGGAGATTCAGTATCTTTTACCAAAAGTGCCCCTCAAGTATGTCAAGCTATTTCAGATCTTTCATTACCAGGGCTTCTAATTCATACAGTGTGGCTGGGCAAAAATTCTGTTTGTACAGCATGATAATGCCTGCGCGCGAGTACCCTGCCGTTCTCTTTGCAAAGTTACTGATAGCCACAGTCATAGTGTATGATTTTCCTTTTTTTGGCCTCTTTGATGTTGTGACAGTCCCCTCGGTTGTCAAAATCTAAGCCCAGATAGGGTTAGTGTTCCACAAACTCAATGGGTCCCAGTTGTGACCCTAAAGTTGTACGATTGAATTTTTGACTGGACACCACCATTCCGTTAGTCTTTGTCATATTAATTGACAGGTTGTTTTCCACTGCACATCTTACCAGTTCGACAAACTTGGCTTTAACCCCACTGATTGTACGATCCATTATTACAAGATCATCGGCATATAGCATGCATACCAGTGGAGTATTACCAAGTTTGACGTGACAGCCCACAGTATTCAACAGGCAGACCAAGAGGTCATTCAGGTACAGGTTGAACAGCAGTGGTGCCAGCACGCAGCCTTGTTTCACCCCCCTGCTGATCCCGAAAGCGAGCCCATTGCATTTAGCCTCACCTGTATACTTGTGTTAGTATGCAATAATATAATAATTGACAAGAGCCAAGCAGGACAACCCAAGTCCTGTAACTACTGCCACAGGTTTGCTCTATTAAAGGAGTGAAATGCATCTGAGAAATCTACAAAAACCAGATACAGCCCAGGGTTCCCACGCATGCTAGCCTCCAGAATCAATTGTTCCAACAACCTGATGTTATGGGTTGTGGCCGACCTTGCATTGAATGCAATACATTTGAGGTGGAGACCCCATTTTCCAATGCGGCCAGCACAAAAGAATTAAATAGTTTGCCGGTTACATCAAGAAGTGACAGGGGTCTGTAATTTTTAGGGAGTTCTCTGTCACCCTTTTTATAGACTGGCAGCAATATTGCTTGCTGCCATGATACTGTGATTTCCCTATCACTGCAAACATTATCAAAAAACACTTTCAAGATTGTGGCCCACTTTCCTGGGTCCTTTTTAATACTACATTGGAAAGCCGGTTGGGTCCCGGGGCCCGAGAACCTTTAAACCCACAAATGGCTATATGTATATATTTCTTCCACCCAATTGACAGGTGCCATGGGTCATTCCTGCCTTTATCATGGTTTTGCGGGTAGGGTGCCTTAGTCTTAGCACCTATGTATTCTTTCCACTTTTCCTCGCTAATAGGGTTCTCATTGTTCTCATGTCAATCCCCCTTGGCCATTGAGAGCATTTTCCAGATTGTACGGGTTAAATTACTTAGAAGTGCCTCAATCATATGTAGCCACCTTGGGTTGTTGGCAGAGTAGCTCCATCTCTTAACCCAAGATCTGTATTCTGATTTTTTTTTTAAATCTTTCTGTAAGTCTCAGCATCGGGGCACCCAGCCACTTTGGCCCATCTCATTTTTCAGCACATTTCCAGTTTGGCATCCCTTATTGCTTTATTAAACGGGTTTTGTTGTTGTGTGGTCGTAATTTCTCCTGGCATTGGAGGCCAATCATTTTAAGCGCTCTTCAAATGTGTTTGCATTTGCTAAGGCCAGTTCACTAAGTTCCAGAGATATCAGGGAACCCGCTAAGTAGCATCCCTTATCTACATTTTCCCTGCACCATTTAATCGGGTTGCCAGAATGATTTACTGCTATGCCACTTTCACCTGCCCTTCTTATCTCTTACTCGGGAATTCTACAATAGAGTGGTCACTATATTCTATGTACGTTGCCTTCATTGATTCTACTATTTCAGCGCCGCTGTTGCTGCTGAAGAAGAAGTCGAGGGTAGCTGCCTGTTTACCTACCCTCCAGTTTCCCTGGCCCGGGATATCTCCCCCTGTTCTACCATTTAGCATTATCATCTCCCATTCCTTCATAAAATACAGCCACTGCTTTCCCTTTTTATTTCCCTTTTTGAACATCATTGCACATTCAGCTTTGACAAAGCAGTAGTTAGCACGTGTCCGTGTTAACACATCCGGCACTAAGATCCCCCCGATGAAGGTGGTGTCATGACCCACTACCGTTGTCCAGTCTGCACACATTACATCAATATTATTATGGATCTCTTCCAGGCTGGAATTACCCGAAGGGGCTTATACACATTCAGGATTAGGATATCCTGGGCCCATGCCCCCCTGTTCAGTGTTACCTCAATTGCCAAAACATTGCAGCAGCTGCTGGAAGGCAGTTTAATAGTATGTACTGCCAATGTGTGCTTTATTGCAACAATCAAACCCAAATGGGCTCCCCTTGGGCCTTTTCCTGCTAATTCCTGATACACAATGTACCCATCAAAGACATTGGGGAAGTTAACCATGTCTCTTGGGGAAGAAATATATCGAAGTCGAGCAACAGGGGCAATGACCCTTCATTGGTCAAAAAAATGCTTGTGCCCCCTGGTGTTCCAGCTTGCCATCTTACAGGTTCACTTGTTTTCTGATAGTTGCTTTACAAGGAACCTTCGGAACCATCCCCACCCCTGTGCATCCTCAGTCAATAATTCAGATACATGACCAACCCCTGACTACCATTGCTTGCTCCCCCCTTCTTAACTTCAGAAATCAGAGCACGAGCCACAGGTGGCAGAGGAGAAAAGTGGTTACAACAGTCAATATCATAACCCATTAACTGTATGGATGCTTAGTGGTTACGCATTACGGAGGCTACTTTGTTGGTGGTACAGTGTATTCTGGAAAAATGTCCATTGCAAAATATATATTAGATCATAATAGCGTGAAAAAAGACAGTGTGCCTCAAATCAGCGGATGGTTTTTTACATGCGAGAGGTTCAAAGTTAGGGTATATATTTTAGAATGATGTTCTCCTTAGGTTGGGTGAAAGAGGGTATTGAGGGGAACCCCATAGTTAATAAAACTGCTTTAAAAGCATGTAGAGTTGAGGCATGCTTAGTGTTTTCTTTGCTATTTTGAACCCAAACCTCTTTCTTACATTATCTGACACATGAGGGCATAGATAAGGTTACGCAAGGTCATACATTCACCCCAGACTGTAGCTGATATATGAAGACAGTGGGGCCACATTGCGAGATTGGCAGTACGTTTTGCTAGTTTCCGTGATTCTGGTGCCACCGTTTCCGCCAATCCATGGTCTCAAAATCAATGGCCTATTACGGGTTGTGAGGAACGTGCATTCTGGCATGCCGGAAACGGTGGCATTGGCATCACGGAAACACTGTGAAAACACACCAAAACTGACAACACCATTGTCCTTGGTGCCGATGCCCCCTGTAAGGGAGAAATCTCATAAATGTGCTAATTCCTTTCACCTTAGAGACCACCAGCAACTTTTCTGGGTTTTGAGGACTTTATTCTTTTACCTGTACAGAGTGTGAGCCTTTTTTCCCACTCTCTCGTATATTTTGATGTGTTTTATTTGGTTATGGAGATTTAGACAACTCCATAAGCATCATCTTTTCATTTGTGTCACACAGCATCCTCTGTGCAGTGACACAGGAAAGCCTTTTAGGCTGTCCCAACGTTTACATACCTTCTACTGTTTCCCAGGGAAAGTAAAGTGAAATTGACTTTACTAGTCTTCCCAAATTCCTAGACCCAGCACACCCTATCTTACAATAGAGTGCTGGAGGGGTTACTTAGTATCCCCTGTGTCTAAAAACTCATGTAGCAGTCAAATGCTACCCTTTCCCCTCAAAATGACTCCTGACAGTGATTTTACAATGATTTTTCTCGACCGCGAACAACGGTAGCGTTAAATCGTGGGAGTCATGTTTTTCAAGATGGCGTCGGAGCCCCCTCTGTAAAAATAGGTGCCCGTCTCTAGAGTTTGTCTCTGCACACCAAACCAGGTTTGGTACCTTTGTTCCTATGCCTATGGCAGGCTTCAGAACTGAAAACCGCCTCTGGCGCCCTAGTATCTAGGGTGTGCAGGAAGTGAGGGAGGTGCCCGAAACTCCCTGTGCTTAGTCTCCTAGGTAACCCAAACACACTCTGGTGTGATTGACTGGCTGACTGTCCGGCAAGGACAGCCACCCTGCTGGGTGAGTGACAGCTAGGCTGGATTGAATGGGAGAGAACTGAATAAAAGGCAAGTCTGTTGGCTAGGAAGGCAGAGTCGACAACTGGAATGAAAGAACGGAAGACGAGCTGGAAGAGGATGGCTGCTGCAACTCCTGGACCATTGGTTTGCCCGGTGAAGCCCTGCTGCAGGTCCAAATCCCCAAGTTCATCTCGACAGAGAAGCCCTGCAAGGACGACTTCTCCATTTGAGTTGGTGGGACCAATCAACTCGACACTAAGCCACCTGGATACCATTCTCAGAGCTGGCTGTATTTTCCTCAGAGTGCTGCAGGAAACCGAATAACTAGGGAGAGGGACACCAGTTTGTGTGCTTGACTACAGCTACCGGAATTGAAGATTGCCATTTGCTATCTTTTCAACCAGTCCCAGTGCAGTGCAGTGCAATAGTCCCCTGACGTCCTCTCTCTTGTCCCCACGACTGAGGCTCGGGAACAGCGAGATCTGCAGGAACTGCCAGGAACAGATATCTTCAGCTGCATCTTTTTCTTCATTGTAAGGTACTGTGAAAACCCTACCGAGAGAACTTACCTCTCACTGCAAAAGAGCTTGAAACTTTGGCAACTTGCAGGCCTAGCCAGCTTGGGACCCAACATATGAATCTTTCTTTTACAAACTACTTCTGAGAACGTTGGCAAAGACTTTTCTGTTTAACTACCAGAACTGCTTTATCCTATACAAGACTTTAGCCCAATGACTTTCGCCTAACCTATTGCATTGAATGGACTCCTCCGGTGAACTCAAACTATTTGCACTATTTAGGAGTAACTGAAATCTTCTTTTTATTAACCTATGCCTTTTTGCTCCTACTTCAAAGTAGTTTAAATGCCTCTGAACCTGCTATTGTGAAGTACTGAAGTATATTTTTGTGTGATATAGATTGCCTCCTTCTAGTGAATGTTTTATAACTGACTGTGAAATAAATAACTGTTTTACCAAGAAACCTTGAGTATAAGAGTCTGTTTGAATACTTTTGATTGTAGACCTCTGTGTAACATCAATACAGCTCACATTCCCCTCTTGAGATAAGCCTGGCTGCTCACCAACGCTACCAAAACGGTGTAGTACAGACTTATACCAAAGGTTGGTTTGCTTACACCTGTAGTCCTAGTTGTGTGTAATGGTCCCAAAGGGTACTGAATACAAACTTCGCCTAACACCCCCGAATCCGGCATCGCGATGCCGGACACTTGTACACCGGAAACTGCAGTGCCGTTATTACCATGACCGGAAACAAAGTGATCACTAGAACAGGAAACATGTTGTTATTAAATTGAATATTTTTGGTTTTTCAAAATAACAAATCCAGTAGTTACAGGTGGTCTCCTACATTAAAATGCTGGTTGAGTCACACACAGTATTTAAAATGAACAAAGCCTTCTTGTCTATAAAAAGGAACAAGCAAACCATCTGCTATTTTCTTGCTAATGTTTACATTCCAATTTACACAAACATCCAGAACATCAAATATTAATGAATATTGTAGAAAGTAGAATACAATACTTGACAATATAGACACACACATTGACATTGATTCTTTGATTAAAAAAGGTAAACCATTCTGGCAATAAAATGTTATACAAAACGACGCACTTTTTTATGATTTATTTATTTTATTTTAATTGTATAATAGTTCAGAAACTGACCTTTTACAATATTTACAATTACTAACACTTAACACTTAACACACATGACACATATTATTTCAAATAAACATTTTCCAACACTTAAAAACATATGGGTTCAATTTAATAAAATAAAACATCACATAAAAAAGGAGAAAAAAGAAGAAACAAGTCATTATTCAAAGATTACCAAGTATTCTGCGTAAAAGCACCACGGCTTCTCATTTAGCAGGGTGAAACACCATCCAGAGTTATCCTGGCATTTGACTCCTTACACAAATCGGACTAAACCAACAGCTGCATTATGGTCCATTAGAACCCTCATCAGTGAGATGCCAGGTGTTCTTGCCTGGGCAATGAGCATGTCCAAGACTCGAAGATTATGAATGGTGCCAGACCCTGGTCTAAAACCTGTTTGGCAGGGGTGAAGAATATTGGCCTCCATAACTCAGGCCTGAAGGTGTTCTAGCACATATGTCACAAACACCTTACCGGTTACATCAAGTAGCGACAATAGCCTGTAGGTATCGGGGACCAAACAAACGCCACCCTAAAGACTGGGACAAAAATAGCTTTCCTGCAAGAATCTGGGATGTGTTTACCCTGGCACACCTCTATAAACAATGGATGCAGAACTTCTTCCCACAGGTCAGGATCGCTCTTCAATACAGCTGAGAAAGGCCATTCAGTCCTGGCACTCTGGAATTCTTTAGAGTATGAAGGTGTTTACAAATGTTGTACCGAGTGAAGTTAATGGGCCAACTAAGTACAGAGTACCCGGGCTGAGCATTTGGCTGCATAGCTATGAATTATGCATTTTTTTTCTCAACATCATCAATCCAAGTATGCTCTTCAATAAGGTTCAATATCAATGGGCCTGGAGGCTTCCTGGCACCCATCAGAATCCTCCACATGGCCCCCACTTTACAGGTCAATAAGGTCTGGATCAAATGCTCCCAATTCACCTGCCTCCCTTCTCTTGTTCTTCTACTTACCCAATTGCAAAATTGGGTCTTCAGGCAACATCTCTTGTGTATTACCATCTTAGGGGTTACATTAGAAGATAAGAATGCACACAATTTTCTCCTTAGCAGTCTTTTTGCCCTATTGATCTCTGGGTCATACCCATGTTTGTGGTCCTTCCCTGTTTTAGTCAGGGTCTTGCACTTACTTTTACCTGTGAGGATAGTTAGACATTAAGCCACCCTTCAATATTATTAGGTGCCCATGCATACAAATGTAACCTCAGATCGCTAAACTCCCTTTTTAACGTATCACAGGCCCTAGTCACATATATCTGACCATTGGAGTTGATGTCCTGGTAATGAGACCCCCAAGTCCGCTGAACCTTTTAGTGTAGGGTGCTTCCGCTGAAACCCCCATACAGCTGCTAGGGTGGCATGATCACTTGCCGCTTGTGTTGTCACTGACATTAACAATACTCTTTCTGCCAACAAACTTCTCTGGTAATCGGTGCCTGCGAATTGTGCATGTCTGTTGATCGCTCTGTTCGCCGGATTTGCCGCTGGAGACGCTTTTTGGGGGATCTCCGCTCCTCTGGAGGTTCAGAGCGGTGGGGGTGTTCCTGCCCCCCCCCCGTCTCGTTCTCACTCAGATCTCAAAAGCTGAACCCTGAGATGGGAAACGCTGAACAAGCGATGAATCAGTAACTCTGCCATCATTCCCTGGAGGTGAGCTGCAGGTGCCAGACACACTGAGCTGCAGCGAAAGGAGAGTCTTTTCAGGACCTTAGTACTTCATCAGTGTGTCGTGGTGTTCATCAAAATGTACAGAGCACAGCCTGCAAAAGGCCACCGTTTATCTACACTATGATACCACATTATGGGGCTGAACAGTCAAAATGTCTTCCTGATGAAGGTGGTGCATTTTTCTTTCCCCACCGAAACACCAATTGGGCCACTTTGTTTAGTACTTATATGTACAACCAGAACAATAGCATGTGGCACACCACGCTTAATTTAAGTAACGAAAGTGGATGGTGTCGGCTTCTGTTCATCAGTCTCATCCTGACATTCAATAACCAGGAAGACATTTGATCCCTTTGTTACTCTTTCTCTTATTTTTCTAAACCATTTTTCCATTGAAGGTTTTTTCTGTTCTCTAGCTAAGTATGTTGTCTAGACTAAACCATATATGAACTAGCCAGGGACAGACAGTCATTTTAGCAGTGGCCCAGCATTGGCATTTACGCCTCACAAATAAGATTTGCTGTGAGCATTTGGTTTTCTTTTGTGCTTGTTCCACAAACTGTATTCCTTTATGTTGTTTTCTTTGTAATGAGTATTTAGACCTGTGAATCTATGCGATTTTTAAGAAAAGCTACGTTTTTCTAACTTGTTTTTTTTTATAACATATTGTGCTTTTTCAACAATAAGTCCTTTGCTGTAGCTTTTTCAAATAAGTGTGTTTATATATTAATTTAATTTTCACTTGTTCTCTTTTTTCATATTGCTCTACAAAAAACAACATTGTTTGTTTATTAACTTATAAATAAGTGTGTTCATTTATCTCTTTGTATTCACTTAATAAATAAATTCTAAATAATAAATTTAAGCAGTATCATCCTCTTTGTTTTACAAAATTGGTCTCCATGCAAATAGAGTTATGCTAATTACATAGGTACCATGTGTGCACAAATCATGTGATTAAATCACCGTCAGATGAAACAATTAATTTAACAAACTAGATCAAATATTTCAAAATATTTTTTTCTTACAAAGGAACAGATCTTCTGCCTGATTCATGGAATTATTTGCACCGAAAACACAGATTTCAGCGCCTTTCGGCCCGAAAATCCCTGTGTGAAGTATGGGGATTTTTGGGCAGAAAGGTGCGCAAATCTGCGTTTTCAGCGCAAATAATTCCATGAATCAGGCAGTTTGTGTTTAGTTAGAAATTAAGCCACCCATCAATATTATTAGGTGTCCATGCTTACAAATTTAACCTCGGATCGCTAAACTCCCTTTTTAGCATATCATAGGCCCTATTCTCATTTCATCTGACCATTGGAGTCAATGTCCTGGTAATGAGACCCACAAGTTCGCTGGACCTTTTAGTGTAGGGCGCTTCCGCTGAAACCCCCATACAGCTGCTAGGGTGGCATGATCACGTGCCGCTTGTGGTGTCACTGACATTAACAACACTCTTCCTGCCAACAACTTGTTACATGCTACATAGTCCAAAATGGCACAACTGCTCCCCATCTGCCAAGTTGGTTTCGCCAGTATATCACCCTTTGATCATCCATTTAGGACCACCAGGTCCCCGTCACATAGAAACTTCAGCCATTTTTTACCTTTTACGTTAACAGTTTTTCATTCCATGCTGTTAACCGATGCCCCCCCCCCCCCCTCACTGTTCCCACCAATGTGATGTTCACCTTGCCTGGCATTCAGGTCCCCTCCCAGTATTATACCAGCATTCACATTGCCTGTGACCCATTCTGTCAACATCTCGTCAATATACACACAAATGGTCTCGGTGAGCAGCCCTCCCTTTGGATCATACACATTAACAAAAACACCTTCTTCAAATTGGACTGCCCTCCACAAGTCACCCCGACCCTCAATACATTAGCCCCTTTCTCCAAAGGGGTGATCTATGTCGAGGTCAAGCCTTTATTTACCCCAATCATCAAACCCCCATAGGGACGCCCCCCAGGTCCTTTATCTTCCTTAATCTGGAGTATATGAAACCCATCCAGTAGAAAAACATCCACCATCCAGGTTTCCTGGAGCATAAACACCTCTTGTACCAAGACCTATCAGGAGGGGCCCATTTGCAGGAAATGGCAATGGCTTCTGGTATTCCATACTATCATGGCCAGAGATCATTGAGACAGACTTTTGACTCCTGCAAACATGGCTTTCAGCCATCACCACCCCTGGATATTATCAAACTTTGTCCCTAATAAGTCCTTCACACTTTCGGTGCTATTCCTGGTGAAGGATTTAGAGTCCTTGTTACAGCAGCACCAAGGCGGGGCATTACCCTGAGTTGTACCCTTATCCAGTACATAGCCCAGGGATACAAGGGAGTCAGCCTGGGCACTCAACAGCGAGGCAGTTACCAGTAGGAAACAGTGGATTACGGAGTCCCCAAGCAACCACCCCTTCAGAGGAACCACAAAATCAAAATCTGTCGAACTTGGGATCTGGAGAGCTGGGATTTTGCCACAAATTATTAAAATCTCACTTCTGTCAATCTGGAGTCACTTCTGCGCACACCTACTTCTCACAATAGTCACTTTATGTAACTCCAATGGAGCTGGCATGGCCGTAGGAGTCCGCAATAGAGCCAACTCAGAATCCTGCCCACCCTGCTGCAGTGCCCTCCCCCACCCTGGCAAAACACATGGGGCCTCATTACGACCCTGGCGGAGATCCATGGTGCAATTTGCACCATGGTCCATGGCGCTAAGCTGCCAACTCCGCCATGGTGGTTGGCGGACTTACCGCCCCATTCCGACCTTGGCGGGGCGGTAAGTCCCCAATCCCCATTTACCCTTCCCCATTCCCATTTTTGCCCCATAGGGTATAATGGGAGTGGGGAAGGCGTTAATTACGCCACCGTAAATTACGGTGGCGTAATTAACAACAAGTCCCGTAGCGCCATGGATTTTAACGCCTGCAAAAAGCAGGCGTAAAAATCACCATGGCGCTACGGGAACTCGTAGTCAGGCGGAAAGGGGCGCCATGGTTTACGCCGGCGTAAACCCCTTTCCGCCAGGGTCGTAATGAGGGCCATTCACTCCGATCCCGGAGAGGCATTGGAGTATGACACAACTCATTATCACACACACACTGTCATGTTGTACTCTGGAGGCCACTGATTGCGATAGCAATTCCACGTCCGCCTGTTCTTTAATGAGCCAGCTGGACAGTGTGCCATTGCCCATGGAAGCACGCTTCTTTCAACGGGCTGCATGTTTACATCAGTGCTTGGTCAAATTTCGCAGACCATTCCCTGATGCTAATGTGGAATTCAGTAAAGAATGGGCCACTGGCGGCTCACTTGGGATCAGTACCGCGCTTTTGGTCACTTTTGTGTCCTTTTTCTTATTTTTGTTGTTCAGACAGTGTAACTGCTTATGGGTGGGGTAATTGTCAGGGGATTGAAGAGAGGTCTCCCGCCTCTTCTGACAGTGCAATCAAAGAAGAGCTGACAATCCTAGAATGAAGCCTAGGTGCTTTTAACAAAACCATTGGTGTTAAGGCCGTGGGTGGTAGCAGGGGTGAAATGGAAAAATGATCTCTGTCACCAGTAGAGTTCAGGACATTGTTGGAGCTGTTTCTCTCGGACCTACTATCACACCACCAGAACACATCTGGTAACAGAGCCACAGCAGGGAGTTATTGTCTTTCTCCCCAAAGGTAGAGTCTATCATTGCTCCTAGGGGGCCAGCCCCTGTTGATCTGTTTCATCTGGCTGCTTCCTTTTGAGGTTCTGTTGGGTTTCTGTTGGTTTTGGAGCTTTTTGAGGGGAAGTACTTTGTAATCGGGCCCTTTAAGGGCAATGGGTTCTTTACCCCCCTATCAGCATGACTGTCCCTTCTCATATCATCAGCATTTCCTAGCTGACTGGCAGCAATTGCTGAAGAACCCATCAAACCAGCTCTTTTATTCCCGTAGGTTTTATTTGTCTGTTTGTTTTTAGATTCGCGTAAATTGTAGATGCACTGTTTGTATGGGGCTTTTCCTGGCATAACAGCACCAAATCCACACTGCGTCAGCAACTGCACTCCCCCTCTTTCCCCACTGGCCTGTTCTGCTGCCGAGGGCTCAAAAGGGAACTTCCTAATTTATCCCACCCCACTCTAACCACCTCCACGTTGTATCACAATAGCTGGTAGGGAGGGGAGAGACTGGTGGCGGCCTGGCGGAGAGCTAGGAGTGAGGGTTTGATATGAAAATAAAAACAAAAAGGGTCGTCAAATAGGCAGGAAAGGAATTGCTGAAAAAATAGGAATAGGGGATGTTGAAAGACTTCTACGGTTAGCTGAACAGACTCTCAGCAGACCTGCCAAACTCCAAACGGGGATGTTGAAAAACTTCTACGGATAGCTGAACAGACTCTCAGCAGACCTGCCAAACTCCAAACGCTGCCAAAAACACTTTGTTTTCTCAGAAACATTTGACATCAGAAAACAATGCTGACTCTAAGATATTGTTCTCTGGCTTTTAGGTAAATTAAAATCTAAAATGTAGGACAATGCCTGTGACAAACCATTGGTTGCTAGCTTAGGCCTGGATACAGTTGACTGTCTTTGTTGTGTTAAATTGGTTCCAGGAAATGTAAAATGTTTGGATTCATTCATTCTGTTTCTTTTTGGAATTCTGGGACAGTAGAGTCTAAGTCTGTCATTATTTTCAAATAATTAGGTCCACGCTTACAACACTCCAATGCCATGATTCAATTAAGGAATAAAGTGGTATTGTGTTGAGGCTACCTAGGGTTTCACTTTGAATTATAAATCACAGAAAAACAAAAATCCTGGAATTCAGTGAAATAGCAGAGTCCCACCACAATACTTGTAATTGTTATGTGGAATGTAATTAATTATTAGTACTAATTTACAAGAATTTAGGATCATTGTGGTCACCTTTGGATTATCTTTCAAAGGCCAAGGGTCAGCAGGGACATAGACCAGCTTAAGAGAGCAATGCTAGTAAGCACTTACTTTCATTTGTCCACCTGCTCCCAAAATCCCTCACTGGTAATCTGGCTTTGTCTTGAGAAAGGACTCTGCACTCGGTCCCAAATAGGCCCCTGAAATAGTATTTTCTATCAATTAATTTGAGTTCGAAGCCAAACAGCATTGTTCCAGTTGGATGAGCTCTCTTGCTTTTCTGTTTTCCCCAAACTCTACCTTCTTCCTTTGTGGTTGAGATTAAATACACAGTAAGCAACACCCATTGCACAATATTTCATGAAGCGAAATTTGGGCCCTAGAGTTGGAACCGCCCTGCGCTAAGCTTTGGTTATTCAGTGCTGCTATAGATGGTGGTGCAAGGTCACAGGTTTTTTGTTGCGATGAAGCCCACACCTTGTTGTATGATTGGAAAAGGGGGGGGTTCTTGGCTACCCTGCAGGTTTGAATTTCAGAAAAGTAGATTCTCCATGCTCTTTGCGTTTTAACCAGTGCAGGTTTATCAATAGAGTGTGCACTCATAGTCCCAATAGTGGTCAGCCGACACGTGTTCCGACCTCTTTGGTCTTTATCAAGGCTAAGGTATTAGGTGGGTCTTGCCCCAGTGGAGTCCTGTATATGGTCTGTGCAGGTCCCGTGTATTCACAGCTGGGGTCCTCAGTGGGCCTTATGAAAGGGAATGCTGGCAGAGCTGTTGCTTCATCTGTGTATGCCGGGGAAGCAACAGCTCCTCCAGCATTTCCAACAATATTTCATGAATCAATTTTGGATCGGAGAAAGCAAAGCCTGTGAAATGTTCCTTTAACTTACTCACACCAACTAGGACCATCTTCTTTGCTTTTATTGGCCATTTGAATAGTTTGTGGCAATGAAAATAGGTTTGGAATATTTGTTTCTTAGACGCTTCATATATGGACATGATATATTGATGATAATCATATATTAAGTTTTGCAAGAATATTCTGAACCCAGAGACAGCATTTATATTAATGCCATTGCATGCATAACAGAGCTATTATAATATGCAAACATATTAATACAATGGGCCTCATTACGAGTATGGTGGTAAGGCAACAAGGACGACGGTATCGCTACCGGCAACGTTGATACCGTACCACCATAATATGAGTTCTGCTTGGCTTCTGAAAGGGTGAGGTACAAGGATTGGGATCTCCCCGATGACGTCATGGAGGTGTTGCTTTCGACCAGAAGGCCAGCAACAAAGTTTTTATACCGCTGCCGTTGGAACACATTTTGCAGCTGGTTTAGGGGAAGAGAATATCAACCCTTTTTCATGTGGTACACCAACTGTGTTATCGTTTCTACTCTACTTGGCAAACTCAGGCCTTCAAGTTGGCACTGTAAAAGGCTATCTCGCAGCGCTTTCTATCTTCAAGCGCACTGCGGAGGAACCATTGTATTTCAAACTTCCTCTAGTGATACAATTTCTCAAGGGATTAACTAATGTTTATCCTCCAAAACCATTCCAGGTTCCCTTATGGGACTTAAATTTAGTCTTAAACTTCCTAATGGGCACTCCATTCGAACCACTCACTTTTGTTCGCTGAGATCTCTCACGCTTAAAACTGTCCTATTGGTGGCACTAACATCTGCTAGGAGGGTGAGCGAGCTACAAGCTATCTCCTGTAAACCCCCACAAACAATTTTCCACAAGGACAAAGTTGTCCTACAGGTGAAGCCTAATTTCCTCCCAAAGGTGGTTTCTGAATTTCATATTACTCAGAAAATTACCTTACCTTCGTTCTACCCTCCTCCCCATCCGGGGAAAGAGGAAGAAAGGCTACATAGGCTGGACCCAAGGCAAGCTCTCAGCTTTTACATCAGCAGAATGGCTAGGATCAGGCAAGCAGACCAACTGCTTGTAGGATACTCAGGTCACAAGTTGGGACTACCCATAACAAAACAAACCATCTCCAGATGGATTATTTTGGCCATTCTGGAATGTTACAAACTGGCAGGGAAAGAGCCACCCCAAAATGTCAGGGCTCATTCAACCAGGGGTATCGCAGCCTCTTCGGCTCTCCAAAGAGGGGTACCGGTCCGAGACATATGTGCGGCTGCCACATGGTCGTCCGCACATACATTCACAAAATTTTACAATCTGGATTCCTCCACTAGTCAAGAGACCAGATTTGGCAAGGCCGTATTACATTCGGTCCATCCCTAAAGGGATACATAACATTCTCACTCCCACCTCCAATTACATGCCACTGCTATGGGAGTCTATCAAAGATAAGGAATACATCGGAGGACACAATCCCTTCGAAGAACAAGTTACTTCTTACCTAATAACGTTCTTTCGACGGGATGTTCCTCTGACGTATTCCTTATAGCCCCTCCCATCCATCCCCGCAGTGATACGTCCCTTGTGGTTGCAGCTTACGCTCCTTCAAGGTCAATAACCAATTCAGGCATGACTTTTCTTATGCTACAAAATGGAACTGAGCAACGGACGCAGCGCGTGGCTATTTATGGGCATGGTGACGTCGGCACCGATACGGTGGCCGTCGAGGGACATCGACTCGGCGGACGTCGACGCGCAGCGCCCTCTACAGAAAACATTTCCGAGGCCAGCAAGCTGGAAAAGTATTATGACGTCATCAGGGAGATCCCAATCCTTGTACCTCACCCTTTTAGAAGCCAAGCGTGAAGGTTGAAGGTTCTGGTGTCTGGATGGAGAACCTGACCTCCCTTCTGCGAGAGAATATTCTCTTTGAGTGGAAGACGGATTGGAGGACAGATGGACATATCTAGAAGGTCCGGGTACCGCGTTCTCCTGGCCCAATCTGGGGCAATTAGGATCATGGTTTTCTGGAATCTTCTCAACCCAACTGATCATTTGAGTAATAACAGGGACTGGTGGGAACGCGTAAAGGAGTGGAAACTCCCAGTCCACTACGAACACGTCTCCTAGAGCTCCTCTCGGGGGAAATTCCCTTGAACAGAACAGATCGCACTTCCTGTTGGTGCTTGTGGTGAACAGATCCACCTGAGGGTTTCCCCAAAGGGCAAAGATCTCTTGAAGGACTTCCTGAGCTAGCTCCCACTCGTGGGAGACTGTGCTCTGCCTGCTCAGAGCGTCCGCTGTCAAGTTCTTCTCTCCGGCTAGGTGGACTGCCGATAGAGAGATTCCTTCTTGGATTGCCCAAAACCAGAGCTGCATCGCCTCTCTGCACAGTGGCAGTGATCCTACGCCCCCTCTTTTTTTGAGGTAGTGCATGGCCACCATGTTGTCCGTCATTATCAGGACATTTCTCCCCTGTACTGATGGCAGGAAAGCTTTCAGCGATAGTCTGATCGCTCTCAGCTCCAATAGGTTGATGTGTAGTCTGGACTCCGATGGAGGCCAACGACCGCTGATGGTCAAGTCGTTGGCATGGGCTCCCCACCCCGTGAGTGAGGCGTCTGTGACTACTGTTATCTCCGGCCATGGTTGCCAAAACAGTTCTCCTTTCAAGATATTCTCTGGATAGGCCCACCATTGAAGGTCGCGGGCTACCTTGTCCGGAATCCAGAGGAGATCTGTCATTCTCCCTGAGAATTGTGACCACTGACTTCTCAGTGCCCACTGAAGAGATCTCATTCTCAGGCGAGCCTCTGGCATAAGGAAGATGCAGGATGCCATGAGGCCTAGCAACCTCAAAAAGTCGAAGGCTGGGAGACGTTGGGCATTTTGAAACTTGGTTACCATCTGTAGAATATCTTGAGCCCTCACCTCTGGTGGCGAGGCTTTTCCCAGGGAAGTGTCCAGGACCGCTCCAATGAACTGGAGTCTCTGTGATGGTATCATCTGTGACTTCTTTAAATTGAGGGAGAAGCCCAGTTTGTGAAGGAAGTGGCAGACATAATCTAGCTGGGCTTGGGCCTGTTTCGAAGATACAGCCCTGATCAGCCAATCGTCCATGTAGGGGTAGACGTGGATCCCTTCCCTCCTTAGGCTCGCCGCCACTACCGACATCAGCTTGGTGAAGACCCTCGGGGCGGAGGTCAGCCCAAATGGCAGAACTCGAAATTGATAATGAGAGTCGCCAATTGCGAACCTCAGGTATTTCCTGTGTTTGAGATGGATTGGCACATGGAAATAAGCATCCCGAAGGTCCAGAGATACCAGCCAATCCTGGAGCTGGAGGGCCAGAAGGATCTGAGAGAGAGTTACCATCTTGAACTTGTCCTTCCTGAGGAACTTGTTCAATTCTCGTAAGTCCAGGATGGGTCTCAGTCCTCCGTCCTTCTTTGGTATGAGAAAGTAGGGGGAGTACCAGCCCTTGTTCCTGTCCGCTACAGGTACCGGTTCTATGGCACCTTTCTCTAGCAGGTCTATAATTTCCTGCAAGAGGAGCGGATCTGGAACTTTTAGAGAGCTGTTCCCCGGTGGATGACTCTGAGGGATGTGCAGAAAGGGTAGGCAGTAACCCTGGGCAACTGTCTCCAATGCCCAAGCATCTGACGTTATAGCCTGCCATTCCGTCAGATGGTGAGTTAACCTGCCCCCTACAGGTGTATTGTGTGGAAAGACCTCAGAGTGGTCTGGGGGCGGCTGATGCAGATGCCCAGGGGAAAAAGGCACCTGCTGCTGCTGCGGCCCTAGTACCTTTGACCCGTCCACCTCGGGTGGATCTTCTTTGGCCTCTTTGAGCTGGGTGTCCTCTGCCGTTCCCGAATGCGGAATAATAGCGAAAGGACTTTCCTCTCCCAGAGGTTCCTGAGGGGCGAAAAGGAGTTTGGCGGATAGCAGCTCCAAAATATTTTGCTGCTGCTTTAGAAGTCTGCAACTTTTCCAGACTGTCATCAGCCTTTTTTCCGAATAGTGAAGAGCCGTCAAAGGGCATATTCAAAAGTCTGGCCTGTACATCTGGAGCAAAGCCAGACTTTCGCAACCACGCATGCCTGCGGATTGTTGTAC
This sequence comes from Ambystoma mexicanum, assembly GCF_040938575.1. Classification (NCBI taxonomy): domain Eukaryota; kingdom Metazoa; phylum Chordata; class Amphibia; order Caudata; family Ambystomatidae; genus Ambystoma; species Ambystoma mexicanum. Next base: position 1,231,628,244 of record NC_090930.1, read on the forward strand.
TTGCCGCCATGGCCCTGCTGATACTGTCAGCGGAATCGATGTCAGTTTGAAGTGATTCGCACATGGCATCTTTGCCATCTTTAATAATGTTAAGGAATGCTTCCTTTTCCTCTCCTTCGGGTATGCAGTCAGCCGCTGACGAAGCACACTCCCACAGTGTGTGACTGAACCTGGCGAGCGTACAGGTGGCGTTGATGGACTTCAACGCCATACTGCAAGCAGAGAAGACTTTCTTCGCCATAGAATCGTACCTCTTGTCATCTCTATCCTGTGGGACAGTAGGGTAAGCGGTCCTACTGCTAGATGAAGTTGCCGCTTGAACCACCAGGCTCTCTGGAGTCGGGTGTTTTGATATGTATTCAGGGTCAGCAGCCGCTACCCTATACTTGTCTGACAATCTTTTATTGACCGCATGGATAACTTCAGGAGTTTCCCAATTAGATGTAATTTTCCTTTGTAAGGCTGCATGGAAGGGGACCACAGGGTCCTCCTGTGGACCTTTGTCTAATATGTCTGTCAGGTCATCCTGTTGAAAAACAGGGGAAGGCGCAGACCAACCCATAAATTCAATAATTCTTGCCATAAGGGTTCTATAGGGTGTTTCGGCATGTTCCCCTGGGTCTGGTTTAACAAATTCCACTTCTGGGGAAGTGTCCAGCCCACTTGCCTCATGTAGTGACTCCTGTAGGTCCTTCAGCCTTCTTTCCTCAGAGGTGAAATCCTCTGAAATAGGCAGTGTGGTCCTCTGTAACCCAAATGTTTCCTGGTTAGAATCTTTCCTCTCTTCATAAATTGAAGATAGTCCAGGGTACTCTGACCTCTGAAATGGTGTAAAACCCATCTCTAAGGCAGAAGGAGCCAAACTCGTCATTATTGGGCGAGAAAACGTCGATGTCGTCGATGCCGATCTGACAGGTTTCGAAGGCGCCGAGAACGGCGTCGAAAAAACTGGAAGGGGTCTCGAAGATCTCGAGAGGATCGGGATCCTACTCGTGGACATCAAAGACAGTCTTGGCGTCGTGCCGGAGGCCCTTAGAATCACTGTTGGCTGTGGAGTAGCCTTGGTCTTCTCTTTCATCGGCGTCGATGTCGATCGACCGATGCGTCGAGGAACCCTTCGACAATGGCGTCGATGGCGCCGATCCATGCGTCGAAGGAATCTTCGACGACGGAGTTGAAGATGGTGCCTTCTTACCCGATGGCTCGTGGCGCTCTCGGGTGGAATGTTTCGCCGGGTGCTGCGACTTGCGCCGTTTTGATTTTTTGGGTTTTTCACCCGAGGTATCACACTCAGCTGTCTTCGAGGGGGTCGAGGCTGCGTTCTCGAAGACGCTTAACATTTTCTTTCTGAATTCCTCCCACTCAGCCTGAGAGCTGTGTTTTGTGGGAAAAGAGACCCTTTCTGGGGAAACAGAAGACAACGAGGAAGGGGATCTTCGACGTCTCTTTTTTGAGTGTCTTGATCTCGACGAATGGTGGGAGCTACTTCGAGATCTAGAATGGGAATGTTTTTGACGGCGAGGAGACGAATGCCTCGACTCAGCCGAAGAAACCTTCGAGGAGGTTTTGACTGACTTACCTCTCTTGAGCTTCCCCTTGCGCTCCTTCAAGGCTTTCGTTGTCATGGACATGCAGTCCTCACACTCCGAACAATGGTGCTCGGCTCCCAAGCACCAAAAGCAGATCCTGTGTGGATCTGTTATCGACATTTTTTTACCACAGTCTTGCCATTTCTTGAAGCCGGATCGTGGCATCATCGGTTCCGATGAAGATGCCATCGAGAACGAGTAGGTATTATTCGAGTAGATATAGATATCCAGACTGAACTGAGCAACGATGTTCCAAGGCCCCACGAAGCGCGGAAAAAACGGAACTGAGCAACGGACGCAGTATGTGGCTATTTATGGGCATGGTGACGTCGGCGCCAATACGGTGGCCGTCGAGGGACATCGACTCGGCGGACGTCGACGCGCAGCGCCCTCTACAGAAATAATTTCCGAGTCCAGCAAGCTGGAAACATAGATCAGGAGGTTGAGAAGATTCCAGAAAACCATGATCCTAATTGCCCCGGATTGGGCCAGGAGAGCGTGGTAACCGGACCTTCTAGATATGTCCATCTGTCCTGCAATCCGTCTTCCACTCAAAGAGAATCTTCTCTCGCAGAAGGGAGGTCAGGTTCTCCTTCCAGACACCAGTACCCTCAACCTTCACGCTTGGCTTCTGAAAGGGTGTGGTACAAGGATTGGGATCTCCCTGATGACGTCATGGAGGTGTTGCTTTCGGCCAGAAGGCCAGCAACAAAGTCTTTATACCACTGCCGTTGGAACAAATTTTGCAGCTGGTGTAGGGAAGAGAATATCGACCCTTTTTCATGTGGTACACCAACGGTGTTATCGTTTCTACTCTACTTGGCAAACTCAGGCCTTCAAGTTGGCACTGTAAAAGGCTATCTCGCAGCACTTTCTATCTTCAAGCACACTACGGAGGAACCATCGTATTTCAAACTTCCTCTAGTAATACAATTTCTCAAGGGATTAACTAATGTTTGTCCTCCAAAACCATTCCAGGTTCCCTTATGGGACTTAAATTTAGTCTTAAACTTCCTAATGGAGACTCCATTCAAACCACTTCACTCTTGGTCGCTGAGATTTCTCATGCTTAAAACTGTCCTATTGGTGGCACTAACATCTGCTAGGAGGGTGAGCGAGCTACAAGCTCTCTCCTTTAAACCCCCACATACAATTTTCCACAAGGACGAAGTTGTCCTACAGGTGAAGCCTAATTTCCTCCCAAAGGTGGTTTCTGAATTTCATATTACTCAGAAAATTACCTTACCTTCGTTCTAACCTCCTCCCCATCCGGGAAAAGAGGAGGAAAGGCTACATAGGCTGGACCCAAGGCGAGCTCTCAGCTTTTACATCAGCAGAATGGCTAGGATCAGGCAAGCAGACCAACTGTTTGTAGGATACTCAGGTCACAAGTTGGGACTACCCATAACAAAACAAACCATCTCCAGATGGATTATTTTGGCCATTCTGGAATGTTACAAACTAGCAGGGAAAGAGCCACCCCAAAATCTCAGGGCTCATTCAACCAGGGGTATTGCAGCCTCTTCGGCTCTCCAAAGAGGGGTACCGGTCTGAGACATATGTGCGGCTGCCACATGGTCGTCCGCACATACATTCACAAAATTTTACAATCTGGATTCCTCCACTAGTCAAGAGACCAGATATGGCAAGGCCGTATTACATTCGGTCCATCCCTAAAGGCATACATAACATTCTCACTCCCACCTCCAATTACATGCCACTGCTATGGGAGTCTATCAAAGATAAGGAATACGTCGGAGGACACAATCCCTTCGAAGAACAAGTTACTTCTTACCTTGTAACATTCTTTCGACGGGATGTTCCTCCGACGTATTCATCCCTGCAGTGATACTTCCCTTGTGGTTGCAACTTACGCTCCTTCAAGGTCAATAACCAATTCAGGCATGACTTTTCTTATGCTACAAAATGGAACTGAGCAACGGACGCAGCGCGTGGCTATTTATGGGCATGGTGACGTCGGCGCCGATACGGAGGCCGTCGAGGGACATCGACTCAGCGGACATCGACGCGCAGCGCCCTCTACAGAAAAAATTTCCGAGGCCAGCAAGCTGGAAACGTATTATAATAATACGTTTCCAGCTTGCTGGCCTCGGAAATTTCAGCCTTGCTGGCCTTCAGAAATTGTATCACTAGAGGATGTTTTTACCCGGTAATTGCCCTTTTCTGGGCACCGGATAAAATTTAATACTGGCGGCAGCCTCATAATGAGGCCCAATGTGTATTTTAACATAGAATTGTATTTGCATATGATTCTCCTAATTCTGCTGAATTTGATTTTGTCTTTATTTCTAAAGTTATCATTAAAATGCTGATCCAACTTCTACTCTGTGAATGCACATGTTTAAATAGGATTTTGATTTATATATTTAATCAAGTTATATTTCAATTTGATGTGACCTGTCCCAATCGACAGAGACAAACTGCTGAGAATGACATTCTGTGAAACAAAGGGATCATTTTAATAGGTGGTGTAATAGAAAACATATATTCTTCTCGAGGACTTATGCTCTGCCAAAGTTGGAGTTTGAGATCTACGTAAGCTTTACCTTCTTTTGAAGTCATATCTATTTTCTGCAAGACACAAATCCATCTATTCCTAACCTGACTTTCCAAATTAGCTTAAAAAACATAAGGAAGTGAAAACCCTGATCCTGGGATTCATTTTGATTTGTTTTTCATACTTTGAAAACATACCTTTATTCTCAAGTTAATACGGCTGAGGCCATTAATGCTTCTAAGCAGGTGTAAATATGAATAAATAATGGGATATGAAAATTCATGTTTTCAAGAAAGCTGAAACTTGCCCGAACCCACAACTTTGGGTGAACTGAAGTTCAAAGCTTCTGGTCACACAATCGTAAAAGCTACATGAGCTATTTATTCAGACCCACAAAACAAAAAATATGTTTCAGTTTTTATTGTTTCTTTTTGTAATAACACTAAAATAACAGATTGTTATATTAACAGATATTATAATAATGATTTGATGTGTAACACTTGCAATTCCATTGTCTTAATGTAACATTAAAATACATGTTTTACAACTTACTATGTGCCGCATGTAATATGCAACCAAAGTGCAGAAAACATTTTAAAATAACTGCTCTTCTGTTCATTAAAGCCTACAGCATGTTATATTTTTCCTGTGAAATGCCATTAACTGTTTAACAATAATTAGTTGATATTTCAGATATAACTGTATTCTGAGATTACATTATTCAGTGGAGATCTCGACTTTCAACCAGATTTCATTTTACACCCCAATTCTTAGTCTTAGGGTAGAGATGCCTATTGTTCAAATATACATTGTGCCGTGTTCACAGATACAATGTTAGCACCTCTAATAATGATTCTGCCTTTTATTGTTGCGAGCTTAGCTAAATTAGTCCAGTGTACATTCATTTTAATGTAGAAGCCATCAAAGTAAAACAAGTTATCTTAGGTTATGTCTGTTTTGCAATGCTTGTCTAAACAAGCATGCATATCATTTTGCAAAAACATTTGTGCTAAAATATTGATTTGAAAATAAAATCTTTACACATAAATCTTCTTTGCGTTTTCAGTGTAATGAGTCATCTCTAGCTGTCCTTTTATTTGGTTCTAGTTAAATGGTTGAAAATGGCGGCTGATCACTTACCTACACACATCATGGAGCAAATGTGATGGTATAGGAATCATGTGTTTACAGACCACAGTAAGAAATCTAAATGGTCGTACAGCAAGGAACAGTGATTTTAATATTTGAATAAGATGAAGAACCTAGATGTACATCAGGTATTAGACACACACATATTTGATAATGTACAGGATTTGGATGAGCAATATTTTAGTGATATACATATACAATTGAAAATAAGAAACAACGATTATATTTCTTGACGTGGGTCTTAACATGCAATAGCATTCATTGGTTGTACGATGGGTAATATGAATAGCTTGTAATGGACAACCTGAGTAAATAATTAAGAAGTGAACACTAAAAGAAAGTAAGTGGTTAGGCAAGTGTGACAATTAGCAAAGTGAAAGATAATAAGTAATACGTTATATTACCTAAAGCTTCTTACAAAGAATACAGGTGAGTTAATTGATCATGTGATCAAATGTGAAGTAATATTAGTTCTCAGGAATAATGGACTTTTATTACTTTGTGACAAATCAACAAAAAACAGTGGCAGATTTATAGGGAAAAGAAACAAAAAACGGATTTACATGAATGAAATTCTAGTGAATTCACCAATGTTAGCATGTGCCACACTTAGACAGAACTATGTAGGTCAGCATGTTAAATGTCATATAACCCACTAACCAATATAAGCTCAAACTTTCTGCATACTTATATCACTGAAAAACTCACACAACCATCTCTCGCACAACAAGCTGCACACACTTCACCACTCCGCAACACTAGGCTGCACCAACAGCACCCGTGGACTGACACCGATCCAATATTTGCACCAAAGCTCACCACCCGGTGTCCACAGAGTTGAAGCTGCCAACAGTATACCACCCCTCTCACTATCCTACTCCCTCTTCACCTTACTAACCCTTCCCACCTTCTCGTTTACAGATTCCGCCAGAGCGCCTGGGGACCAATTCCATTGGTGACGGTGCGCTATATAAGTACCTTTAACATAACATAACATTTGAGGTAATGGAGATATTACAATACCTCATCAGATTAGGAAACATCTTGGATTGTACAGTACATGTGATTGGAGAATACACATGTGTGAGCATGCCCTACTGTACGTTTTGTCAGAGTGCACAGAGAATCCAATTACATATTTAATATGAAATGTATTGTAAGGTAATAGATCAACATGAAGAATACAAAAAAGAATGCAAAACTAAAGAGAATGGCAATATATGTTAAGATGAATAGAACATAGATATGATTGAATTTTACTTCACTTGTTTAGTTTTTAAAATGAATACCAATACATTATATAATGAAAGTCTAAAATATGACAACACTACCTTGTCTTTTATTCCTTATTAAAGGAGAAAATGTTCAGCACAGAGAGCGCCAGTAAAACCAGACATACAATTATTAAATAACTACCCCTCTTGCTATCTCCTTGTGCAGTCTCTATGCTGATCAATTTCCTTCCACATAAGACTACCACATTTAGATAGAATTGTGAATATTAGCTTGCGTCACATTTCGATAGAATTGTGAATATTAGCTTGCATCACATTTAGATAGAATTCTGAATATTAACTTGTGCCACATCTAGACAGGTTTGTGAATATTAGCTTTCATCATATTTAGCTAGAATTGTGAATATTAGCCTGTGTCACATCTAGAAGGAATTTGTGAATTTTATCCAGTGTCACATTTACATAGAATTGCGATTATTAGCTTGCGTAACATCTAGACAGATTTGTGAATATTAGCATGTCCCACATTTAGATAGAAATGTGGAGATTGTCATGCACCACATCTAGAAAGAACTTGGACATTTTAATGCATCACATCTAGATACTGATGCTGCTAAACAACTCACTAAAAATCTCACCCTTCTGCATACTACTCTCAAACTCTAACCAAACACAAACACACCTCTAAAAGCACACCAAACTGCACAAACTCCACGGCACTGCAACAACAAAACAAATCACACATAGCCTCGCACAGCAGAACACAACGGCTACCAACTGATAACCACACCGAAGCTCAGCAAACAGTGTTAACCGAACCAAAGCTGCCGACAACACATCACTGCCATCTTGCACTTTTCCTGCTCGGTCATACTAACTCACCCCACCCCCTTTCCTTTTCACATCCGCCAGAGCACCAGCGGACCACGCCGATGGTGATAGTGCATGGTACAAATGTCCTTCAACATTAACATTAACCTCCACCAATGGCTTTCCCAATCATTTGAAACGTATGTGATGCCGCAGTCATTGTTGATTCCAACATAGATCTCAGATTCTGAGCTGGTTGACAGTGGGGAGAGGGTAGTTTTAGTGGGAATTAGAGGTCCTGAGCTCAGTATGTCCTTTATGGCAAGCACAACCTTTAACGATGATAAGATTCTTTCCTCCATTGCGAGCCAGTAGATGGGTTGCAGGGAAGGAGTAGTTTGGGCTGCTGTTTTCAAAGCAACTGCAAGTCTGGTTGCATGCATTTTAACTACTTGAACACGTATCACTGGTGTATGTGAGCATGCTGCTGTCAAAGATTTGAGTATTGGTAGTCAGCTTCAGAATTCCATCGTTCCGAGGTCGAAATTGGGTACCATTAAGTTGGTTGACGATACCCTCATTTCATCTGTCAAAAGCAGCAGTACTATGCATTGAAGCACTATATTAAAATCTGATTTTATCATTATTGGTATTAAAGTTGTGAGTATGGAGAAAGGTTTGATGGGGCATCTTATTTTGGATTATGTGTATAACTGAAATCTGCCTCAAAGCAATGTGTTGGCACTTTTAGCAATGAGGGCATAAAGAAAGTCCATTGAGATGTCTGCGGTTATGTTGCAATTGTAACCTATAAGCCTACTTGAGGTTCAGTTCTGTGTGTCGCAACTTTGGTCTTGAAGGCCCCTCATAAGTATGAAAATCAGAATAGTCATGAAAGTCTATGTATTTGTCCTTAGTGGCTTTAAAGCTAGAACAACTCACATTATCTACCTACTACCTACTACCTACTATCTACCTACTATCTTTCAGGAACCAGTACATGAGCACACAATTCAGGCCTTACCTAATGGTATACGACTGCTCCACAACTAATACTGGCACTGCACCAGAGTACTGCACTGCACTGTACCTCGTCTCTGTACTCTTGTCTTTTGCCTCCTACTCACTGTCTGCCAGTATAACGTCTGCCACCATCTGCAGTACCCTTCGGTTTTTCCCCCATTCACTTATCTGTATATAATTTGCCTCACTGGTCCTGTTGCCTTGCTTCTTCCACTGCTCAACAGCAAAATGCTGCTGTTCCTCGAGCTTTTACTCCAACTCCCAAAGTGGCTTTCTTCGATTCAGTGCACAAATATCGTCTGGTTAAAATGATGCTGACCCATTAGTCTCCCGCCACTTGGCTTGCCATGGGTGCTAATAGAAATGAGGGATTCTTTGATAGACTCTACTGCGTAGCAATATCCCACCCTCCTCGGTTAAGTCTCTTGCAATGCTGTGGCCTGTTCACTGGGGGGGAGGGTGGATGGGGGGAGTAGCTGTTAACACTTGTAACAGCCAGCCACAGAAGGCATATTTGGCTAAAAAGTTCAGAGGAAAAAACAAAACAAAACAAAAAAAACAATGGTAAGGCCAAATGGAAAGTAGCACTACCCTGTAAGACAAAGACAACTCCCAAGAGCAAAAGGCTCGCAGTTGGGCCAATTTGCATACCCACAATGCCTTGCTGATGTGGCTCTGATCTGTAGGAGAATGTCTTTTAAACGATCACTCAGAGCGCCCTGTTTGCATTTCTCCAACACAACACAGTCTGTGAATGTAGGCCGTGTTGAACTGCTCTCCTTAAATTGTTTTTTTTTCCGGCAATGCTAATTAAAGTGCATGCTTATGTCATAGATTTCTGGTGCCCTTGGATGACACACTGCTTTCCCCCTGTCTCTGGTTATTTTCTTATGGCCCAGGGAGAGAGAAAAGTCAACACGTGCTGAAAGATCACATTGTGCATACAGTTGCGCAGGTGACATTAAATCCTTGCCATAATTCATAGCTGGAAAGGTCAATTTTCAGCCCTGTGTCCATATTTTAGTCTAGAAAATTCTTAAAACACTCGGTTCCATAATACCTGAGAACATTTTTGAAGTATTCATCCCTAAGTACGTATTCCCCCAAGTAGTTCTATTTAAAAAAAATAAAAATAAAAAAAAAAAAAACTGGAAAATGACAGTGAAGCAGATGACATTTAGGCTGAAAAGGATTTTAACCCGAGAAGGAACATTCCCAGTGCGCCTAGTTTGAGCCTTCGCATCTGCCTGTCTAGCCAGCCTTTCGTGGATATGCAAACCAGCTTTTCACACAATAACTGCGAGGGATATCGGTGCCAAAGCTAACCAGTTCTCATTTCCAAATGGTGTGTGTAATACTCATACGCATAATTAGCATTGCAGGCTCAAAAATAAATCTGCAGCTCTTAGTCATTAATTTCGGCTGCATAAATGTTTCAATGCCTTGGAATCAGAGCACGAAGCGGGATGGAATTGAAAGATGCAAACGATACGATGCGCCATTTCTATACACGAAGATTGGATGGCAAATTAAACTTCATCATTATTTATTGTAAAATGCTATTACAACGCTGAGTCGCGTGTATCAAAAGTGCTCCTGCACTTCCTTCTGCTGTCTTGATAATTTAGTTCGCATTCGGTTGGTTTGTCTGTCGGTTTAACTCAATCACTGTTCTGGAGTGTTTCGCATTTGCTGGCAATGCAGAGGAATTTCGGAATTGAAAGCAACGTCCTTAACTGCCAAAACGTGAGCACTTAGGGCCTGATTCATGGAATATGTTGCAGAAATGGCTCAAGGGCCACACGGCGAGAAGGACCATGCGCGAGCTGTGGCACAGAAAAAATATTGCACGCCACATGTATTCATGGATCCCAAGACCCATTAGTAGCCGTCGCGCAAGTCACAACAAGCTGCCCCCCCCATGCACACCAAAAAGCAAGCCAAAGGAGTAACATGGCACAAGCCACAGTGCCAACCCTGGCCTAGCATCCAGTACCCCAGAAAAATCGCACGCCTCACCTCACAATTACAGGCCGTACTGCAGAGAAAACGCGTGCCCTCCCTCACAAGCCCAGGCCGCTCCCCAGCGAAATCATGCGCCTTGCCTCGCAATCCGAGGCTGCATTCCAAAGAAAATGTTTGCCATCCCTTGCAAGCCCAGGCCGTACCCTGGTGAAATCGAGCACCTCACCTCGGAATCACGGGCCGCACTGCAGAGAAAACGTGTGCCCTCCCTCGCAAACCCAGGCCGCACCCCAGCAAAATTGCGCACCTCACCTCGCAATCCCAGGCCACACCCCAGAGAAAATGCGTGCCCTCCCTCACAAGCCCAGCCCGTACCCCATCAAAATCGTGTGCCTCACCTCGCAATCCCAAGCCACACCCCAGAGAAAACACCTCTGCCTCGTAAGTGCAGGATACACCCCTTACAAAAATGTGAGTCCCCCCTACACCCTCGGCACCCAACCTGTCCACACACCACCCCAAACCCCCTCAACTGTGACACCAACCACAGGCAGCCCCCTCCAGACGAGACACCCCCCACAGGCAGCCCCGTCCAGACTGGACTCCCCCCACAGGCAGTCCCCCCCAGATTGGACACCAGCCCCCAGCCCCCCTCAGCTGTGACACCACCCACAGGCAGCCCCCTCCAGACAGGACACCCCCCCACAGGGCAGCTGCCTCTAGAATGGACACCACCCCCAGGCCCCCTCACCTTTGACACTGCCCACAGCCAGCCACCTCCAGACTGGACACTGCCCACATGCAGCCCCGTCCAGACTGGAAACCCCCCACAGGCAGCCCCGTCCAGACAGGACACTCCGCACAGGCAGCCGCATCCAGACGGGACACCATCCCCTAGCCCCCCTCACCTGTGACACCACCCACAGGAAGCCCCCTCCAGGTGGGACAACCCCCAAAGGCAGGCTCCTCCAGAATGGACTCTGCCTCCCAGCCCCCCTCACCTGTGACACCCCCACAGGCAGCCCCCTCTAGACCGGACACCCCCACAGGCAGCCCCCTCCAGTCTGGACACCCCCACAGGCAGACCCCTCAAGACTGGACACCCCCCACTGGCAGCCTCCTCCAGATGGGACACCACACACATGGAGCCCACTCCAGACTGGAAACCCCCCACAGGAAGCCCCCTCCAGACAGGACACTCCACACAGGCAGCCCCCTCCAGACGGGACACCATCGCCCAGCCCCCCTCACCTGTGAAACCACCAACAGGAAGCCTCCTCCAGGTGGGAAAACCCCGACAGGCAGGCTCCTCCAGAATGGACACTGCCTCCCGGCCCCCCTCACCCTGACACCCGCACAGGCAGCCCCTCTAGACTGGACAGCCCCACAGGCAGCCCCTTCCAGTCTGGAAACCCCCACAGGCAGACCCCTGAAGACTAGACACCCCTCCACTGGCAACCCCCTCAAGATGGGACACCAACCCCAGCCCCTCTCACCTGTGGCACTGCCCACAGGCATCTCCCTACAGAATGGACACCACCCACAAGCCCCCACCACATGTGACACTACCCACAGGCAGCCCCCTCCAAATGGGATACCCCCACAGGCAGCCCCCTACAGACTGGACACGACCCTCCAGCCCCCCTCACCTGTGATACCACACAAAGGCAGCCCTCTCCAGACTAAACACCCCCGACAATTCAAAACCCTCTGCATTGTCCACAAGGCTTTCTGGGGCCTGGGTCCAAAATACCTTCAGCTATCCCTCTGCAAATACCTCCCCTCTCGAGCTCTTTGTTCCTCTACCTCCAACTCCCTCAGGGTCAGTCGTTTTTCAAATAAACAAGCTGGGGGTAGATCTCTGTCTTCGGCTGGGGACTCACTCTGGAACAGCCTCCCTGCCACTCTAAAACTTTAGGAGAACCATCTCTGGTTCCGGAAGCACCTCAAATCCTTCCTCTTTTCTTCTGCCTTTGCTCCCCTTCTCCCCTGCTGATCTATTCTCTCTTGGCACCGTGCACCTGGCCACCTCCGGGCCCAGGTAGCTGCTCACCCTGCCACCCTCCCGCACAGCCTCCGGGCCACCCCTTGCACTGGGGTCTGTATCTGTACTCATACAGCCCCCCCTCTTTTTTCCTCCTGCACTTATCAGACCTACCCTGTCTGCTGCCTTAAACCTAGCACTTGCAAATTGCTGGCTGCACTAAAACTGTTTTTGCCTTTATTATTTATTTATAGTTATTTATCTGTTTCTCCTCTGTTTTGCACATTCCACTTCTCCCCCTTCCATGCACATTTCCCCTCTCCCATGCACTTGCGCATTCTCAATGTCACTGGGCCTACTAAGATCACTGTTTTGTTCTCCCCTGTTCCCCTCCTTTGCCTTGTCATGCTCTGAAACACTTGTGTACGAGTGTGATAGAAATAAAATATCATATCATATCATATCACAGGCACCCCCCTCCAGACTGGACACCACCCCACAGGCAGCCCCCTCCAGACTGCACACCACTCACAGGCAGCCCCCTCCAGGCTGGACACCCCCCACAGGCAGCCCCCTCCAGACTGGACACCACCCCCTAACCCACTCAACTGTGACACCACCCACAGGCAGCACCCTGTGCAGTCTGCCAAATAACCAGTGCAATGCATGTCTGCTGCTCACCTGAACTTCCATGGTCTGACAGCACCATAAATTGCAACACCAACATGTGTCTGCAAATCTGACCAGCTGGAATCACCGGAGGTGCATCCATGAGTGGAGCATCTGCTCACACACCCTTCCAGGGCTGAATCATACCCCACCAAACACATGTGACAAGTGAATGCAAAAACATGTGCATGCTGCCTGTGGCACATTGCCAAGGCACCAAAGCAGTGACATAATGTGTTCCCACAAAAGAAGCACACATACCAAAAGTTGTTGTAAGATCCACAAACAATGGCCAGGCATGTCACAGCCTGAGCCTGAGTGAGCTGGGTGGAAAATACCTGTCTGGGAACAATCACATGACAGTGCCATGCATGCGTGGTGGTAGGGCAGTCAGGGAGAGCATGAATTACAGAGACTGGTGAATTGTGCAGCCACTCTGGAAGATCCAACATGACCCACTACTGCATTCCAGTGGGAGAGGTTGAGCAACACATGAGAGAAGGCATTGTGTGACTCCACATGCTGGTGAAGATGTTTGAACAGCATGTGTTTTACACAGCAATATAAAACTAATGTGCTATGAACGTGACCATGGAACACTCCCACAGTGAGCCCACCTCCCTCCACCCCAACCACACTGAAGCCAAATACACAGTGATGCAGCACAGGTAAATGCTAATCCAAAAATACATTTTTTAAAAACATTTTTTTTTATTGAATCTAGCTGAAGAATCAACTTTTTTAATATAAATCAATACATTATTTCATAGAGTATAAAAATGTACATTTGTTAAACAATATATAAAATACACGATCAACATAAATAAAGTGAATGAAACAGATGTTAAACATACAATAAAAATAAATGTACATATGTTAAACATTGCATAAGATATATAGTCAGATAAAACAAAAACAAAGAGGAATGATTAAGTAACATAAAAAGGAGAATAAAACCACTTTCAGATACCAAAAGGGAACAGAAAAATGAAAACGATTCATATAATATAACCTAAATGAAAACAAAATATCTAGCAGACAATAGGATAACTCTTGTGAGTCAAAGCACTTCTTATAAAATGATATCATACATTACTCCATCACATTTCTTGTTAACCTAACCCTTTTGCTAAGACACACCGTTCTCCAAGTCTAAAACAGAAATGAAATTGAATGTTGCTATTTGAATACTTATGGAATTCGTTGACAAGATTATTGACCATCGACTTTCTAGATGTATTGCGCCGAGATATGTCATATGTTTGCAAAAATATTTGTTTCTCAACTCATTTAGTGCTGGACATTCTGTTATGATATGTTCTAACGTTTCTTTAGCTTCACGTACTCCACAGAATCTACACACATTCAAAAATATAGTGCAGACCCAGTTGTCTGATGGACCCACCACCACATGTCAAGCAAATGTGCATCCTACCATCCCAGCAACAACAATACACAAGCGTGCATCCAACAACACACATGACTTGCAATTGAGAGATGCACTGGCTGAAAATACAACAAGCAAACCAGCCGACACACAAATGAACTGCACGAAGCGTGGGATGTAACAAACAGAACAATGTATATTAAAGAAATGTGTACAACAATACACTTCAAATGAAGGTAAAAGTAGTCCATGGTATGCCTAAACAACTATATGCAATACAAAAGGGGAAGGAATGTCTGAAAAGTCTGGAGAAAATAATAAATAAAGAAAGGAAACCTACACCTAAAGAACTATGTACACAGGCAGCGGTCTAGTCCAATTCCTCCTCGCCAATCTCAATTAGGCTTTCTACCAGGGTTGAGTCCAGTGCCACATCCTCGTTCCTCATGTGGACCTCCATTATTGCATAGTGGGCTTGCAAGGTCTCCAGCATCTGTGTCTCTATCACCTCAGCCTCGCTGCAAGTGGCCTCCAGGGTGGCTGCTGCCTCCTTGCTCGACGCAGCACAATCCCAGCCCTTGCCAGCATAATCCTTACTTCCCAAGACTGCTGCGTCTATGCACCAATCTGCTGCCCATATCTCTGGAGCATGGATGACACCCTGTCCCTCAGGTCCATGTGTGCCTCCCGCATCACACCATGCAACTGCCCCCTTTGGATGTTCTGCCCTAAGAAATGTAGCCTCCTCCTGGTTTCCACCTGCTGCCACAGTGCCCGGGGCCTGGTGTGTGTGTGTACGCCCTCTGAGCTGATGACGCTACCTGGGGCGTATGGCCCATGCCCTGCTTCTGGGTGCCTGCTGTCCCTTCATTGTTGTTGACCTTGTCCATGCGTGGGTAGGAACTGTAACCACCTCAGCTGATTGACCTTGGACTCCCAAATGGGGAAGGGAATTTGGCTCCACCAGACTGGGCAATGTGTTTGGTACTGGTGCACAGGAGGCCCTGGTGGTATATGAGCTGTAAGGCACCCAAGAGGGTTGCATCAGTAAGCAGCCCATGGAGCACAACAGGCATGTTGCAGACCAAGTGATGAGGCGGCATACCTCATTGTGATGATGTGAAAGCAGACTACGTGTGACCTGCACATCATCAGGAATGACTGCTGTATGCCTCTCCACCATGGCCTGCAGGGGTATCACATAGTCCCGGATGGCAACACCAGATGGTAAGGGGGTGTCGGTCTGGGTGGACATATCAGCTGACACCGGGTGGTGGTTCTGGATGGAGGCACCCCGGCAGGTGCATACAGCTGCATCTAATGGCCCAGGAACACAGCCTCATGCTCCTGGGACAGGACCGCAGTAGGCACACCCACCTGAACACCCCCACCTGACCCCATGGGCTGGGCTAAAAAGGCCACCTCCACCTCCACACTCCCCACCAACCTGGATGACTCCAGAGTGTCTTCTGCCATGAATGACCCATGTGTGGCATCACCTGTCCCCACCGCTTCTGAGGAGTCCACTCCCACCTTCACCTTCTTGACCTTACCCCCAGCAGCCATTCTCAATGTCACTGGCGCGGCCACGACCACATCACTCCCCAAAGATTAGCTTTCATAGGGGCGTGGCTGGGCCTTGTGCCTCTTCCTGGTGGAGGCATCCCTGCCGCCATGCTCCACAGAACTGGTTCTGCCCTCTTCATCAGATGCAACTTTGGAAAAGGAGACACAGAACAGAAATATCAGTGTACTGTAGCAATTTGTACGTTGTAATACCAACATTCACATGAACATGACTTGTCAAGGGAACAACCATCAACCTCCACACCCACACACATGGGCATAATTTGCACATGCACAAGTCAGTATCACAGTGTTTGGCAGAATCACATGCAGTACCCTTTGGGACCACTACACACAATTAAGACTACAAGTGTTGGTACAATTTCACCTTTGGTACAAGCCTGTACGTCACAGTAATGTGGTATCAGTGGCTGAGCAGCCAGACTTATCTCAAGAGTAAAGTGAGCAGTACAAGAGGTTACGCAAAGGACTAGCAATCACAGTGATTCAAAAACACACTTACTCAAGGTTTCTTGGTAAAAGAATATACATTTATTTACACAGTCAGTTGGAAAACATTCCACTACTAAGAGCAGCTCAATATCACAATCTAATATACTACAATAAACAGCCAATCAGTTTCTGAACAAGTTCAGCTCCCCCGAAGTGGGAGCAAAATGACACTTCAGTTACTTTAGAAAGGGTTAAAAATACACGGTTATAAGAATCAACAGCACAAATACTTTCAGAGACAGGGCAAATAATTCCAGTTCACTACAACCAGCAAAGTCAATGGTTCAGAGTCTTGGATGGGATAGCACAGTTCTGGTAGTAAACGGTTAAGTCTTTGCAACGGTTTTTAGAAGTAGTTGGTCAGACGAAAATTTAGATGTTGGTTTAGGGAAAGACAAGCCTTCAAAGGCGGGAATGTTTCATAAACTTTCACTGCGGGCGAACGGAGTTCTGAACCGCACTTGCATAGTACCTTTAAAATGAAGAAGAGCTGTAGCTGAGGCAGTTGTTCCTGGCAGTTCCTATAGATCTCGCTGTTCCTGAGCTTCAGTCGGGGTGACAAGAAGGAAGACGTCAGGAGGTTCCTGCACTGCCCAGGGAAGAGGCCACGAACTTGGCAAAACATCGGATTAAGATTTGAGGGCCTTAAAGACCACAAACTCGTATCCTTCCCACTGGCTATCTGGTTTTCAACAGCACTCTGAAGAAAATTCGACCAGCATAGGGATGGTGTCCAGGTAACTTGCAAGTTTGTTGTTCCCACTAAACTCAAGGGAAGAAGTTAACCTTGAAGGGCTTCTCTGTCGATGGAGTTTCAGGTAATTCGGACCTGCAGCAGGGCTTCACTGGTGGACCAGGAGTTCCAGCAGTCGCCTTCCTTCAGCTCGTCTTCGGTTCTTTCCTTTCAGTGGTCGACTCTGTTTTCCAAGTTCCATATGCCTGCTTTTAAACAGTTTTCCCCCAATCAATCCAGCCTGGCTATCACTCACACAGCAGGGTGGCTGTCATTGCCGGACAGCCAGCTGGCCAATTACGCCAAAGTGCATTCAGGTCTCCTAGGAGACTAAGCACAGGGAGTTTCGGGTACCTCCCTCACATCCTGTCCACCCCAGACACTGAGGTGTCAGAGGAGGGCTTCAGTACTGAAGTCCGCTAAAGGCCAATGAACAAAGGGACCAAACCTGGATTGGTGCACAGAGCTCAACACAAGAAGAACCTTTTCTAAAAGAAACAGCGAAAAAAGTCGACCTGAGTCTGTTTTTACAGATAGTTCTTGGGTGCCATATTGGAAAACATGGCTGACTCGATTTTTAGCTACCACTGTTCGCAGTTGGGAAAAATCATGGTAGTTTGTTAAAAACCACTGCCACCAGCCATTTCAAGTACAAAAGGGTAACATTTGACTGTTACATGAGTGCTTAGTCTCAGGGGATGCTAGGCAACCCCTCCAGCACTCTATAGGAAGATAGTGTGTGCTGGGTCTGTAAATTTAAAAACACTATTAAAGTCAATTTAACTTTACATGCTCTGGGAGACAGTAGTCAGTCCCAGAGAAGGTATTTAAACCTTGGGGAGTTTGAATGACACCCCTGTGCCACTGCACTGAAGTTGCTGTGTGACACACAAGAAAATATGATGCCTATGGAGTTGTTTTCAAACTCCATATCCAAAAAACACAAACGTAAAACACATTGCAAATTAAAAGTTCAAAGTCCCAAAATATAGCAAAAGTGCTGGCAGGCACTAAGGTAGAGGGAACTGAACACTCAGAATTCTCTCTAACACACAGCAACAAGCAGTGCACATTTCATGCACACCCATCACCTGAGAGACCCCGAGCAGTGTGATGTGCAATCACATCAGAGTCCTGTGAACTGTAATCCCTCTACATGACCACATCAGACATCCAAATTCATGTGTTCCATCCAGGCCTGACTGATGGCCAGTCACACATGCCCATATTTGGCAAATACACATGAACATCAGGCATGCAGATGATGCGAGCAACACGACCTCAGCTGTCAAACTTGTCACTTTGGCACATCACAGACACAAGCAACAAAACATGTGCACAGTCTGAAAGGCAGCACTACAACACACATTGCAAGTGAAATCTTATTGAAAATACGTATTGTGCAAATGCACATATGGAGAGCAATGTCTGGGGCATGCACTCAGACATCCGTCTCAGAGGCATACTTGCTGCAAGCCTAAGGGGCTCACTGCCAAAAAGCAGCAACATGCACATGCACCTTAGAGAATTGCACCACGTGGATACACATTAGGTGACTCCAGATGTTCACATAACTCATAGACCCGGGTGTTCAGCACCGGGTAAAACATCTCCATGACCCACATTTTGGTAATTGACATCCATCACATGCGCGCACAGTGCACCTCCGTGGTAACACTGCGGTGGATCCTGGATTTCACATCCTCCCAGAGTTTGTACATGGTTTTGAAGGTGTGAGATGCCACCCTCTCTGCATTGATGGCATCCGTTATCCCATCCCAGATCCCGTCCCAGATCTGCCTATGTCCTTCCTTGCTGCATTGCATCACTGGGTTGAAGAATAATGCTCCGGAACCTTCTGCACCAGGATGTCAACTTCTCTGGCAGTGAAGCTGACCACCCTCTGCCTCGCTGCCATGCCTGGGGCAGGTGTGGGTGGGCAAGTTGGTCCTGGAGTTGGGCAGTAGAGCGGTAGTGGTGGTATGGCACGTTGAGAGTATGATGAAGCAGCTGAGGTGGTCACAGGACCAAGGACAAGAGCACTGACAATGGCTGGTCAGCAGGCACTCCAAAAACAGTGCAGGTGGGCAGCAGGCAGCAGGCACACACAGTGGACAGGAAGCAGTATATGGCTAAGTGGGAGTCAGCACAGGGCAGTAGGAGTCAGGTAAAAAAGCACAGAGGCAGGAGTGTGGGTCTTCCATGTATTATTTGGATGGAAGCTGGAAACAGTGACAGGACTTTGCGTGTAAAAAATGAACGTGGACACATGAAATCTGAGGAAAAGCCCTCAGCGCGTAACTTATGTGACACGCGCTGCATGCTGGCATTGTCCACGCCTTAATCAGGGATACATAAGTACGTATAGAAGCAACTCTGACTGTAAAAGCACAGGGGAGCAGACAGACAAGTGAGTACTGTGAATTGTTCGGGTGTCACGTAATCCGTTCACTTCATGGACCGTACAAACTTCTTATTTTGGTGGGGGATTTGCTTCCGTGCATAAGCGTGTCTACTTTTGTATTTTTCAAGGCTAATAGTGGGTCATGTGCGCATTTTACCTACTCTGGGTGTCCCTATGTATCGCTTACCTCTATTTGTACCTTTAGTGTAGCTTTCTGGGGTTCGCGTATGCATTTTTTGTGTTTCTGGGTTCCATTGCGTATTGCTTACCTCTTTTTCTTTTTCCGGAAGCTATCCTTGTCTCACGTACACATTTCTTCTTTTTTTGGGGTGCCTGTGCATTGCGCATCAAGTATTTTTTACACCCGGGGTACTTTTAAGCTTTCTGGACCACAGAAGTACGTCTTCCAGTACATACACTGCCCCCTTACTCTAACTGCCCAGGAACACTGCTTGGTGTGCCTTCCATTGTTACACCTTGAGCATGAGTGGTAAGGCCCCAAGAGAGAAAGGGGGCAGAGGTGGCCAAAAGCAGAAACCTCCTGCTGAAGCAGCTATCCAAGCCCAAAGGGTCCAGTGGCATGCAGCTGAAGCAGCTGGCCCAGCCAATGGGTCCAGGGACGTGCAGCTGAAGCAGCTGACCCAGCCCCGAAGGGTAAGGGACGTGCAGCTGGACCTGCTGTCCTAGCCCCAAAGACTAAAGGACGTGCAGCTGGAGCAGCTGTCCCAGCCCCTAAGGGTAAGGGACATGCGGCTGGAGCAGCTGCCCCAGCCTCAAAGGGTAAGAGACCTGCAGCTGAAGCATCTGCCCAGCCCCAGGGGTTAATGCCATGCCCCAGGACACTAGTGGCCCAGCAACTGGAGCCCAGAGTGGTCCCAGCCACACAGGGTGAACAGCAACACCACATGGCAAGAAGTCAAATCCTGCAAAGGAACAGGCTCAACACCATGGCATGGCACAGGACACTGGCATGTTGAGCAAGAGGAACTTCCATGATGAAGTACTCCAGATCCTTATGGACTACGTGACCATGCACCACCATGACATGTGCCTGCAACCGGGGAGCACACATACACCTGCTCAGCATATGGTGCATTGGCAGCATGTCATTGATAAGATAATCGCCTAAGGGTTTGGGAATCGCACTGCTGCTCAGGTAGTGAAACGCTGGAATGACCTCACTCGTCATGCCAAGTCCAAGCTGGGTGCCAACCTCACTTCTGCTATGGCAATTGGATGGGTGTCACCAGAGGAGAAGGAGCTGAGCCAGCATGAAGAGGCTATGAGCCAATTCATACTACTGGAGCAGGTGCAAGGCCTGCAAAATTACGAGGGCTCGTCCGGTGAGTGACCAAGATTGTGCATCCAGAGTACGTTTAGTTAAGCATCACCAAGATGTATGATTGTGGAGCGCATCTGGCTGCGTTTGAATGAGTGCCCCGGATCAAGCATGTTGTAGTGTACTGACTCCTGTCCAGTGTACACAAGAGTGGATACAACCCATGTGTTGTACATCAGTTGAACATGGCCGTATGACAGTACACATCCCCCACTAGCATACCCACCCAACATCTGCAACATGATATCACAACGTACCCGCTTGATAGTTGCATCCTTGATGTCAGTGACTCTGCACTGCTAGACATGTCCTTGTGTCTGAAAAACGAGTTACACTTCAAGCACTGCAGGGTATAGATTCTCTATTCACACATGTATGTATGTGCTACCATGCTACATAGAACATCCAAGATGATGACCAACACGCCTTACGGTGTGCCATGTGTGAGTGTGCATATGTCTAGACTGTGCAAGTCCCTGCTGCCGCTATGGCAATGACTCCTGAGTCAAATCATTGTGAGGCCTGATCCCTGGCACCCTCCCACACTATGCACACACTCCATGGGTCCATGCCCCTGTCCCTCTTGTGAGTCACTGTACCTTGTTCCTATCTACAATTCCATTTACCTACTCTCTCCACTTGACAGAACTTGGCTAGGTGTTACTATTGCAGTCATACTTCAACCGGGACTGTTTCCTTTATTCCACATGTATGGCATGTTCCCATTGTGCGCAGTCACTGTACCCGGTCAACACTGGTGTGGAAAGTGCTGGATGTGGAATGGGATGTGAATATGTGTGTCTGCCTGTTGATATGTCATGTAGTTGTACATCACAGAGCCACATGACCATGCCCATTTAACTGGTATTTGTCAACTGTTTGCTGTGCCATGTGCCATAATGTGCTTGCTGATGGCCATGTTTGTTGGCAATGTGTCCAGTGGCAGCACGGCCCTGAGCAGGGAATTTTGTTGCCAGTCTGCATATGCCATGATCGGATGGCTTATTGTACATAGTGTGAGGATGCTATTTCTCTCATGGTGACATGCCCTGCATTTTGTTGCATGACAGCAATGTGAAACGTTTACTGTAGACACATTGCACATGACTCCTCATATCTTTTTCTGTCTATGTGCAGGTGAGGAGGCACCAGATGCAGAGAAGGAGGAGGAAGAGGAGAAAGATTCTTTGTCGGTTCAGAGGACCAGTGGAGGACGTGGCGTGGCAGGCAGTGAGAATCCACTGGTGCTACAGACCATCCTGGGCCTTGCTGCGTACAATTCTGACTCCAGTAGAATTGATGCTGAACCGGATGTGCAGTCCTCAATGATGGCAGAGGTGAGTGCACCAATTTTTGGAGCATTTGGGGCCCTTGAGTCTACAGTGGGTCAGTTGCCTTTACAAGGCCAGTCAGTGGTGTCAGGGCCATCTGTCGGGGTTACAGATGCAAGACCACACTCCCATGTATTTTTTTTATTTTTTATTTGAAGTGGTTCATATTGGTTATACATTTTGATAACCTTTGACCACCATGATCCCCAAGATAAAAAAAAGAACATATATCAGATCAAATAAAAAAGAGAAGTAAATTATGTAACTTCATACACCATATACAAAACATGGCTATTGGGAAAAGCTGATTTCCTAGTTCTTCCTTTACTCTTCAGTTTCTTTTGATCACTATTAAAAAATGAACCAAGGTCAAAATTATCGATGTCTTCTCGCCTGCGAGCAAAATTTTCCACCAGACATCTCTGGTTCTCTGGTCATATTTTATGATCACCTCTGACATGAGTTTCCTTCTTTGTTGATCCAAAGCTTGGCAGTCCATCACCAGGTGTTCAGTAGATTCTTGTGAATCTTCAGCCTGGCACAATCTACAGATTAGTGAATTGCCATCTGATTTGCCCCAATGTTTTGTCACCTTCTGAAACAAGTTCAAACAAAATCGAAAGAACTGATCCCTAAAAAACAGTTTGGGAAAACGTGCAGGTACTTCGGTAAAGTGTTTAATTTTCTGCACTCCTCTAGTGGTCTCCCATATATTCTATATTTCTGGCTTTCGACCTGTGTCTGAATCCAATCCTGGATAAACAGTTTCTTCTTGGTTTTGTCGGGGTTATCAATAAGGGATTGCATCGATTCCTCTATACTGTCTAAGAACATCTTACATTTCACCTCCCATTTTTGCAACACGGGCTCCTTTTGATCTGTTAGGGCTTTTTTTAGGCATGAAAAACCTCCTTTCACCTCCTCTTGAATACATTTCCTAAAGAATGACAGTGTGTTCCATTCAGCTGTTGCCCTTAACAAGGTGAGACCGAGTTCCATCCTCACCGCCTGTATTGGAGTGCTTGCAGGAATGTTCAATGCCCTTTTCCAAAATGCGCCTTCTATTTTTGCCCAATTCCCTGGGTTGAAATTAAGGTAGCCCTCCACTCCGTAAGTTAGAATGGCCGACACTTTGGAACAGTAAAATCTGATCATTTGAATCATTGAATATCCACCGTATTTTTTAAGTAGAATGGTCGCTTGGCCTGCCAGAGTCCGTGCTTTCCTTATGAGGCTCTCCTGTCTCCGTGCTTAGACTCCCAAATAGGTAAGAGAGGCCACCTCTGAAATCTTTATTCCCTTCAGGTTCCATGAATAGTGTTTTGGTTTCCATTGTCGGCATCCTAATGGAAGGACAAATGATTTCTTTGGGTTGATGACTAGCCCATTTTCTTTGATATATAACTGCGAGGCAACCAATTGTCTCTGTAGCCCAACCAGGGTTTAGTCAATGAGAACCACATCGTCGACATATAACAGTCTACCTACTTCCATGTTGGCTATTTTTGGAGGAAAACAAATAATTTCCTTAAATGCAAAGTCGACGTCCGAGATGAAAAGTTTAAAGAGGTCTGGGGCCAAAGTGCACCCCTGCTTCAAGCCCTTATTTGTTACAACTGCTTTTGTTAACAGCCCTGCTGCGTTCAATCTTACTTTAATCGATGTCTCGCTCTGCAGATCTTTAATTGGGGCCAGCAGCGAATGTGGGCAACTCCACTGACGTAACTTAGACCATAGTAACGGGCGGCTCACCAGATTAAATGCTTGCGTTAGATCTATAAATGCGATGTACAATTTCTTCTCTCTGCTGTTTCCAATACGGGCTTTTAACAAGTTTATTAAAAAGATGTTGATGCTCGTGCCCATACCTTTTTGAAAGCCAGACTGCCAGATGTCAATATGTCCCGAAGTAATGGCCCATCTCCTTAAAGGCTTCAATAGTAAGGAAGCAACAATTTTTCCAGGGACGTCTAACGAGGCAATTGGGTGATAGTTAACTGGGTCTGGATTGGGATGATGATTGACTCCTCCAAGAGGTTGGGCTCTTCCTAGATTTAATTATGTATCTAAACAGAATTGACAAGAAATTCACCCATTGATCTATGTCTTGTTTTAGGATTATGTTGCTTAAACCATCGGGGCCCGGATCTCTCGAATTTGAGGATTTGGAAATGATTTCCGCAATTACATCTGGATCAGTTTCAATCATGTCCAACTTCTCATTTGAGGGTACACTCCAAAGCATCGTATCCAGGTCGATCTCAAAAAATTATCCAAAGGTTTACCCAGGTTACTGCTGGAATTGGGTTTAGGATTACTACTTCCTGTGGGGTATCCTGTTGATTTATTACTCTCCACATCTCTGCCATATTCTTTGTACTGACTAAGGTTAACATTTTCTCTGCATCATTTCTCAAGATTACTTTTTTTTTTAACGATTTGGACAATTGTGATAATGTTGTCTTATCTTTTTCTGCTGGATATCTGCTACCAGTAAACTGTCCTTCATTAGTAAGGCAATCTTTTTCCTCATATTCTTTTTGTCTTTTGCGACCATTGCATCATAGGCACGCCGTTGTGTAATCCGTTCTTTCATGCATCTCCCTGATTTAACCTCAAACAGATTAAATAAACCCAAATAGTTTATGGGTCTTAGTTCTTTGTTCGTTTGGGCCAGTTGATCGCCTTTCTCAGTTGGTTGGTTAGCACTGGGATTTTTTCCACTGGGATTTTAACTCTATTTCTCCTGCTGGTTACTTCCATATCCATGTGGTATGAGGTCCCCTGATCATAGTGAACAGGAATCAACTTTGCAGACAGTAGGTTATGGTCACCTTCGTCCATATGTACCACCGTCAATCTGTTTGCAGTGTCCAACATCTCTCCAGAGATGAATATGTAATCAAGTACCTGACCCCCGCTTCTTCTCTTTCTTGTGATCTTTTCTGGGATGTCCCCAATGGTATTTCCGTTCAACACTGCCATGTCTAGGGGTTTCAATAGTTTCTTTCCACAAGATCCCTCTTTTTTCTGCTGCTGTGCCTCTTATCAGCTGAAGTAAGATTGGGGATCCAAAATTGTCCACACATACTGCGTTCAGATCCCTGCAGATCACATACCAAGGATCTTTACATTTTAACCTACATTTTCAATCCAGTTTGCCACTTGAGTTGGGAAATTCATACTTGCTAAACTTGCCAGAGTCCAATACAAATTAAGTAAAATCAGGATTTTCCCTTCTTTCCGATTTTGCCAGATTATTTTACCCACCACTATTTGTATTACTGGGGTCGGTAACAGCTCTTCGAGTACCGTAGTTCATTTTTAATCAATATAAATAGACCAAACATGGGCCGGCCTTTTTCTCCTTTAATCACCGGATTAAGATGCAACAAATAGCCTTTTATCAATGGCAGTTCTCTTAACCATGTTTCCTGCAGACAGAATATATCATGTTCTTCAATATTGTCACCCCCTACGGTTAACAGGTGTTTGAATCCCCTTGTGTTCCAACTTGCCACGTTAAGGGGTTTCAGGTCGATACTCTGTTGAATCTATGGCTTTTTAATTTTGTCTGCAACCATATTCATCTGTAACGCTCACCTGATTCCCGCAGAGGCGCCGGTCTTGACTGGGTGAATGCCGTGTCTTCAAAGGTGATGTGTAACACACGGTTGGTTCCTCGGGCTGGACCTCTGTGCACTGTGTGTCTGACTCGGAGAGTAAGATGTCTGCAGATAGAAAATATGGGATTAATGAACTGGGGTTATTGGGTGCCTCTCTCCTCTTCCCTTTCTCTTCTCCTGTAGGACCCCAAAGGTTAACGATCTCACCTTAGGTAGGTGAACGCCGAGCTCTCCATCTGCCTCGGGGGCAGGGTGCCGTAACCAGTTTCTTCACTGGATAAGGGTGCAGGCCTCTTGACCTCAGAGGACTGCTGTCCGTCGTTTACTGCATGAACGGTAAGTTCTGGGCACTTCAAATGTCTTAAAAGTCTTTAAGTGCGTAAGGCGTAGCTGCTGTGGAGCGGTGCGGAGGAGCGCGTGAGTATGGCTTTTGACTTATGTAAAGTTCTTTTGTAATGATACCTCTTGTTTTGCAGGGTTCCGGCGATGGCGGATGGCGGGCTGAAGAGAGTTGAGGATCGAACCCGCGTGAGGAATAGAAGCGCTTGGAAGCACGTAAGTGAGCGCTTGTTGCCTGCTTCACGATGCGCACTAACTGTCTCTTTTACCTTGCAGGTACAAGTTCGGAGCTTTAGAGAAGCTGAAGGGTGCTGGGATACCCGCTGATTTCGGCGTGGGAAGGAGTGATGGCACGTGAGTAGTAAAGTTGCCCAATGTCTCTAAACGCACCTTCTTTTGCCTTTCAGATGCGGGATGCAGCGTTGAAGGCCTCCGGAGCATGCGAAGAGCCGGTAAGCTTTTGTCTTTCAGATGCCGGAATGCAGCGCGAAGACCTCCGGAGCGTGCAAAGAGTCGGTAAGCCTTTGTCTTTCAGATGCAGGTATGCAGCGCGAGGCGTTGGTGACAGCCGCTGGACCAAGTAAGAGATGCGCTGCCACTGAAGACCGTAGTGCTAACCTGTTCTTTCTTTGTCTTTATAGGAGCTGCTGAAGACTGGATTCCAGGATGGTAAGCCTTTGTTCCCTTAGGCACAGGATCAGAAGACACGGTGAGCGTTCTGCTGCAGAGAATGCAGAATAACGCAAAGCAAGATTCATCCATCGGGTGTGGTTTAAATAGCCTCCTGTAGTGCTTAGGTGTCTCCTTCCACGGCCTCGCCTAGGTAAGAAAAGAGTTCCTGCTTTCCAGAAGAGTTCCAGTGTTCTGAACCTAGGGAGTGGCTCCTGCCCCACCCAACAGGAAAAGTAGTCCCAAACAGAAGAGGATCAGGGGCTCAACTGGCAGGTAAGTAAGCAGCATGGTCTGCTGCAGGTAAATCCACCCAAGCATTATGAGCCCGGCGCTTCCAGCGCTGGGACTGGGCATATTTATGAGCCTGGTGCCACTGGCGCCAGAACAGGGTCCAAAAGGTCCCAATTGGGACTGGCCGGCACCCGGAACCGGGGTTATGGGTCTGCTTCCAAGGGAGTTGGGTAAGTCCTGACCCTTTGGAAGCAGAGATCATGACAGCACCCCCCCTCAAGGCCCCTCCCAAACCGGGCTTCTCCGGGGGTTTGGGCTTGTTAGGAAATGTTTGATGAAATCTTTTGATTAGACGAGGCGCGTGGACATATTCTGCAGGTTCCCAGGACCTTTCTTGGGGGCCGTAACCTTTCCAGTCAATCAGGTAAAATAGTTTAGATTTGGAGATCTTAGAATCCAGGATACGTTTGACTTCAAACTCGAGTTCTCCATCAACTAGGATAGGTTTTGGAGATTTAGTTAGTCGGGTTTTAGGTTGCACGGGTTTTAGTAGAGAGACGTGGAAGACCGGGTGTATCTTCATGTGAGGGGGCAAGTCCAACTTGACCGCTACCGGATTTACTATGGTAGTGATTGAATAGGGACCAAGGTATCTTGGGTTGAATGTGCGTGGTCCTTTTAGAGGTAGATATTTGGTGGATAACCAGACTTGATCTCCTACTTCATATTGGGGGGCTTCCTTCCGATGTTGGTCTGCTCCTTTCTTGTATTGTTCTTTAGCCCTTTGAAGGTGAGAAACAGCTTCCTTAAAGGCTTGGGTGATTGTAGAATGCAGGTGGTCTACTGCTGGTGTTCCAAGATCTTGGAGTGGATCCAAATCCGAGGTTCGAGGGTGACTACCGTATAAAAGAAAGAACGGGGTCTTCCCGGTTCCCGAGTGGACAGAGTTATTGTAGGCATATTCGGCTATCCAAAGGATATCTTTCCAAGTTTTTTCAGTTTGTTGCAGCATGCAGCGTAAATACTGTTCCAGAGTTTGATTGGTCCTCTCGGTTTGTCCGTCGGTTTGGGGGTGGTGGCTGGTCGAAAGTCTCACATCAATTTGAGCCGACCGACAGCAACTTCGCCAAAAATGAGAAATAAATTGACTTCCTCGATCCGAAATTAGAACCGAAGGAAAACCGTGCAATCGGACGATGTTTTCGAGAAATTCTCGGGCCAGAGTTGCTGCTGATGGTAAGCCTTTGAGTGGAATGAAGTGCGCCATCTTGGAGAATAGGTCCACGATTACTAAGATCGTATTGTATCCGGAGCATGGAGGTAGATCGGTGATGAAGTCCATAGAAAGCGTATGCCAAGGGCGAGGTGGGATGTCAATAGGGCGTAAGAGGCCGGCTGGTTTTTCCTTTTGACTCTTGTTTTGGGCGCATACTCCACAGGACATTATAAAGTCTCTGATATCTTTTTTCCAAGACGGCCACCAGAAGTAGCGCTTGATCTTTTCCGAGGTTTTGGCCATACCGGGATGTCCTTCCATTAAAGAATCGTGATAACAGGAGATTACCTTTTTCTGTAAATCTGTGCTGGGCAGGTATAACCGTCCTTGGAAATACAATAGATTGTCCTTCACCGTAAAGTCCTTTCCCTGCAGATGCCAATTCTGTATGTCTGCTGGAGTTACCAGTTGCCTGGCTTTATCCTTAACTTCTTCAATGGATTGTGTGGCGATTACACCCAGAATTCTTTGTTCGGAATGATAGGTACAGGTTTAGGATTGATCAAGTGTTCTTCCACTCCCATCCGAGAAAGGGCGTCAGCTTTACCGTTTTTCGTACCAGGTCGGTAGGTAATTATGAAGTCAAACTCGGCAAAGAATAGTGCCCAACGGAGTTGCCTAGAGGATTGTGCTTTCGCGGTTTTCAAATATTGCAGGTTACGGTGATCTGAGATCACAGTAACGGTGTGTCGGGCCCCCAGAAGATAATGCCGCCAAGCCTTAAAGGCGGACTTGATAGCCAGAAGTTCCTTATCAGTAATAGTGTAATTGATTTCAGGAGGCGAGAATTTGCAGGACCAAAATGCCACGGGATGCAACTGATTGGTTACTGGGTCCTTTTGTGATAAAACTGCTCCCATGGCAAGACTCGAAGCATCAGTTTCAACAATGTAGGGGAGTTCTGGGCGAGGATGTTTTAAGATCGGTGCAGAGATAAATTTAGTCTTCAAATTCTGGAAAGCTTGTTCCGCCTCGGTAGACCATTCAAAACGTCGGTTTTTCTTTAACTGGGCGGTGATGGGCTGGACTATTCGAGAGAATTCGGGGATAAACCTGCGGTAAAAGTTAGCGAAGCCGAACATGCTTTGAACACCTTTTACGGAGGATGGCGAAGGCCACTTGAGAATTGCATCGACCTTCTTTGAATCCATAAGCACTCCGCTAGGTGATAATATGAATCCCAAGAATTCAACTTCAGTCACGTTGAAAACACATTTTTCCAACTTAGCGAAAAGTTTGTGTTGACGCAACCTCTCGAGGACCATTTTCACGTGTTTCCGATGTTCAGTTTCCGATGAAGAATAAACGAGGATGTCGTCAATATAGACAACG
Source organism: Ambystoma mexicanum (assembly GCF_040938575.1). NCBI lineage: Eukaryota > Metazoa > Chordata > Amphibia > Caudata > Ambystomatidae > Ambystoma > Ambystoma mexicanum. Next base: position 1,231,657,935 of record NC_090930.1, read on the forward strand.
ACACACACATCTATGAGCTCTCTGAGGACGTCGTTATAAAATATTGAAAGGCGGCCGGGGCATTGCAAAGTCCGAAGGGCATGACCTGATATTCAAATAGCCCATACTTGGTGCGGAAGGCCGTCTTCCATTCATCACCCTCTTTTACTCATACCAAGTGGTAGGCTCCTCTAAGATCCAGCTTTGTATATATGCATGCTTTTCTGACTTGGTCCAGGAGTTCAGGGATCAAAGGTAACGGATATCTATTCTTAACAGTGATCTGGTTCAGGGCGCGATAATCTATACAAGTTCTAAGGTCCCCTTCTTTTTTTGGAACGAAGAACAAAGCTGAGGAAGCAGGGGACTTGGAAGGACGGATAAACCCATTCGCTAGGTATTGATCCAGGTATTGTCGGAGGTGAAGATTCTCAGGCTCGGTGAGGGCATAAATTCTACTACAAGGAGGGGTAGATCCAGGTATCAGGTCTATCTGACAGTCATAAGACCTATGAGGAGGTAGAGAGTTAGCTTGAACCTTCCGGAAGACATCCTGGAATTCTAGGTATTCGGGAGGTAACTGGGGAACCTCCGAAGAAATTTCTGCCAGTGCAACATCAGGTCGAGGGTAACAAATGGAGACACATTCTGGAAACTGAACCGTTCTTGCTCGCCAATCGATCTGAGGATTGTGCTTCTCTAACCAAGGAATTCCTAGAATAATCTGGAACTGAGGGGCCTTGATCACATCGAACACGATCTTCTCATAGTGTCCATCTTGACTTACTAACGTCACTTCTTGGGTGGTATGCGTTACTGGTCCGGAAGCTATCTCCGTACCATCCATCGTAGTAATGACGTCCTTTACAGCCTTTGGACAAAGAGTCAGATTCATCCTCAATACCATTTCATGATCCACATAATTGCCGATGGCACCGCTGTCGACGTAAGCTTCAATCGCATGTAATCGATCCAGACGTTCAGGGCTAATGAGGACCATAGGTATCACGAAATGCGAGGTCACGGAACTGGTTTTAACGCTCGGCAAGAGGACCTCTATTCTTGTCGGGCGAGGTCGTTTCCCTGCTCAGAGTTTGTGACCCTGGTAACTGCAGCTCCTACTGCCTTCTTGGCTGGTTTCACCGGACAGTCTCGAAGAAAGTGCCCCGAGTTTCCGCAATAGAGGCATAATTGCAGCTGTTTTCTCCTTTCCCGCTCCTTTTGGGTTAGTGGTCCTTTCAGGCCCCCTATTTGCATGGGTTCAACGGAGTCTGCTCCTTTGGTAGGAGTTGGTGGTTTGGAAAACACTCGAGCATCAAACTTGGAACGATCGGCCTTCCTGTTGTGTAGTCTGTGGTCTATTTGAACGACTAAGTCAATATAGTCCGAGCAGTCTTGCGGGGGATTCACTACTTGGGCTAACACATCTTTGAGCTCTCCACGTAGACCTCTATAAAACAGCGTAATCCTTTTGTCCTCAGGCCATTGGGTTTCCACTATCAGTCTGTTGAAAGACGCAATATAACCCAAAAGGTCTTGATTACCCTGTCGTAATGAAAGGAGCTCATTGTCCAAGGCCTGCCCCAGTGAAGGTCTTGCGAACAGTTTTTCCATGCTGAGCTGAAAAGCTTGAAAATCATGGAGAACCGGATCATCCTGATTAACTAGAGGGATCGACCAATCTGCCGCACTGCCACTGAGGTACGAAAGCACGAAAGCTACCTTAGCTTGATCTGTTGGGAAGGCTGCTGGCCGGCATAAGAAGTGCAAGCGGCACCGATTAATGAATACTGCAAACCTCTTTGGGTCACCAGAAAATCATTCGGGCGGAGCCAGAGGCACATTCCCGGGTAGGTTGATCTGCACTGGGTTCGTAGAGGATGTTGAAGGATGATTTGCCCCTGATGCGGGCAACTGAGTTTGTCCGGCTTGTGACTGTAGCAATTGTCTAGCGAGACCATCTGTTCGCTCCTTGGAAATAATCAGTTCCCTTCTTAGAGCATTCGTTTCCTGGCGGGCTGCATGCACTTCTGCTCTTAGTTCCCCAAGTAACTGGGCTAGCTGGTCGGTATCCGAGGTTTCCATAGCGCCTGGGTGGGAGTTTTGCGGTGGGCTTTGCGTTCTGTAACGCTCACCTGATTCCCGCAGAGGCGCCGGTCTTGACTGGGTGAATGCCGTCTCTTCAAAGGTGATGTGTAACACACGGTTGGTTCCTCGGGCTGGACCTCTGTGCACTGTGTGTCTGACTCGGAGAGTAAGATGTCTGCAGATAGAAAATATGGGATTAATGAACTGGGGTTATTGGGTGCCTCTCTCCTCTTCCCTTTCTCTTCTCCTGTAGGACCCCAAAGGTTAACGATCTCACCTTAGGTAGGTGAACGCCGAGCTCTCCATCTGCCTCGGGGGCAGGGTGCTGTAACCAGTTTCGTCACTGGATAAGGGTGCAGGCCTCTTGACCTCAGAGGATTGCTGTCCGTCGTTTACTGCACGAACGGTAAGTTCTGGGCACTTCAAATGTCTTAAAAGTCTTTAAGTGCGTAAGGCGTAGCTGCTGTGGAGCGGTGCCGAGGAGCACGTGAGTATGGCTTTTGACTTATGTAAAGTTCTTTTGTAATGATACCTCTTGTTTTGCAGGGTTCCGGCGATGGCGGATGGCGGGCTGAAGAGAGTTGAGGATCGAACCCGCGTGAGGAATAGAAGCGCTTGGAAGCACGTAAGTGAGCGCTTGTTGCCTGCTTCACGATGCGCACTAACTGTCTCTTTTACCTTGCAGGTACAAGTTCGGAGCTTTAGAGAAGCTGAAGGGTGCTGGGATACCCGCTGATTTCGGCGTGGGAAGGAGTGATGGCACGTGAGTAGTAAAGTTGCCCAATGTCTCTAAACGCACCTTCTTTTGCCTTTCAGATGCGGGATGCAGCGTTGAAGGCCTCCGGAGCGTGCGAAGAGCCGGTAAGCTTTTGTCTTTCAGATGCCGGAATGCAGCGCGAAGACCTCCGGAGCGTGCGAAGAGTCGGTAAGCCTTTGTCTGTCAGATGCAGGTATGCAGCGCGAGGCGTTGGTGACAGCCGCTGGACCAGGTAAGAGATGCGCTGCCACTGAAGACCGTAGTGCTAACCTGTTCTTTCTTTGTCTTTATAGGAGCTGCTGAAGACTGGATTCCAGGATGGTAAGCCTTTGTTCCCTTAGGCACAGGATCAGAAGACACAGTGAGCGTTCTGCTGCAGAGAATGCAGAATAACGCAAAGCAAGATTCATCCATCGGGTGTGGTTTAAATAGCCTCCTGTAGTGCTTAGGTCCCTCCTTCCACGGCCTCGCCTAGGTAAGAAAAGAGTTCCTGCTTTCCAGAAGAGTTCCAGTGTTCTGAACCTAGGGAGTGGCTCCTGCCCCACCCAACAGGAAAAGTAGTCCCAAACAGAAGAGGATCAGGGGCTCAACTGGCAGGTAAGTAAGCAGCATGGTCTGCTGCAGGTAAGTCCACCCAAGCATTATGAGCCCGGCGCTTCCAGCGCTGGGACTGGGCATATTTATGAGCCTGGTGCCACTGGCGCCAGGACAGGGTCCAAAAGGTCCCAATTGGGACTGGCCGGCACCCGGAACCGGGGTTATGGGTCTGCTTCCAAAGGAGTCGGGTAAGTCCTGACCCTTTGGAAGCAGAGATCATGACAGCATCAGCCATATCCAATTTTCTTTGGATCCATGTACTCTCCCCCTCTCTTAATTAAGATTGTTCTGTCTCAATCGTTTCTCCTACTACAAGGACTCCGTCTATGGGTATACCTAGAATCCCTATTATCCTCTCTCCGCGGGGTTTGTGGTTTTCAGTCTTTCCATCTACTCATTGATCTTTCGTGTCTGTTCCTTTCTGGTGTCCTCCCTCGTTTTTTGCCACCCCTTCTTAATCTCTGAGATCTCCAATCATATTTTTGTTGTAAATGCAGTACTTTCACTGGTTTAAGTATCATTTTTTGCTCTGTCAGATCAAACCCCCAACGGTCTCAGCAAGAGTCCTTTGTGTTTTAAAAGTTGCGTTATGAGTGGATTGGTAGGATATATACCTCATATATACCTCCTCCTCAATGATTTCCTCTTCCGTCTCTGATTCGTCATCCGTGGCGTAATCTGAAATTGAATAGGTTGACACGTCCATTAGGTCTATTTCAGGACTTCTTTCTTCCTCTACAATTTCACTCCCTTTATCCTTACTATCTTGCGTTCCAACTTGATGTTGGTTTGGAGCTTCAGTTTCCAACTGCGGGGGTTTGGTAGTTTTCTCTGGAACAAATGTAGTTTTGTTGATTGGTACTGTTATATTGTTGATACATTTTGTAACCACCATCCCTCTCTGCTGAGCTGGGATCTCCTGATTTTTGGTTTTTGAATTGCCTGCAATTTCCTGTTTTCGCCTTGGGGCAGGTGCCCCTTCGCCCTTAGGGCAGATTTGAATAGCAACCTATCTTTCTGATGAATTGCCTGTTGGCTCCCCTGGCCTTTCATAAAAATTGGGCATACTTGTTTCGACAAAGTGTGTGAAGGAACAAGGTTCTTTCCTTGATCTAACATCTTCCCATCCACTACAATGGGCCTCATTCCGAGTAGGGAGGTAAGGGTTAACGGTCACCGGTGCCGTTAAACCCTTACCGCCCTACTAGGAGTTCCCTTTGTGGGTCCTTCCTTAACGCCTGCTTGTAGCAGGCGTTAAGGACGGGACCCGCAAAGGGACTCCGGGGTCAATAACGGTACCATAATTTACGGTACCGTTATTGCCGCCTTCCCCCTTCCCATTGAGCCCTATGGGGCCTCAAATGGGAATGGGGAATGGCCCTGGTGAATGGGGAATTACCGGTCTCTCCGACCTCGGAATAGACCGGTAATTACTCCATTCACCAGGCCAGAGTTTGGACGAGTTCGGAGGCAGACAATGCCGCAAATAGCAGCGTGGTTACCTCCGAACTCGGAATGAGGCCCAATGCCCTTTGGTGCATTTTGTGCGTTGGTGTTTTTTCCGGGATCATGTTTGTGGTCCGCTCTTGATTTGGGTCATTTAACTCCAGTCTCACCCCTGGTATCAGAGTGCGTTGGTAGGGCTACAAGCTTCCATTCACCTAGCTCCCTCTCTCATGGGTGGACTGATTTCTTTTCCTTCAAATGGGTCATTAGTTCCCTCAATTATTTATTCATTGAGGGTCTTCATTTCCAGGGGGTCAAAAGTTCTTGACATCTGACGCATTTTCTCCTCCTTAATAATTAAGGGGTCTAACATTGTGTGGAGTAAACCTGTGACGTTTTCCATACTTGAGTCCATGTTTTTTTGTATGGCAATTATAAAGGCTTCCACAAAAATCATTTTTGATGTCAACATGGCCAGTTGTGTCGTTTGGTCCTTCAATTGATCCCCTACTTGTTCAGACAGCTTCATGAAGGGTACCATAATATCTGTTAATGTCCTTATTGTTGAAGCCTCAGTGTCTTTTCCTATTTTTTCCAGATTTTCCCTCTTCTCGCTCTCAATGATCAGATCTTGAGTTGTTTGACTTCCTGCTTCAACTCCTACTTTATTTGATTTGGGCGATTTGGCAGGTGCCACATTTCCCCCAAGACAACACTGTTTGGTGCCCCCCTTACTCAGAGATGAACACTTGTTGGATTCTTGGGGGTGGGAAGTGTTCAAGCCCAATGTGTCTACATCCCCTGCAGCTGCTCTAGTCCCGAGAGCTGTTGGATTGAAGATTGCTTAGGATGGGACATAGTTGACGTGTCACTCTCCAGTGTTGATGCAGATTCCAGCAGGAGCTGATCTGGAATCTCTCGTCCCAAGTTCCATCTAAATTGCACCACCCCCTGTCTGGTCATTTCTGGTGGTTAGATCAAATTTAGACAAGCCTCTTGGTTTCCATATGTTTCTTCAGGGTGTTGGTATGGCAAGGCTGCATGATTCCTAATAGGTGTAGGTCAGATTTTTGTTTTCCCAACATTCATGAACCAGTGTTTTGATTGCTGCGGGTGTCCTCCTCCTCCTAGGAGTACAGATTGACAACAAGGGTCAGTTGCCAAGGCCCCCATATTAATCACAGACAACACACACTGGCCACCCCCAGCACCTGCTGTCTGATTTTCCCCTGTGGGATGTAGATCATGGGGGCTTGGTGTTTCCTTCTGAAGGAATTCCTTGCCAATAGCAACATTCCCCTTGCTGGCTAATGAGGCGAGTTGATAACCCGCTTCAGTCACTGGCGCTTCAAATGGGTTAATTGCTGTCAATGCGATCGGGCCTGGGGGGGCTGATGAAAGCTCCCGAGGATGTGTTTCCATTTTCTTCACGCTACCTTCATTTCCCTCATTAATAGTAGTCTCTCGATTAACAGATTTCATTTGAACCAGGTCAGTTATTACAGTCCCAAAAGGGACCTGCTCCCTGGCTGGTTCAATTATCATAAGTTCAGTTGTATGGCAAGCTGTACTTGCTACGATTACCACGTTCACAGTATCGGACATGGACATGGTAAGGATTTGCTCCATTCACTCACCCTGTCCGCCACCTCCATGGTGTTACTGTTGATTCAGTAGGATACTCGCCAATACCCCTCGTGCTGGACAGATTTTCCCACTCCTGAAATTTCCAATCTGCTTCTCCACAGCGGTTGTCAGTTGGTTTCTCCGGTCTGTGGCTGATGTTAAGTATGATGCTGCAGGTTGCAGGACATGCAGGACACGCTGGGCAGCAGCGGTGGCAGGTACCTTCAGCAAACCGCTCTTTGATGAACTCCTCAAGCTGAACACTCAGCCAAACACTCTGCCACGCTCCGCTTGCGGTGAGTGGTTTGTGCCTTAGGATCCTCCTCCTTCACGCTCAATAAACAGAGCCAACAGACGTGCTGCAGCAAAAACGGGCAAAAACAGGAAAAAAATGTAGTGGCCACACTCTGCCAAACACTACGCCATGTTCCGCTTGTGGTGAGTGTTTTGTGCCTTAGACTCCTCTTCCTTCAGGCTCAGTAGATAGAGCCAGCAGACTTGCTGCAGCAAAAACGGGCAAAACCAGGAAAAAAACATAGTGGTCACACTTGGCTAAACACTCCCATGTATTGGTTCCTGGTCCTGGAGAAGATGTCCAAGGGAGGGTTGCAGTCCTGCAGCCAGAGGCAGTGGAATCACAGCAAGGGCCATGCTCCATTGGGTCAGTCAGGCGATGGGCCCTGCACACATGGGGGATGTGTGTAGCCTGTGCAGATCAAGGGGAGCAGCAGATGATGCATTCAGCATACTGACAGGGTGCTGCATATGAAAGTTTTGCTGAGGGCATGGATAGGGTGGCCAGTTCCATGATCCCACCAGCAACACAGGTGGAGAAACAGCTGCAGGTATTGCAGTCCACATGCCATTCCCACAGCCTGTGCATGGAGGCCAACATCAGAAGCCGACGGGCAGATCTAAGGTCACTGCAGGCATCCCTGCTTGCAGAGGGTCGGCCACAAAGGGAAGCCATGAGGCAAGAGTTGTTAGCCCACAGAGCTGCAGTTCGTGAGGAAGAGGCAGTCACCAGGAGACTGTTGCAACAGGAGATGCTATCATTGAGGCAAACTATCTCAAAGGAATTCTGTGCATACTGTGAGGTTGTTTGCTGGTGCATTCATCAGTGTCACGCATGGCCGCTGCTGCTGAGGACCAGGCCAGGGCACTGACTGGTCAGCCTGCAGCACCACTTCCACCTTCCGATTCAACACAGGATGGTGATGCCAGCAGAGACATGCCTCCCGGTCCACCATAGCCAAGTGGTCCATGAACCCATGGAGGATTTTTATTTTTTTAATTTTTACATCCACTCATGTGGAAGTTGACATGCACCCTGCTCCTCCCTCCTTCTGGGTGGCCCCAACCCCGGACATGTTTATTTGTCTTTTTTTTTATACTTTAGTTCACCCCAGACCCGGATGTTGGTATTTTATTTTTGAATTTCCCTTTCCTATTATTTTACTTATTTTTTCCTTGAGGTGTGCTGTTAACATCTCAAGGCCATGATGTTTGCAGTGGTGGACATGCAGGCATGCATAGTGAGGTCAACTTGCATGTTTGCCTGGTGGTGAACAGGATGGCATGTGCAAGTAACCATGGGTTCTGTGTTCCCCTGCACATGTGTGCAGTGTGAATGATACTTTACTATGCCTGTTGTAATGTCTTCTCCCATGTTGTTTCAGTAATCTGTGCTCTGGCAGGGACTGCTGTCCAGGGGGAGACACCATGAGCCATTTGACACCCATGCTCCCCATGCCCTACACCAGGCACTATCCCTCCTGTACCTAATTTGGAGACACAGTTCTGGTTGAAGGTGATGCAGGATTCACACCATGCTGATGCATTCAGCGGGTAAGCAGGAGCACTGTCTTGCATGTTGAGCATGCTTGATTGGTCACCATGTTAGCTGCATGTGTAGTTTAACTTATATGTGCTTTGCATGCTAACATGCCAGTCTGGTTATTTGAGTGGTACTCATGTCACTGTGTTGGTGGTGCTCATGCATTGGGTGCTCTCTGCATATTTTCTGTACCAAATCATGTGTTTTCATGGATGTGCATGTTGTAAGCATTTAGCAGAAGTGTCTCCCGTTGATGTGCATCATATGCAGGGCAGGTGCAAACCCTGTACAGGTAAGTGAAGGGAATGAGCAGATGCTTGTGTGGTGTCTGCATGGGAGTCTTGCCCTGTTTGCGATCACTTGGGAGTGACTTGTCTTGTGGGGCACCCGTTCTTCTTCACGGGTGTATGTTTCACAGTGTGTGCTTCAGGTGATGGGTGTGGGCATGGTGTTGTTTCGATGGATTGGTGGGGCCACTGGTTTCATATTCTAAATTGTGGATGTTCAAACTGTGTTGGCCTTTCATGGATATTTGAAAGTGGATTTCATGGCCGGCTGTTGGTGGCCTGTGACATCACTTGCAATGTTTGTGGGGTTATGTATCGACAGCATATTTGGGCTGTCTTGATTGTGGATCAACCATTACGTTGTGCAACACCAGTTAAAAGCCACAAACATGTGAAGATTTATGCACTTGTTTGGGGATGTTATGTTGTGTACCAGCACATTAGGGTTAGTAGTGTTGGTGCTTTCTCATGCATGTACCATGCATGGTGCACCATGGTGTTTGCAGCTTCAAGTTGACCGTAGCTGGGTGCATGGTACTGCTGCATTCAATTGAATGCAGTATGTGACCAATTGTATGTTGTGACAATGACGTCTGCATTGACCATGCACTTTGTATTTATATCCTACATTTAGCATGCATTTATCATAGCATGCTTTATCACTTTCCTTTGTGTTGTCTGCGTATGTCTTCCATGGCAGTTGCCTTGCTGGCCAGCGTTCCATTGGGACATTGGCCTCTGTGAATTTATGCGTCAAGCATTATCCTGACAGGAGTGCAAGAGGTGATTATTTGTGTACTTGCATTCTTGTTGTTTGTATCATGGCTGCACTCTAGAAAATGTGCAGCCAACTCGCCAACCCATCTGCAGTATCTTCTGGCCCTACTCCTTCACAGTCCCTTTGTAATGCACTTGCACCTCACTTATTTTCAAAAAGCCGGGACATACTGAACATCCTGGTGACATGCTCTTCCAATACAACCCCCCCACTAATCCCCCTACCACTCACCCTCCTCCTTCCTCCTTCTCCTCCTTCGCTTCTGTCTCCCTGAAGAAGTCACCAGAGTTGCCAACTCCATGAAGGTCTCTTCCAAACAGGTGGGCTCATGCTCATCCAGAACCATCAAGGACAACATCTATTCTCTCACCCCTGCTCTGGCTGATCTCTGCAACTACTCCTTTGCTGCTGGTTCTTTTCCATCCTCCCTTAAGAACTCCTTTGTGTGCCCCAACCTTACAATACCATCTGCAGACCCTTCCTGCACAGTTGAACGCAAGAGCATTGAAAGAGCCATCTAAAATGGCTGTGCTCGCTCTATCAAGCATCTTGTTTACATGTTGCTAGGCAACGTGGGCCCAGCTGATTGGCTGTTCCTACCCACTGCCACTACTTCCGTGCCAAAGGGGCACCGGAAAGCGAGACCTGGCCACACCCCCAAGGACCATCATAAGGACTTCTCCAGTGTCTTTTCCGACTCCATTTGATCAGTGAAGGAGGGCAGGAGCCCCTCGCTACACCGGCAGCAGAGCGAGATGCAACCCAGCACTACCCACCACCTGAGGTCAGAAAATCACCCATGTATCCTGTAGAGTGCTGAGCTCCTTCTGTCCACCCAGCCAAAATGTGCACAGCTCCTCTTGCACCCGGTGCACAGCGTCACCCCCGACAAGCCGTGCTTCCACACGCAAGCGAGCACATCGAAAATCACATTGTACATGAGCGAATTGAAAGAGCCATCTAAGATGGAGGTGCCCGCTCGATCAGCATCTTGTTTACATGTTGCTAGGCAATGTTGGCCCAGCTCATTGGCTGTTCTTACCCACTGCCACTACTTCCGTGATGACGGGGCTCCGGAAGGCGAGAGCCGGACATGCTCCCAACAACCAGGGAGGATAGCTCAGCGGAAATGTGTTCGCCTTGGAAGCAAGATGGCACAAAGCAACACAGGTTCGATCCCCGGGACTGCGCTTAGAAACATCTGGGTATTTAAGCGCGTTATAAATACGCAACTAAGACCAAAAAAAATGACAATTACTTAACTAAAAAAAAAAAAATCCTCTAACAGCGCCTCGATGCCCGCGGGCTGTGTGAGCGCTTTAAAAATGCAAATAAATAAACCACCATAAGAACCTCTTCAGCATCTTTGCCTGTCTTGGCTGCATCCTGGCTGCTCGGTGCAACACTGTGCCCGTCCTTCAACTCCAATGCTTTCAACACTGTCTGACTCCTCCAGCCAACCATTGCGTAACCCGAATACAAACGTGAACTTCTCTGTGCTTTCTACCTCAGCAGATGCCCACACACTTACAGCTGGCCCACCACCCTATAAGGCAAGTCCTCACCCGGTCTAACAGGCTTCATTAAATAAGAACATTTTGGTATTCCCACGACTCAAACAATAATTTCAATACACCGCACCAATCATCAGTGGCATCAACTTCGGTAGGTGCTCAATTCCCCTATGATCTGTCTATCCCCCTTATGCTAGTCTAGCCATATCGCATCTGCCTCATTCTCCCATGCTCATATACCAACGGGTCGACCCTGCATATCTCTGTTCTACAAATTACTGCTAGCGTATTAGTGATTGCACTTACTATCGCATGTAAACTGCCCTCCGCTGCTCATACGAGCCTCTGCCAGTACATGGCCACTATTATCTCTAACTAACATACTACTGTTTAGAACCCACTTACTGCTGCTTGAATCAGCCCATTGCTGCCTTCGATCTAGCCTAATATTGGTCTGAATCAGCCTACTGTTGCTTAAACTAGCTGAGTACCACATTGTTACATGGAACTCCCACCACTGAACTGAACTAGCTTAGCTGCACCATGCTGCAACTGCCTACTGCTCTACTCATATTGAACTAATGTACCAATTGTGATATATTTTGAATAGATTATGTACTACTGCATTTTGCCCAATCCTACCCCATTGCTCTGCAGAACCAACTTTGCTAAATTTTGAATACGTTGTGTACTACTGCATTCTGCCCAATCCTATTCCATTGCTCTGCAGCACTAATTGTGCTAACATTGCAATACATTGTGTACTACTGCATTTTACCCAATCATACCCCATTGCTCTGTAGCACCAATTGTGCAAAATTTTGAATACATTGTGTACTACAGCATTTTGCCCAATCCTACCCCATTGTGCTGCAGCACCAACTGTGCTAAATGTTGAAATCATTGTGTACTACTGCATTTTGCACAATCCTTCCCCATTGCTCTGCAGCACCAATTGTGCTAAATTTTGAATACATTGCGTACTACTGCATTTTGGCCAATCCTACCCTATTGCTCTGCAACACTGTTGGGAACTGCTCTCGCCTTTTAAATCTAAAATGTCGCCCACTACGATGCCCCTCCCTCACCTACCAATGCATCCCTCAACCCACACGCTCACTCAACACCACACACCCTTCACTACCTCCTCACGGCACCTCCTCCTCTTACTAGTGTTCATCGCGACCAAACTCTGTTACCCCGACACCATGCAGCCAACAATCACACATTTCCCCACGCAGTTCAGCCATCGTCCCACGTCTCTAGCTGACTTTGCTCACTCCAATGACCATACGGCCTGACCCTGCCCTCCTACACGCCAGGCTCCCCAGGCTTATAACACGCACAAAGCTCCATGCACTCCCCAGCCTCCCCCTCCCTACAGATAAGAGAGCTCACAGATCACGCTCCCACACACCGATCATTCCCAACCCTACTGGCATCACCTCGACCATGCCCCTGCACCACCAAGGAACATCTGGACGACAGCCTACCTCCCAGGCCTTACACAACACCCTCCCTTACTTACCCACACCCCCCACACAAAACCCTTCATCCTCAGCTCACGCACTCACCCGCACGGTAACTTCCCTCCCCACACTCTCAAAAAGAACATCCCCCACGCCAACCTTAAATGTGCCTTAGTCAATGCCTGTTCATTTCCTGCCCACGCCATCAAAATCAATGACCTCTTCACGACCCTAGATCTCAACCTACTTGCCATCACGGAAACATGGCTCCATAGGCATCAGGCACAGCTATCTCTCTCTCCCTTCCACGGGTTATTCCATCCTTTGCCAAGACCGTAAACTATCCATAAGGCCATGCAACCACCCCTGGGATAGCAACGCCGACCTCCTTGCCACCAAACTGTCCCTATCCCCACAAGCCACATTATATCTTTTTCAACTGCAGACCGCCTGGCACAGCCCTCAACTTCCAAGGACACCTCTTCCACGCACTAGGAAACAACCTAAAAAGCACCACTAAAACTATCTTACTCGGATAACTCAACCTAGGTCTCCATGACCCCAAGGGCAAATCAGCTTCAGCCATTGACAAGGAAGTTACCGACTTTGGATTCTCACAAAGAGCCTCAGGCCCTACCCACTGCAAAGGCAGCACCCTCGACTAGATTGCTGACGACAAACGCTCCTCATCCATCACCACCATCTCTGCCCTCCCAGGGACAGATCACAGCTGCATCCAATTCACTCTCTCCACCAAACCCACCTCCAAAGTATTTACATCTGCCCCACCAGCTTAAGCTAGAAGCTCCAAGAAATTAACCAAGCAAAACCTCCTGCCATTCCTGGATATCCCAGAACTCAAACAGCCATTTGTAAGCAACCCCTCCTCCCTTGCCGACATATACTCCCTCACACTCCCCAAAGCCATAGATGTCATAGCCCCACTGGAATACAAAAAGAGAAAAAAATCCATGCACACCAACTCATGGTTCATGGAAGAGCTATCAGCCCTCCACTCCTGCAAACGTCTTGCTGTAGCCAAATGGCAATGTAAGCCCAACAACTCCACACTAGAATAATTTAAAAGACTCTCATCGCAATACAAAAAACTATATACCAAGCCATATCTGAATCCTTTAATCTACGGATCAACAATGCCAATTCCAAATCAAAAGATATTCACCATATTTAAAGACCTCATCAACCCCTCTTCCACTCCTGATGAGATCACTAAAGACGAAGCATGGTGCACCGGCATACAGGCAGCACTCCTGAACAAAATCAAACTTCTACAGGAAAAGATCCAAGCACAACGAAATTCACTTCCAAAGGCTAACCAACATAGCCTGCCTAACACCCCTCTTTACAATCCATCCAGCCACCTCGTTTCTCATTTAGAGATGTCTCTGAAGCAGACGTTTAATATCTCATCCAACATCTCAAACCCTCCACTTGCAAAGGAGATATCTGCCCACCTGACATCATCAAAGTTTGCACAGCTGGACTAACCCCGACCATCACAACATTTATCAATGCCTCGTTTGCCACAGGAATTGTACCACACAGCCTAGAAGAAGCATGGGTCCGCCCCCTTCTAAAAAGAAATACCCTTGATCCCACATTCCCTAACAACTCCCGCCCTATCACCACTGTCCCCTTCCTCCTCAAGATCCTAGATAAAGCAGCCTACACACAAATACAACACTAGCTAGAATCCAATGCCATCCTGGGGAAGAGGCAGTCAGGCTTCCGCAAAGGTCACGGCACAGAAACCTGGACCTAAAAAAACAAATCACTAAGATAATGGACAACAGCAAACCAGCTCTCCTGCTGCTCCTGGACCTCTCGGCCGCATTTGACCTCGTTTATCACAGCCTTACCGCCCACCTCTCCAACGCTGCCCACTTCTCTAAACAGGCCTTATCATGGATCACCTCCTTCCCAAAAGGCCGAGCCATGAAGATATACTCAGACCACGCCAATGCAGCCCCCACCATCATTCACTGTGGAGTTTCTCAAGGATCCTGCACAGCACCTACCCTTTACAACCTATTCATGAAGCCACTCTTCGACAAACTTGACTGTCTCAGCATAGCTTACACAAACTATGCCAACAATATTCAAGTACTCCTCCCTCTAATGGGATCCTATGACCAAGATGCAGCAGCCCTCCTGGAAATGTACACTACAATCCAAGAATGGATAGCAGACAATGGACTTTGCCTAAATGGGGACAAAACTGAGATAATCCTCATAGGCCCTAAAAAAATACTATCCAAACTCGACCTAAAATTACGGCAACTTTACCATCATCAACACCATTATCCCTGTCTCCCCCTCGGTAAAAACCCTCAGAGTCTTCCTAGACTCCACCCTCTCCATGAATAGACACGTTAGTGCCATTGTTTCTGCCGCTGCACTCACCACCAAATTAATAAATGCCATTAAACGCTACCTAACTAGCCAAAACTACCTCTCCATCGCCCTTGCCACCATTGGAGCCAAATTAGATTATTGCAATGCTCTCCTTGCCGGCACTTCAGCCAAAATCTAAAAAGGCTACTAAGAGTCGAAAACAACGCACTTTGAGCAGCCCTCAGCATCCCCAAAAGAGACCATATCACTCATGCTAGACGGGCCGCCCACTGGATCCCAGTTAAGGACAGGATCAACTTCAAAACCCTCACTCTTACCCACACATGCCTCAACCTTTCCGCCCCGTCCTACCTCTCCAAAACCATCTCTAGAGACACCTCCTCCTGCCCAAAAAGAAGTCACTACGCCAACCAACTATGCACTCCTACCGTCAAAAGAGCCAAAGCAGGGGGAATCCGTTTTCCTTATCTAGCTCCCAAACTCTGGAATGCCCTACCCAATGCACTCAGAGCAGAATCCTCTCTCTACACATTCCGCAAAACACTCAAAACCACTCTCTTCGACTAAACCCTCCCCTACCTCCCTCCTCCTCTCGGCCATCTTCTCTCCAGCATGTCCCTCTCCTCCTTTTACACTGTTATGTTGTCTTTCTGTTTGCTGTGTCATGTAACCAAGTTTTTACCCTGTAACCAGCAACCGTATCTGTAACAGTGCCAGGATGCCTGCGGCTGCTGCACGCTTTATAAATGTGAATAAATCAGTATATAGTGTGCAGTATAAATATCCTTTTTCATTACATATGGGATTGTTTTGTTGATACAGAGGCGTTTTAATTGAATGGTTGGCATAGGGGTAGTGGTGTACTCCCTCTTCAATGTGTTTCTTTTGGAAACACAAGATGAAATGTCTTTTAGTTCTAAGGGATGCACCCAATTTAGCACCTCCAAGGACATTTTCTCAGGGTGGTTTTGTGGGCACAGTGGATTGGCCCATTGGCATCATTGAATGGCACCTGGGATGTAGCGGGATAATGTGCACTCCACAGGGGAGGGATTTTAGGTGAAATATGATTGCACAAGCTGAGTGCGTGCAGCCTCTCCACGTGCCCTTTGCCCAGCCATACATATGCAGTGGGCTGTGTGGTGTGGATGGGGTGCCACCACCATGTCCACCGGGATGCCACACAGTGTTGCAACATTGTGCAGGACACATGCTGCCACAATGCTCCTGTAGACTACTGGTGGTGCATGTAGCAACACACCACCAGAGTGGTCAAGGAAGCGGAAAAATGACTTGAGCACTCTGAATGTGCGCTGCACTATGCCCCTAGTTGCAATATGGGCAGTGTTGTATCTTACCTCGGCAGGTCTTTTGGGGTTGCATATGGGCGTCATCATATATGTGCTCAGTGGGTAGGTACTGTCTGCTGTAGAGGTGGGAATGGTTGTCATTGTCCTTTGTTGACAGTGTCTATTGGTCTGTGTGCATGGCCATTCATACTCACCAATGAGCCATGTGTTGCAATGCTTCCCAACTGCCAGGGCCCGGTGTAGAGGGGACATCCTGAAGATGTAACTATCATTGGTGCTGACGGATAGTTGGCATTCACTTCAGTAATGATTCCCTTGGCATCACACACAACCTGAACATTGATGAAGTGCCAGTGTTTCTGGTGGCGGTAGATGTGCTCTGTTGCTCGAGGTGGATGTAGAGCAACATGTGTGCAATCAAGGGCACCTAGCACTTTTGGGAAGTGCGCCCCCCATAAAAATCCTGGACCACTGCTTGCCTTTCTGCAGGTGTTCTGGGCATATAGATATGCCGGCGGACAGAAAGATGTGCATTAATTATTACCAACACCTGGTGTAAGCAGCGTGACTGCGTGGACTGTGAGATGCCACCGACTAGGGTGGTGTTCTGCTGGAATGAGCCAGTGGCCAGAAAATGCATGGCATGGGTGTATCAGGATGTGCGTATTGTTTTTTTTTGTGCGCCAGCATTCCCTGTTTACTGTTGTTTTGCGCGCGTATGGGCGGTGCGATTGTTTGATGGTGGCATGTCCATCGTAATGCCCACATTTTCGCTTGTTCTTCCTCATTCCACATGCTCCGCCCCCTTTTTAGGTGGCTGCGCTGGCCCAGCCGGTCCTTCCCTTAGAGTCTTGCGCAAGGCCTTCATAGGCTGTCAGTGATGTGTTGGACCGGCGTGGAGGCCTCGCACAAGTCCCGTTTTTGCATGGCAGATTATTCAATGAATCGGTCCCTTAGTGCACAGCCATTCCAGTGTACCTGGTTCCCCTTAAATCATGGACAAGACCATCCCTCAGCTGTGCATTCACAAAGACCAGACTTATATAATAAATAGTGTACGTTTGTTGCTATTACTTGTATTATGGGGAATGCTCTTTGAATAAAACGTCTTTTAACTGACATGAAATTATCACGTTAGTCCCTTTTGCATCGTTAACCTAGCTCTCCGTCAAGAAAGAACCCTACCACCCACACACTCTTGGTAGGGAAATTTAAGTAATATGCTATACTAGGGCCTGATTGTTCTAATCAAAGCCACATTTTCTATACGTGCTCCAGCGCTATAATGTCAAGCTGGAGGCTGTGCCGTCCCCATCTGCACTCTTCACCTTTGGAACAGACTCCTTTCAGGGATAGTGACATTCAATTACTGTGCAACAAGATGTGGCTCTTCACTTCGTACCTTCCCAGCTCCACTGCCCCATGTTACAACTAACGTCAACATGCAAACTTTATAGTGTCTGTCTGAGACATGCACATATGCTAAATAAAGGATCCAATCTGGATCCAATCTGTTTGCAGTTTGCAAACAGATTTGCAGTTTAATGGCAAACTGTTTGCAGTTTAATGGCAAAGTTATTTTAGGCAGCAGTGAAAAAGTGCAAACACATTGGGCCTGATCACGACTTTGTCGGTAACGCTGGTATTACCACCGGCGGTATTAGCCCTACCGCCGAACTCTCCAGCGCTAATAGCGCCGGATCACGAGTTCGGCAGTAATTAATTCCCCATTCCTCATTGAGCCCATTCGGGAATGCCCCATTCCCCATTGGGCTCAATGGAGAAAATTTGCGCGCTTACCGCCGGCGGATTTCTCAGAGCTAGGGCGAAATCTGCCGAAGTCCTGATTTGGCGGACCCTTAAATTCGGCGGTAATAGCGCGACCGCCGGATTTAAGGGTTACCGCCAAAGTCGTGATGAGGCCCTATGTGTGCACTGCATCAGAAATGTTATAATGCCATTAAACACAGTTAGCTTTTAGTCAACATTTCCTGATGGAGTGAGCTTTGTTGTTCCTTTGACTATTACTTCCCAGCATCACAATATCATGATAACTTTGTATATTCTTTTCATTGTTTGTCAAATGTGTTTGCTTTTCAGGTATTCCCAAGTTACTGGAAATATATGTTATGAAGCTCTGTATGCCATTGAGTGCATCTCCATGTTTAATGAATCTTCATTTATAGGAAACACATGTAGTAAAGGATAATGTCCTCATGTATATGTAGGACAGAAGAAACAGTTGGCAGCAGACATGGATTATGGTCAGAAGGGGAAATGCGGGCACATAATTGTAGCCACCACCAGACGGTACCACATGGAGAAAGATGAAGTGGTTAATCAGCTGCTGCTACATACAAAACATGTCTGAGACCCTTGTTAAGATGGATTTCTAGAGTTTGGCTTGGTGGTCACATTTTAGGAGGCCACATAATTATGGTGAACATGGGAACTCTGAGAGGTTAGCCAAACCCAATCAAGGTAAGTGTGGAGAGTGGACAAGGCTTAGTCTCAGGAGATTGTGAGTGGGGTCAGAGGTCCACAATGAGGCCACACAGTGAAGCACGCAATAATTGAATTTAGACAGGTAAGTACACAAATACTTTATTTATTATAGGCACCACAACACGCACTAGAAGTGTATACGCAGGTAGTAATATCTCACAATACTCAATTATCAAACCGTCACCTTTAGGTTTGTAGGAAGGTATACAATAATGTAGACAACTAAAAGCAGTTAAGCAGTGATGCTGGAGAATGAAATCAGTTCACAAGAATTATGCCTTAACTTTATAATTCCAATCCCTATGATATATGTGGTGTTGTGCCCTTAATTCACAAAGCTTCTTCTCAGTAGAGGGGAATTATGAAGGAAGAGTTATTGAGATGGTGAAACGTCCCATTAGATATTCAACAACGTTACAGGACAGTAAAATGATATTCCTATCTTTAAGATACAAACTTTTAGAGCCAACCATCAACACGTGATTGAATGGAATAACCATAGAGCTGAGAGCAGAGGTGAGTTCAGTCTTGGCAGGAGCCTCATTGCTTGTTCTGCTTATTTCATGTGACCTGTCTTTCTACTGTTTTTTTCCGAGGTGGTCCCTGCTTCAAAACTCAGCCCGTAATTCAGAGCATTTGCGGAGCTCAGAGCAAAGGTGAGAGCGGTCTTGGCAGTCTGGGCGAGTCTGCATTGAGTCTTTGCGGTGCACCACTACATTTCACAATGGAGATGGAAAACAAAACGTCCAGTGGTCTATCGCAACATTATCTGCCCACGCTACTGGAGGCGGAGACTGAGCCGGTTGGAAGAAACACAGCTGCATTCATCATGGTGTCTGAATGTGTCTTCCCGTCACTATTTTGTGCAGGGACAAATCATGGTCCTTACTTGGCTGCATTCGTAGCTGGAACAGTGCGAGAGGCAGACAATACATTTATTGGTCAAGGCGCTACAGAGCTCTGGTGGGAAGATTGATATGTGTTGGTTTTTAGTGTAATATATGATGACATAGAACCAGTTATATGGGAGGGTGGAAGGTGATGCCACATTGCATTGTCTCAACCAGTGCAGGATATAAGTGGAAGTAAAAAAGAAATAATCCTAGGAGTCTTGTATATTGAGGAGTCTCGGAAGGTAGTAGCAAACTCTTTTTCTTGTGTGCAACAAGTATTTTTAGAGGTAGGCCCAGAAGGGGCACAGGGAGAGGTGAATGTGAAGAGTGAGTGTGGGGAAAGAACCCAACAGGGTTAATAGGGAATGAATAGAAGGAAAAGGTTATTAACATTTGTTATTTGATCACTGTTGTAGTAAGGTACGTCATTTTGTACCAATGTCTATCCGTTAAATGTTTTTTATGTCCCACAGTCTCTGTTCGTGTTTATGGAGTATTTTGGGTCGAAAAAAGTGTAAATAAAAGTGTTTTTGAATTGTATTGTTTTGAAGATAAGATAAGATAAGGTGAACAAACATATTTTTGTGGTATTAGCACACACACACAAGTACACACACGCAAGGTAGTAGCAAAACAAAAAGCCATGGGTGAAGACAATCCCTTAATGCACATTTGTCAACAACTCCCTCTGTACAGTGATAGAATAAAAAAGTATCATGACCAGTGGCTCACTGAGATTAAGGGGGAGGGGGCCATCCCCAGTATGGTTGGAAGGGGGATCCTTTGACAAAAGGGTATTAGATCTTGTAACAACATATTTTGCTAGCCAAGTTAATGTTTGGTATCTAATGGGAAAAAATACCTGACCATCTCTCATCATTGTGTTCAATATTGCTCTGACAAGGTGTGTGATAGAATACATTTGTGGGGTGGGTGTTTGGGGCATAAAGTGCATGTACTCGTCATTTGAGCTAGTTTCATCAGTTGCTGGCGTATACATGTATGATGGTACTGATACATCAACAATTGCATTATCATCATAATAAACAAAAAAATGATTTTTCCCATTGGTTCCTTTTCACATTTCAGATCATGGTGCTTTAATTGTGCATGAACAGATTGTGGAAAATAACCACCCCCCTACAGACTGTACAGAATGGCAGAGCTAGTCCCTGCCTCGCATACCCATTTAATGTTGAAGTTTCAATTGCAGCTTGTACAGCAATGTATATGGATAAACTTGCGGCTGCTGACTTTTGTCAAACGCCCACTGATGGGCGGTCCATTCCGATTGCCCTAACCAACACGGGTTATGTTATTGCAAGCCCCCCTGAAGGCCCTTTGCTTTGAAACAGCCAGTGGGAATAGAGGAAGGCAGAGAAGGAGGTTCACCGGAGATGAGCAGCAAAGTAAACAAACTGAGGCAAATGACTGGGCAGACAGAAAGGCTTGAAAGTCTGGCCCGACAAAATCTAAGGTCTGTCAATGCAAGTGTAAGTACAGATTCTAATGAAAGGGAGAACATCAACACTTCAAACCTATTTACTCAAAAGGGAGAGATGACTATTATAAATCTAACTCCTAGAGCTAACAGGATGGAAATACACTAGGACCTGAAAGGCGTGACTACGCTGTATGAAGCACAAGCAGCCAAGGAAACACATATTGTTTGTGATGATGAATCCGCTGGGGGGAATAGCCTAACTACTCTGATTACTGTTTCAGGGTTAGGAGGGTCAGCGCTCAAACACCCTGTAAAAAAACAATGACAAAGGTCAATCTACGGGGAAGAGGAGGAGGCTTTAACCGCCAAACTAATTTAAAGGTGTGGCCACAAAAAGAAAAACCATTTGGAAGCCTCGGAAGCCTCCAAGGCTAATGCCGATAAGTGACATAACGACTCAGCGTTTTTTTTTTCTTCTCAAAGAGACAATACTGATGGGCATTGCTGATCAAATGTCAACTCCTCCTGTAACAGACAAGTGTCGAGACAGTAGAAGCGATAGGGAAAATCCCAGATCAACTGTTGCTGGAGAATTCTATAATGGTGGAGAGGGCTGGCAACCTGCAGAAAAGGGTAAATGTGAAAAAAGGTAATATTACAATCCCCTTACCAGTTGTCTCACCAGAAATTAATATTAAAATCTTCAAGACCTTAAATGGTGCTAAAAAATGAGGAAGAATGGAACTAAGTGAAGACCTTGTACCTACAGTAAGGGGGATCTACGTGATCCGACCGCAGCTGATTTTACTGCGGCTGGAAAGTTTGCATGAGAAAGGTGCGAACCACCAAAAGATTGCACCTTTCTCATGCGAACACACATACATACCCACACCCCGACCCACACCCACAACACACCCACTACACACCCCCCACCCACTACACACCCCCCACCTACACCCCAACACACCTCCACCCACACCCCACCATAAACAAACCCTACTTACCTTTTTCTTCACCCTGAGTCCCTGCGGCGCCAGTTCCCTTTCACTTCCGTGATCGGGGACCGGCGCTGCAGGGTCCTTTTTTAAAAAAATGTACAAGGGCTGCAGGGTGTTTTCCCCGCAACCCCCGCTCACTATACTGTAAAGTATAGTGAGCGGGGTGTTGCGGGGGACACCTCTGCAGCCCCCACAGTATTTTTTGTTTACTTACTTGCAATGCTACCACCAAAGGTTCGAGCTTTTAGTATTCAAAACTTTGGTGGTAGCATTTTTAGAACTTTTTGTTCATGCAACCGTTTAGGTACAGTCTTTTTGTACAATACCCAGTAAGGATGACAAAAGAATGTGCTACAATGACAACGCAGGTGGAGGAAGAAGCCTCCACCAGAGAACATAACGATGTTTATCAAGAGTGGTCTAAGGAAGTGGACTTCAGGTTGGTTTTGACTCTAGCAGCGAAAATGGCCCCCTTTATAAAACTGTACGAGAACATGGGGGATCAACTAAAAGATCATACCACTATGCTGGCTTGGCTTCACATGAAGGTTGTTTTCGTAGAAGGGTTTATTACTGGTATCCAGAATAATATTGACAACAGTTCAGCTAGAGTCTCCAACTTACTCCATAGTATCCTGGAACCCATCATTAAGGACAAAATGAACAAGAGAATATCCAGAACTTCAAAATTCATGGGCAGCCTCTCAATGGGTGATGCCCTAACAAATGCAGAAGTTTTCAGCACAACTAAAGATGCAGGCAGTTATTCTTAGAGGGGACTTTTAACCCTCAGTCTACAGATCTTGACCGGGAGATGCAGGATAGAATGGAGAGTTTGGTAATTACACAGGCATAATTGCAGGAAGTTGAACAACGGCATCTGGAAGTCCAGCAAAATCTAAGAGCTAAACAACCTGAATCAATCGATATGACATCAGGATGAGTGGAGGAGGGAGCAATACAATCTGGGGACACATTGACCCAAGAAGTGGTCCCAGAGGCTCATAAAGAAGACAGCATAGACCAACGAGACAAACATTGCCAGAAAATGTGTAACATTTTTACTAAACAATGGATAGAGTAAAAAGAGAGACTAACACAAGTAAAACTGAATCCAGGAAAAAAGAAGACATGTCAATTAAAATCTAATACTGGTAAACAAATATTTCTAAAGAAACATAAAAATCAAGTAAATTTACCTAAACAGAAATCAAATGAAAGTGGTTCCTTCATCAGAAATGTAAACGCCCGACAGAAGAATTCCCCCATGAAAACAAAAACGATTAACAAAACAAAAATGGATGCTAATGATAAGAAAAGTCTAGGGAACAAGACAAACAACGAACAGGAGATACTAGAATTGGAGGAGGAGGTTGATGATAATAATAATAAAAATTTAGCATGTATATAGTGTTACAAACCCTCAGGCATCTGAGCGCTGCTTATTATTACCCACAGTGTGTGGTGCTCATTTATCGACTTCGGAAGGATGAAAGGCGTAGGTTGGCCCTGCCGGGATTCGATCCTGTATCAGGGGGCTCTGCATGGATGTCAAAGCAAGCTCTCTACTCACTGTGCTATCTGACCGGCTATCCATCTGCAATGACGAGGATCTCAACAAGCTGCTGGGCAAAGTCACCATCGCCCAGGGAGGAGTTCTGCCCAACATCAAGGCCTTGCTGCTGCCCAAGAAGACCGAGGGCCACAAGGCAGGGGGCAAAGCCAGCAAGTAACCGCCCACCCTCGTAAAAAACAAAACAACACAACAACCAAAACCCCAAGTGATATTGGATCAATTGACTTGATGCAGTAACCGTAGGGGAGCTATGTGATGACATTGTGAGACGTTCTAATGAGGAGTTAAATAACGACTTGGATACAACAGGAAGTGAGAAAGGTTTGAGAGAGGATGCGATCCCTGGGGGCAGGAAAAGGCCTGTGAATCCCAAAGGCTTACAGAGTATGAGAAATCAAAAAGAATCCTCTTTAAAAGATGGATAATAGAGAGCCATCTCATCAGGTTTCCCCGAGTTAGGTGGGAAAAAGAAGAAATCCATCAAAGGCGAACAAGACAAAACAATCTGCCCAGAGCACAGGTACATTTGGAGGGTAATTTGAAATTCACAGGATCAATGGAAACACAACCTACAAAGTCGAAGAGGCCCAGCAACCTGGAACAGATTAAAGACCTTGAAGAAACAATGGGTTCAGACAAAGATGATTTACACAAGACTTCCTCCGGCAAGATAATGGAGGACAGAATACGAGTGATGGAGAAGAAGGCAACAAGCAAGGCCTTGTCAACTAATCTGCACAATAGAAATGACTATTCAAAGGATAGGTGTAGGAAAAATCCTTGCTGAAGGGATGGATTGGTATTGGCGATCATTCTATATTTTAATGATGGCCTGGTTTTGAAAAGGGCAAACGTGGTCCGGCTGCTCCATCATGTACCTAATTGAAGACTTCTAACATCAGATGATTTGGTTATAATTGAATTCCCAGAGTATGAGAGGGTGATTCTCTTCAGTTTGTTAGCCCTGATCAAACAACTATTAATGGAGAAAGCTCATTGTCTGAGGCCAATGGGCTTCCATGTAATGGAGCAGGATCCCACAAGGATGGTGTCCGATAATCAGGGAAGAGGTTTACTAGCAAAACCAAGGTATGTGAGAACGCCAGAAAAAGAGGCTGCCGAAGGGCCCCAAAATATGAACAGATCTGCAAGATCAAACACACTCGAGAGACAATGAGGATTACGGCAGTTGAGGTTGAGAACCCAACTGCAAAAAGGGATGGCAACGAGGAAAACTGGAAGTGGTTGGCAGGGTTACTGGCGAAGAAAATCAACAAACCATAATGCCATGATACCCGACCATAAAAGGACTTTATACTTACAAGTTGAAATACTAGGGGATTCATCCATTTGTTTGAAAATGGAGAGCTCCAGATTGACACCTTCGATGTGCTATGTCTACACGAAACATGGCTCAGGGAGACCCCTATCTTGGATGGTTATAATGCCTTTCTGAATCTCGCAGTATAAGGACTAAGATGAAGACCAATCTCGGGACTCCTGATCGCTATAAAAAATGAAATGCACTTCACATCATTACAAGCACTCTATACAAGGCCTTATATACAGGTTGTGGTTGGTAAACTACCAAAATGGGGAAAAAAGTTCTCAAAGGGTGGTAGTTATTATGAACATATATTGGAACCCTGCAATACGGGATAACGATGACTTGCCAGAACAGATCGCAGAACTGAACGAACAACAAAGGGAAACATGGCAAGATCAATGGTTCATTATATCCGGAGACCTGAACTGTATCCGTTTTGATAAAAATCAATTACTTGTTGAAGATGATCTACCAATAATGCTTCGAGCAGAGAGAAGAGGCCAATCTTGGAAGAGTAGTCTGCTTTCAAGAAACATAGACATTTTGAACTGTAGAATTTGGGGAGACATCTCAGGAAATACAACAAGAAAGGGGAAAAAGGGCAGTAAAATCCTTGATTATATGTGTGTCTCCTGTAATATGACCATAATTGTGCGAGCAATGGAGGTGGAACAAATGGTATCAATTGATCACAATTTACTAAAACGTACCTGTGCTCCACTGATTACCCAAAAAAGGGGATTGATATCCTATTGTTGAAACTACTGTTATCAGAAGGCCTTGGGAAAAGGTGTGACAGGGATCAAAGTGGTCATACAGGGGTCTCGTAAAATCTTCTGTACAGTCAAAAGTCTTTGACCAACAGATGATTATGAAGTTTAGGGAAGTGAATCCCACATTGTAAGAACAGTTCAATAAACTTTGTGTTGACAAGACTAACCCTGCAGATGGATGTCCAGAGTGAGCTGTTTACAAAGACATTAAGAGATGTGAATGTCGCAGATGAGATTGAGTTGAAAGCCATAGTGAACCCGACGGAGGGTAGCGAATATTACAGAAGGATCTGAGCCCAGAAGAGGGGGATGCAAGGGTGAGAAGGCCTCACCCAATGTACAAGCTGGAAGGAACTTTTGTTTGTTATTTTTGGAGGACATCAGATCCTTGGAGGCAAGAGATTTTCTATAGAAAAGAGATTTAACCACCAAAGGCTCTGACAGCTGAGAGTGCAACTGTTGGCTCATGCTGGAAAAGCTCGAGCATGTGCTGTGCTCAGGTTTGTCGCCTTGTCCCATGCTCAAAAATGTGGGGAAGGGAGACCCTGACTACCACATCCTGACTTACCATTTGTGAACACTTCTTTCTTTCTTATGAACCTCATCCCACACTCATTGTTTGTTTTTAGTGTAAAGATTAGCACTTTCTTTGACTTAGTATAGGCCCTTTTATTTTGACAAGACATCACTGGGACTGCCTTATTATTATTTGATGTTTGTAGTTTGCTCCCATCTTAGATTTAGGTTTACATTAGGCATTTTACCAACCCGCATATACAGTTTAATAAACATCCTTCAACTGTGATCACGTGTGTCTGTCTTTACTGTTGTCAAAATGAGTTCCTTACAGTTCCCACTCAAAGAAAAGGCACCTAAATCACTGTTGACATGGACAAGTGTGAGCGATTTCAATCCGGCACACACCCGAGTCAACGCCTGGCATGTAGTGCACAACTGAAATACTTATTTATTATTGTCTAAAAGTTCTTTATTTTGAACGATATACCACACACATAACGCCCTTCTCCTGGAACCCCCCGGTCACAGTGAACCAGGAATCAGGCTGGTTTGCAAAGGTAAATATTTATTTATGTATTTAAAAATTAATCACAATATGTCTTAAGAGGTACACAACAATCACCAATGGGGTGAGGTAACACGGAATAATCTCTTTAATACACAAGGAGTAAGTAGTGAGCAAAACAATTCAGCACAGAAATACTTTTGTGTGGGTTCGGATCAGATAGCACTGTGAATAGAGGTTCCCCCTGCAGACCCCTCAACCCCCAATAGGCAATGTAAAGAGATAGGAGGAGAGAGCAGGTATTCAGGAATGGCAGAATTCAAACAGAATATCAACCCCACTTTCCCCCTTTCAAACACAAGAGATTCTTATGGGAGCCACTTTGTATAGTTGCACACAAACACAAGCAATGATTTAATCCCAAGAAAACATTTGAAATCTTGAAATTCAAGTCAGAAGCAATTAAAAGATGTTTTACACGTGTACAAATTTCCCAAAACTAAAATTTTTGGCAAACTTTTCACTGCGTGATATTCGCGATAACGAGAGAACCGCATTGATTTGGAATGCGGTTTTAGGTGCAATGGAAAGCTGTGGATGTTAGCTACAAGCAGAAGCTTTGTTTCTATCACAAAAACTGAGGGAGTTACAGACATTTTAGTAGAGGACGTTTTTCGAGATAGGTGCAAGAAGGGAAAACAGGGATGCGCTTTTAAAATTGACAAAAGGTTTTCTTACACTAGAGGATGACTATGAACAAAACGAATACCACAAAGGAACACACTCACTTGATCAGGGTGACTGCCTGCTAAGGAAACTCACCTTCTTCAGATGAGTAAAGGATCAGCGCAAAGATAGTTTTAACAATACCAGCTCTGGAGGAAAGATAAGATGGTTTGTAGAGAGGATTCAGACAATGCAACAATACTCCTAACAATACAGGGTCTGAATACAAGATAGGATGGGTCTGAGATAGGGATAAGACTATGCAAAGTACATATGCTAGTGACACAAGTCTTCCTATTTATACTCACTGGATATGGTTTTAAATGGGACCGTCAGTTCTGGTCAGGGAATTGGATCTGGTTTAGGAAAGACAGCTGGGCACATCGGACTGGGCAGGTTCAGCAAGGCACTCTGGTCACAGCATGGCACAGGACTGGACAGGGTCAGCAATGTGCTCTGGTCACAGTACGGCACAAGACTAGATTGGGTCTGCCCTTCTTGGTTCTGAGGATATTTATTTTCAGCAGGCAAGCGGTAAAAGCACAGCCCGGCTCTATTATGTTGCTTCCCCTTAGGCTTGTGGGGTTCTGTTCTGGAATTTGAGGCCTAGCTGAGAATGGTTCAGCTATGCAGTGGGCCTTTTTTCTTTACCTAGTTTCTGGAATCTGGAGCAAGGAAGATGTAGAGTTCAGCAGCAGGGTGCTCTGCCAGCATCAGGATAGTGAGTGAATCTGTCTGTCCTTACGTGTGGTGAGCTGTCTCTATGCTATGAAATTACATCATAAAGGGGGTGTGTGGGCCGGTCTAGCCTAAACTTGCCCCTTTGAACGGTGAATGGGTTAGAGTCTACTCAATGCCTTGATAGGAGGAGCGAAACAGAGTGTCATCTTTATGGTGTGATTTTATGAGGCTGAGAATCCACCCCTAGACCTTGGAACACAAAATCTACTTTTGGCAAAATACATATTTCCTCATGTGCAACCTCTATAAAAATCACATATACAGATTACATATTTTACCTAGCAGCTATTCCTCAAAACGCTGTAGCTGTGTGATCTTGTCTCCGTTTTCACTGAATTTTGCCCTTTTGACTGTGAACACAATGTCCAATTTTTAAGCAAATTTCTACAAGTGTGCGTGTTTAACATGGGAATAAGTGTATAACATTTTACAATTCTAGCGGAAATAGATTTTGCGTAAAATCACATTTCTTGCCATTGCTGTCCAGAACATGTCACACAATTCTGGCGCCTCTTCACCCTTGCCGCCAGAAATTAAATTAACAACTCTGTGATTTTTATATTTTTCACAATTTTAAATAGAAAGTTATCAGTCTTTTTAAAATGTGTCCTTTGTCCTTGTTAAGCAACAAATGGTTGTTTGGCTCCACCCTCATTCTCTCCCTGGAAGCCCAGGAGCCACCCCCCAAGTTTGTTCCTTGCAGAGGCCATTTACGACTATCTTCACACTTCGAATTTCCTGAGCTGCAGCTTTTCATTGTTCCTTTTGCCTCTGTAGACCAGGTTCTTTCCTACCCTGTAATTAACACCTCTGCATGATTTACTGCTGGGGGGAAAGACCTTGCTTCTGTGAGAAAAACCTGTTATTCAAGTTCTGCAGCATCAGCCAGGTTTAAATTAATTGTTAAATTCGGTGGTCTTTTCCCTAGCAGAAAACAAACTTGTTATATCAAATAACAGCTAGAATTCTTGTTCAAGATTTTAAACCATGGGATCAAAACAATTACACTATGGGTACTATCAGTAACAGGTCACTTAGATTGCAACCATTTGATTTTCAGTTTTTACATGTTAAAATGTATTCAGGCAGGCCCCTGACAGCTGTCATCACAGCAGCCCTCTGCTGTACAGAGATTTTTGACAGATCCACAGGCAGGCCACGTTTGCTGTGAAAATCTCTCTATGCGTTCAGCCTTTCAGGACATTGTAAATTCACAATGATTTCATAACTAAGTGAATCGTAGCACCCAGTGAGAATTTTGAATTTTTTTGAAAGGTGTTTTGTACCGGCATTCTGAAGTTTCAGCGACAAAGAAAAAATAGATTTAAAGCAATCTTGGAGTTTCATTTAGCAAAGCACTGCTTTTTCCTTCTGCACTCCACTTTCAATTGTTGTGGAGCCCAGTGACACATTTCAGTAGTGCGAGCTCTGTTCCACCACTGACAACATGTGTGGCAGATTGGGCAGCCATCTTTGTGTGTGTGTAAAAGCACGATTTCCAGGGGTCTTGGTGCACACAAAGGTTTTGCGGCCATTTTGCTGTTTCTGGCACCATCACAGCAGAGTGATGCAGCATAGCAGTGCAAAAGTGGGTCAATACATCCCTCACAAGCCACTTGAAACATGCATGACTAATATAATCAGTATAAACTGTTAGGCAACGTAATACAGTCTGCAAAATGCAAGCAAAACAGGATTAAGTTCACATGATCTGATAAAAACAAACAAACACACTTCAATCAATAGGTGTCTATTCTGAATAATATCTTGATCTACTTGTTGGATGTCATAGCTAAGACTCACAGGAACATTTCAATCAGCTTGCTTTCAAAACTGTTTTAAAATGAAAGATGATTAGCTTTTCATAAGCCACACTATCCTGAGATTTTGTAATGAAAATATTATAGGAATCTACAAGTTGCTCACTTATTGGTCTCTGATTGTCACTTATAGTAATTACGTCAATGTCCATATTACTAAAGTTTGGAAGCCAGTTGAAAAGAATAGCTTCTGTAAAAATTACAAATGGGTCAATCTGACTTAATTTCAGGTGGCTATAGAATTCTAGTCAGCTGACCACATACACTGTTTAGACTCTTAGAACCAATAAGGTTCACACAGGAATTTAGTTTATTCTAATGGAGGTTAAAGATCAACAGACCTTGATATTTCAAGTGTAAATCAGTGACACCACAAGCTTACAGAAACTGAAGCTCCAGACAGGTCCTTGCCACTTCACTCACCAGGGAAGATTTAAAAACAATGAATTCATTTATAATTGCAGGAGGCAGATATACCCATGCACCATGGTAGATTCTACAGGGATGTAACATTTACACCTTTTTTTTCAGGATATTAATTAAGTTATTTTAAAAATGTCTTTTATTGGCACAGGCCAAGAGGACTTTGAACAAATTGGTAATTCTAATTGATCCCTCTGGCACTGCCTAGGTATCAGCAGGATACTCAGCAATGTTTAGGAACCAAGTCAGCAATTTTCAATTCTAGTTCTGCTTCTAAGCACTGGGTTCCCTCTTCTTTGGAACACGTTTGGGAAGAACCCCTTCCCCTGCCTCCCCAAAATGAATTTTGGTTCCACATTCAAGGACTTCACCTCCTTTCTTCTAATGAATTTGGTCTGTCCTCTTCTGGCATCAATGGTATTCCTTTTGATTCTATCTTGTCTCTGTTTATTTTCGACTTGTCATAATTCATTCACCTTTCTCCTCATGCGTATTCGGTGGAGCAGGTATTTGCAATTAATCTAATCTTATTGGTTGAAAAGATTTTGTGAAACATCCAAAACTACACCCTTCACATCTGATTTAATTGGAGGCTGATAGATATTTGTAGTGCATGTATTTCTCCTTAGATTTATCACATATTCAATTCACCCTTTCTCTCAGTAAAATAACATTACCAAGAGTACAGTTTTGAAAAATGAATATTAAAAACCCTAAGCACACATTTGTAAAGCACTTTAGAGAAATGCAAGCATTAGACTTGAAAATACAGGCTGTTTCCACTCATATGACTTATATTATTCTAAAATCAGAATAACTAAAGGGAAGGAGTACAGGCAAAAAAAAAAGTTGTAAATCAAAACGGTTGCTAAATAAAAGTTGTGCAAGCCAGGAAATAGTACTGCCCGTACTGCTCCATCCATGCTTCATGTATTTTCCATGCTATTGTGGGATTAGTGTATCTTTTGTACTGCCCTGTCTGTGCATTCAGAATGAGAATCCCCTCTGGTTCTTTCGTTTTCCTTCCCGTTGGAGCTTTGCACCACACTTTAACTAGGACAGAAACTGCTGCTTAAGTCCATGTGCATATCTGATAGGTACAGAATGTACAAGCAGCACACTCTAGGGCCTGATCACGACTTTGGCGGTAACGGTATTAGCGCTACTGCCGAACTCCCCGGCGCTAATAGCGCCGGATCACGAGTTCGGCGGTAATGTAATTCCCCATTCCCCATTGAGCCTATTCGCGAATGCCCATTCCCCATTGTGCTCAATGGGGAAAATTTGCGCTCTTACCGCCGGCGGAAATCCGTCGAAGTCCTGATTTGGTGGACCCTTAAATCCGGCGGTAATAGCGCGACTGTCATATTTAAGGGTTACCGCCAAAGTCGTGATGAGGTGTTTTCCATGACTTCTGGCACACTGTTGGTGCAGTAACCAATTCACTGTACTGCTCACCAACCTCACCCCACACTCTCCATGATCCAGTTACCATCTCAGTGCTCTTTGATTGGTTAGTCAATGTGTGCAGTCATGTTTAAGACCCAATTTCTGGCAACGGCTCAATGCAGGGACTGAATTTGTATCTCCCAAATGCCTGAGCATTCCAGGTGTATTTTACTCTCTTCTGAAGGAGAACACGAATTCTTACTTGAAATTGCATTTACTCCCTAATTGTAAAAACAGGGAGTAAAATACCCCCACCTCAAAATCATATCCGTAGCTCTGATTGTATCCAGGTATTTCGTTTTTCTAGAGCTATAGTGGTTGACATGTTCTGAATGCTTGTAACTCCAAAAGCTATTGAGTTTGAATGGTTTGTTTAAAAGATGCCCTCCATTTTGGTGGACGTCCCTTGGCTGAGATGCCCAGTGAATCAACACAAGTCAGAACATGCATCCTTTAAGATATGTAGATCAGTGATTTCATCTAAGAATATGCATCCTTTAAGATATCAAAGTTATAAAACAACGCTTTTGAAGATCGATATGTTTATTTCTTTTTGCTTCATAGATTTTAAAGAAAACACTGACACTGTAACATTGGGTCTTTGTAATTTTTAATTTATTCCAAGTTATGTTAGGTTATACATGCTGTCACTAGGAAGGAGGTCCAGATATAGATTATTATCAAATTAGGTGAGAATGTATTGGCTTGAATTCCTCATATTGTTCTGTATCTTCGCCACACATTTTCTTCTAGTGGCGGGGTCGGACTGGGGCATAAAATTGTCTTGGGCACCAATGAAAAAGTGACCCAAAGTTGCTTATGGCTATTCATTCCTTTTGTCATAGACGGTTTGAGTACTATTGAAGGGGAATGGTTTTGATGAAATTGGATGCAAATTGTTCATTTTAAAGAAAATTCATTCAGTAACATAGGTCAAAACTACTAGCGGCATGGTAAATTAACTCACCAAACTGTTCCGCATTGGGCAAAACAGTGGCCCATTTTGATATGATGGGTTATTAATAACACGCATAATACCCAGAGGTTTCTAAGCGCAAACCTGGGGATGGAATCTGTGTTTCTCTGTGTCGTCTTGTTCCCAAGGCGAGTACGTTGCCCCTGAGCTATCCTCCCTTTGACCAAAAAAACTAGCCAACACTAGCATTTGTTTTTGGTTCGAGCATTGCCACTTGCTCTATAGGCCAGTCTGAGCCTGTCTACTGGTCATTCTCAGAGGATCTTTCAATGTACTCCTCACATTTTATGAGCAGGCAAATGGCATCTTCAAACTCACATATATTGTTTGTCTTCCCCACTACTTCAAAGCATCTTATAACCTGTTAAAAGTTGTAATTATACAATATGTGTGCCTGACTGATAGTACATACCTGTGAGTGCTTCATTGGAATCTTCTCTGTCATCGGGGAGGGATGGGGATAAATTCTAACCATACATAAATCACCACTTTAACAATTGTCCTTCAATGGGATACAAGAACAATGCACATCACTTAGTTGTGTATCTAAACTCTAGTGAATGTCCTTCTTTTGAACTACCATTACTTAATAATATATGTAAAATAGATTTTTTTATTTAAATACATTCTATCTTTGCACTGAGGATGGTTCAGACTGCGTAGTTTGGTACACAAGGCAATCCATTCATGTGGGTGATCCAGAAACGTATTGGAAGTGGAAAAATACCAATGTCCGGAATGTTCCCCTGTGCACATGTTATGGTGCAGAGCACTCTACTGACAGAGGCAGGACAGGCCGTCCCTCTGCTTCCCTTCCATCACCCGTGGAAAGCAGTGTTTAAGCGAGTAAGGGCAGGCTTTCAGAAGCGGAGTGGACAAGAATACAGGGTTACATGTTTCATTTAAATGCATAATATCTCATGTTAGATATGCACATCTTTATTTACAATTCAGGGGAAGGTAAATGTATAAATATCAGGTTTGTAAGGAGGAATGCGTTAGTTTGATGTAGTATATATCGACTGCAAAGTTTCCTGTACTGTTAGTATTCCCAGATAGTGGTTTGACCACTCTCAGATGAACTATGATGCATTATTACTGCAGAAACAGGCTTGCATATAAGCAGTGGATGACTGGTACAGCTGGAGGTTTTCCAGATGCAGAGTTTGTACTAAAGAGGTTAATGGCCTCAAGGGTGATGCATTATTTTGAGGTATTGCCTTGTAACCAGCTCCCATTACATAAATGGACGATGGTGACTGAAATAAAATGTATAAGACAGCAGCAGGACATTGTGTGGGTAGAACTGCTCAAAAACAGATTGATGCAGCTCTTTGTGGAAAAACAAGGAGATGCATGTTGTATAAACCAAAGCATACTTTGCTCAAATCAGGGCATAGAGAGGTTGAATTATGGCACATTAAACAGACCAAGGGCATATGTGACTTGATATGGAAATGAATCATGCTGGAAATATTCTTATTTGGGCATCTAAAAATATAAAAATAGTGACTGATATGGTATCATATACTAGTCAGTATAACTTTGATATGCTAGATTATATGACAGCAAATTCATGTGAGGATTGGCGGAAGAACGTTTTAATGAGAATGGCGTGTGCAGAGGACTCCCAATGACCATTCCAAATGAACAGAATGTAAAGCCCTTCGATAAAAGTATCTGTGATTCTAAGAGTGCAATGAGAAGGGAAATTAGACAAATTAAAAATAAGAAACAATCGCGAATGCATATGGTCCTATGTAAAAAATGAATATCGTAAATGGCTGGATCGAATTAGATCTTCAATTCAGAATGCATCATGGCAACACATTATCTCCGCCTTAAAAACCAAGAACATAAAATCTATCTGAAACATCCTGACTACGGCAAAAGGAACTAAGACTAGTCAAGCATTAAATCCTATGAATGAGGAAGCTTGGATAAAGCACGTGGCTGAAAGAATGTCTGTGGGAATTCGTACAGAAACTGTGAAACTGAAATGTTCCAAGTACTGGCCTAAGATTGCCAGCACACAGTGTATTAAGGAAGCTATTGAGAAATTAAAGAATTCCTGTGCACCGGGGCCCAATGGCTTGACTAATATGGTACTTAAGGCAAATCCAGAGTGCTGATTGATGATTCTGAAAGTCCTTTATGATTAGGTCTGCTGAGAATGTACAATCCCAATCTCATGGAGGAAGTCTGTCTTGGTACCAGTATATAAAAGGGTAAACATTTTCTACCAATTATAGACTGCTGTCCATGATTGATACAACTGGGAACATATTTGTCTCATTTGTACTAAGACAATTTTGCAAATAGGCAGATGATAATGACATTCTGGATAGCTTTCACATAGGATTTAGATCCAGCTCATCCACAACACATAACATCAGATGGAAGGATACATTATTTAACAGGGCATGTTGCAAGAATGTGCCGTCCCTGTATGTAACCTTCATTGATTTCAGGGCAGAGTTTGATCGAGTAAATAGAGCCTTATTTTGGGAAAAATTGGGAAACATTTTGCTGTCCTGAAAATCTTGTGGAGATTTTTAGAGCTATACATAGTGACAAAGGGCTTCAAGCAAGGTTGTGTGCAGGCACCCATGCACTTTAATCTTTATTTAATATATATCTGCTTGTCCGGTTAACTATCACCCAATTTCCAATACTCTTTTTCTGGCCAAACTCCTGGAAAAGCTGGCCATCTCTCAGCTTAACCTTAATTCCAATTCCGTTGGCTGTCTCCATGACCACCAGTCTGGCTTCAGAGCTGCCAGAAGCATGGAAACTGCTCTCCTAAACATCTGTTAAGATCTGCTCTCCAACTTTGACTCTAACATTCCCTCTGTCCTCATCCTACTTGATCTCTCTTCTGCCTTTGACACGTACAATCATACTGTCTCCGTGATAACCTGGGTATCATCAATCAGGCTCTGGCCTGGCTAACCTCTTTTCTCTCTGATCGACCCTCCCAGGTCCAACTTGGGTCC
Source organism: Ambystoma mexicanum (assembly GCF_040938575.1). Classification (NCBI taxonomy): domain Eukaryota; kingdom Metazoa; phylum Chordata; class Amphibia; order Caudata; family Ambystomatidae; genus Ambystoma; species Ambystoma mexicanum. The sequence goes on from NC_090930.1 coordinate 1,231,693,670, forward strand.
TTCCTATCATCTATCTCCCTCTCTACCTGTGGTGTTTCCCATGGTCTAACCTCTTGCCCTGGCTTTTTAATCAGTACCGGGCATCTCTTGCCCACTGCATTGCCATTTTCTGCTCCAATTTCCAGCGCTATGCAGACAACACTCCTCGGCCACCTCCACTCCTTCTCCCATCTCTGATTGCCTAACTAACATTCAAGATTGGTGTGCAGCCAACGATCTTTGTCTGAATTCCAGGAAGATGGAGATCCTCCCCATCGGCACATCTTCACCCTCCTTTCCCTTCACTCTATGGCCAGCCTCCCTTGGCCCTCCACAGAACCTCAGGGTCATCTTTGACTCCACACTTTCCTTCTCTGCCCACATCTCTGATGTCTCAAAAAAGTCTAACTTCCTACTGCACCTCCACAGAGGTACTCTGCCTTTCTTCTCCTTCCCCCAGAAGCTCACTGTCTCTTTACGCCCTCTGCAACTTATCCAGAACAGGACTGGGAGACTTGTCCTTGGCCACAAGCCCTGGGATTGTATCTCTCCAGCTCTGAAAGTTCTCCATTGGCTCCCAGTGGATGCACAGATTAAAGTGACAACCCTTTGCATTGTCCACATGGCTTTCTGGGGCCTCGGTCCAAAATACCTTCAGCTACCCCTCCGCAAATACCTCCCTTCTCGAGCTCTTTGGTCCTCTACGTTCAACTCCCTCAGGGTCAGTCCTTTTTCAAAGAAACGAGCTGGGGGTAGATCTCCGTCTTCGGCTGAGGCCTCCCTCTGGAACAGTCTCCCTGCCACTCTGAAACTAGAGGAGAACCATCTCCCATTGCAGAAGCACCTCAAGACCTTCCTCTTTCGTTCTGCCTTCGCCCCCCCCTCTCTCCTGCTGATCGGTTCTCTCTCGGCATCATGCACCTGGCCTACCCCCTGTCTTCTGGGCCTTGGTACCTGCTCACCCTGCCAGCTTCCCGCACTGCTTCCGGCCCACCCCTTGCACTGGGATCTGTATCTGTACCCATACAGCCCCCCCTCTTTCTTCCTGCACTTGTCAGGCATACCCTGTCTGCTGCCTTAAACCCAGCACTTGCCACTTGCTGGCTGCACTACCACTGTTTGTTGTCCTTTATGTATTTATTATTATGTATCTGTTTTCTCCTTTACTCCACACTTTCCACTCCCCCCCCCTTGCACTTTTCCCCTCTCCCTCTCCCATGCACTTGCACATTCTCAATGTCACTGGGCCTAGTAAGATAGTTGTTTTTTTTCTCCCTTGTTTCCACTCCCTTGTCTGGTTGCGCTCTGAAACACTTGTCTACGAGCACAATATAAATAAAATATCAATATCCATATCAACTTAGCTGATTTACCTAAGCAGATGCGAGAAGTGACAAATTGCCTGCCAAAAATGGGAAATTACAAGATCTGCCGCTTAGTGACCACAAATAGACTGGGATGAGGCGGATGCTGGTGGAATCTAGATCTTATGCTGATAAAACAAACTTTTTCTAGATTTTGAGAAAACCAAATTAGTATTCATTTCAAGAAAAAAGTTCAATAGAATAAAAATGCCCATATCTAATGAAAGTATCGATTGCGATAATCCTGGCAGAACAAATTAAAGCCTGCCAGCTCACATTTATGTTTAGGAAGTTTGCTACTTACACCGGCGACTTTACACTTGAAGGTATTCTAACCCTCAACAAACAATATTTTTGCCTGGCTGTACTGTACGACCTAGAGGCTCTAAATATAACTGAATAATCATGACTGAATAGACTGGAGGGCTATTTCTGGCATATGATATTAAGTTTAGCACCTACAATGCCATTGAAATACCTACGTTTGGAACTAGTGTTGATTTCTCTTAGTAGACAAGCTATGAAAAAAGGGTGCATTCTATTTGAAATCTGTGATATATCCTGCTTGTTCACTGTTAACCGAAATAGGAATCACCCATGGATCCGAACAAACCCATCAAAATGGAAATTCTGAAACTTTGAATATTGACCTTTTCAAATTAATTGATTGGTTTCCTCACAGTGATATAAGAGACCATTGCCATCTTGTTAAGAAGTCCTTGGACAGTAAATTCGAGCTTTGGGACTGGAATAATTGCTACACTCATTTGAGTAATCTAAAAGGATACAAACATGTGTCTAGAGTAGTCCACAAATATAAGAGACCACAGCCCTATTTATTGCAGTATCCTAGCCCAGCAGTAGAAAGACAAATCCTGCTGCTTCACATCAATAGCTTACCAGTATTCATGGTAGGTTGCCCCCAAATGAATGTTCATAAATATGCTAGATTCTGTCGTATATGTTTGTTTGTTTGCTTATTAATTTGATAATGCGCACCAAACCCTTAGGTAACTGGGCGCAGCAGATACAAGGACACTTGAAGCTTAGTTACAACATGTAAAAGGTACAGTGAATACAGTAATAATACAGGTGAGCCCTGAAGGAGGCTAAACTGGGTACAGTATGTAGGCACAAGAGTGAGATAGCAATGCATGTGTTCACAGAATGTGAAAATTCGGGACAGTTGTATAAGTGTAATCTAATTGAATATGTAAATGACCCTGACAGTATTAAGTCAGACTCTTTTTATACTTATTGGGCCGCATTATAAGGTTGCTGGTCCGGAAAAAACGGTACCGGTAAGATTTCTGGTACTGTTGTTTCCGCACTGGCAAACTAAGAGTTCTACGAGCAGATACCTTTCCGCACGCCAGATCTGACCTGGTGGGTGGAAAGGCACCCGCTCGCAGACCTTGACGGTTGCACACAGTGCCAGTGCTCCCGTCCTCACCATTCCCATTGAGTAGAATGGGACTCGAATGGGAATGGGGATTTTCTTTTCCCGGCGCCTGGCCGTAGGGACCGCCGGGCCCGTAATGCCCCGGTAAGTCCCCATTGCCGGGCGCTGGAATAGTGAATCCCCCTCCCTTAAATTAGCTTTATACCTGATTTGACTGCATATCGCATAAGTTGTTGAAATAACTAGCTGGTTGGAAATTGCTCAATACTATGACTAGTTAGGTTGGAGGATGTTTATGAGTGATCTTATTTTTTATTAATTATTGTATTCATTGAAATATTTGCATTTATTATCTGACATTGTGATTACATTTTCTCCATGTATTTATATGTTCATTGGTATATCGTTTTGTGGAAAGTTCTATGAACTAAACACAAATACAAATAAAATAAACACATATATATTTTGATTTAATTACAACATACGGTGGTAAAACCAAGGCATATGGCAAATACTTCTTAACACTTCAGTTGGAACTAGGATACATGGCGATCTAGGGGATATGGTATCAGTATCATAGGGCTACATACAGAGCATTCCCTGCATTACATATTTGTTACATTTATCATGTCTAGTACTTGACCTGAAGCCATGCCCTTTGAAATCTACAAACATGATATGTTTGGAGGCCCTCATATTCTATGAGTACACTGGCCCTGTGTGTTTTCCACAGACTCACACATATGATACCCCTTACAACAAGTATGGGTACAGGCTTTTATGATGGATTTGCATCTACTGGGGGGAATCTCTGAGATTTTTTGAAATTTAAGGAGCTCCAATAAATGGATAATGCCATGAGAGGGAGATGTTTTAACCAGTCTTGCGTTCAGACAGTTCCATGTGTTTTGCAGTGTTGGTCGGTTCATACCCAGATCTGCATAGCTTCCATTGGGTGTACAAATAACTTACCAACATCCGTAAATAAGAGGTCCCCTGTATTCTTGCTGTGAGGCATTAACAACTGGCAGGCTTTCAGTATGTTAGCAGATATCAGGCTTCACTTTTAGAAACTGCCCCAGATGGTTTGTTCACTAGACTGGGTAAACCGTTTCTGGTAGCCAAATCTACCACACAAGTGGTAGCGATCTACTAGTTGGAGGGATCATTAATTGTTAACCCAGTTTCCTCAAATGGATGTATGTATAGAGCCAACGTTATGGCAGTATGATTTATACAAAAATATAGCCCATTTCTGGTTTGACATGATGGCTCATCAGAATATACTTTTATAATGGTAAGCACACTTTTGATGTCACTTTATTTTCAGACTGTATCCGTGTGTCTAATTTAGCTGTCAGAATGTGGTGTACCATGTCCTGGGGCTTGGTTTTACCCATTTGGGTACACCCACACAAGCTTCCTTTGTTCTCTCTGGGAAGGATTGTGACCTTCCCAAGAGGACAGGACATACCCTCAGGAGATATGCTGAGAGCCAGTGTTTCATAGGCAACCCAACCAGGGCAATTGAGAGGTCTCACCAGCGTGGTAACTCCTGGAATCTTGGTGAGCTAAGGCACACAGCGGGGGAATAGGGGGTAGAGTAGGCCATGAGAAATATCACAGTCAGAGGAAGGGTCCCACCAACTTGGACTGTTTTAGGAAACTCATATTTCCTGTGTGCCCCCTCAACACTACATGAAGACAAAGAATTCAGAGACTGACATCACCAGGATTAGACTCTTGTCCCATCAGTCAAAATCTGGCAGTGGATTGCAATGGACCAGTCCACTGTGTTAAACTTAGTATATACGGTGGGTGTAACTCCCCTCTAAATTTGAATCATCTTTTGACAATAGAAAAAGAATGACTCACCTGGAACTTTATTGGGGAACATTGTGCAAAATGTCCACTGCTATAGTGATGAAGGTAAATACTCCAAGGAGGGTACACGACCCTACCCTCACCTATACCTTAGGACCATTTTGATGACCTGAAGCTGGAACAATACCTGCCTTCTTGATGAGACACTGGAATTTGTGTCTGTGCCTACTAAAGGAGGCAGCTTGAATGTACTATTTAACACTCTTTGGCAATCTTTCTAGCTGCGAAGGGAAGACAAAGGGCTCACCATATCCTTTCACATCCTGAACTGGGTCTGGCAGTAACCTGGAACAAAGGCACAGCTCTGGACTCTGGTTACCACCTCAGTCTATTTGTTAGCTAGGTTGTCCCGCACATCCAATGCTTTCTTTTTAAAGCATGTTGCCGCTTGTTGAACTAGACCATGTGTTAGACCCAGTTGAACCGCTCACCAACACAACGCTGAATCACAACCTTTGAAAGGTACCTACTTCCTGGATAAACAATGTTGAGCCTGAACAGCATGACTAAATGGTATCTTGGATGAATCGCATAGCCTGGGGTTAAGAGCCCTGGTGTCTAAAGACGAGTATAGTTTGAACTTGAAGAATGCTGGAGAGACTATGGCCTGTATTCAGCCCCAAAGAGTCCCTTCTACTCAAAGTCTGCATATTCTGTGTCTTCCTTTGAAGGGGAAGGTTTTAGCATTTTTATTATTTTCTTTATAGTTTTAGCTCAATTTTAGTGTCCTATGCTATTTCTGATAGAATCCTGGTTGGACGGTTCCTTTATTTTGGTAGAAAAGTATTATTCTTGTGTCAATGCATCTGTGGAAACTGATTTCCCTCTTGAAGGGTGTAGCATGCCCCTGCCCATGCTTCCTTAAAGAGGTGAACAAGGTGTACTATTCATGTCGTGACTGATAAACCATTGTGTTTGTGATAACTGCTGGCTTAGTACTAGTGGGGATGACTCACAAATGTATCCACTACTCATGTCTAAAATGCTGCAGAGCAGCAGTGATTTTGTCAAAGATTTAAATACAAGTTGCCTGGGGTCTTCTGAAATGTAATGAATTCAGTATTTAAAATGATTTTAAATGCTACTTATAAGGAGAAAACACAGGCAAGTCAGCCTATTGTACTGATAAAATCACATAGTTTGCTTCAACAACAGTTTGGGAAGAAAAAGAAATAGTCATAAAAATGGTTCCACTTTCCCTTTGACAATCTATGTTTTTTATCAATCTTTGGCTGTTCTGTTACTTTCCAATTTTACAACAGATTTTATTATGACAGCTTCAGATTTGAGATTTTCTTTATTGCAAGTGCTGTTAATGACCCTTCAGATTCATTTGTCGATCTAGAAATCTTAATATAATGACCTTTTAATTTCCTCTTCAGTTCAGATATGTTTCAACTGGTCAATTTTGGTCGAATGATTTTATAAATGTGTTCAAATGTTCTGTATAATTTTATATGCTCAAATATTGTTATTTGGTATTGCGTATCAATCTATTTTTTGAAAATATGGAAACCTAATACTTGTGTCTTATTTACTATCAGATAGCTTGCTGGTTCCTTTTTTAAAATATTATGAAATAAGACAAATATTATTCAATTTTCAAAAGAGTTGCAATTTAATGGACACATTTTGAGCATTGTAAACATTTGAGTAATAGCATTTGTTGTTCTCAGAAACTATTCTCAGCTTTAACAGGTTCTTAAAATGGACAGTTCACACCAAATGTTCAAACCTATAAAATATTGTCACAAAATCATCTTGCATTATGAACTTCTTTACAAATATGCAACCAGGTTATTAAGTGCAGATTTCCATTTGAAATGGAAATTTAGGACTAGATGCTATGGACCAGTTAATTCAGGAAAAGTGTCAGCATCTATTCTCATTGACTTTATGATGGGCAATCTGATCATTTCACACACTGTAGGTCCTGCATTTCTGAAGCTGGGTCCAGGGCAGAGCCGGTGCAAGGAATTTTGCCACCCTATGCAAACTGTCACATTGGAGCCCTCCACTCCAGATCCTAACTGTTCTCAACCAACCGTCCTCATTTTGTTACCGATTGTCGCAAACCCATTACCTCCACCTAACACATTGCTCACATCTTCTGCTGTGGATGGATCCCATTGCACTTTACTTACCCTCACATCTACTCAGAGTGTTAGGTTTCAGAAGTCAAATTAAAGCCTCTGTGTTTCAGAAATACAGGTTTATTATTTATTAAATAAGTCAATGATACTATAGAAGCAACACATGTAATGCTGAGCATGTGGATCTAATCCTTTCTGTAAATTATAAACAGGCAACACAGACAGTAGAAAAAGGATTTTGGTAATACATACAAGATACCTGTAAGCACATAAGCAGCACTACCTGGTACAAAATACTAAACGTGTCCCAATACTTGCTTACTATGATATGTATACATTCAAAGATAATTAGCAGTAAGTCTCTTATTATTTTTAAAACACCTAAAAAAGTTACCAGTGAACTTTCAGAATCCCCTACAGGCAAAGTTTCCAGAGGTGGCCTGAAAAGATGGCACCAGCACAAAACACAAGATCACACATCGCTCTGTTGTCATGGAGTATGTCCTTCAAGGTAAAGGAAAAGAAGGAATAATGTGTTGATGTCTGTGCTCAGTAGAACCAAGTCTGCTCCATAACTCTCTCATGTCAGATACAGTGCATCTGAGACCCGCCACCTAATTTGCGTACCATGCAGTGCCTCTGGTATAAGTCAGGACTATCAAGAGACCGGCATAATACCCAGACTGTGAATTACAGCTGTTGCCACAGCATCTGAGGGGTCAGCCACCCACAAGCCAAAATCACCCAAGGCAATTCTGTGGGAAAGATTCCCACATGAGAGGTATAACCACACTCAACATCCCTTTCATAATACCCCTGATTCCCAAGCAATACAGTTAAGTCCAGAGCCTCGTGCCTGGCTATGGGACAGCCAATGAGTTCAAAGTGTCCTGGTTAACATGTCAGGCAATGGGTGCCAAAATCAGACCAACAAATCACGACCCTCCAGAGTGACATGTGAGGACTGAGTTCTTTCCCAGCACAGGGTACCACAGTACCACTCTTCCCACCCCATGCAAGGGCCAATACCCTCTATTGCATCCCTCGGGTACACCTGGAAAGATAAAGGGGACAGGCACAAGGGGGCACAATATTTAATAAAAGATACAGGAAAGATCAAAATATAACACACTTAAACACTCTAGCAACCAGTACCTCATCACAACAGTGGCAGAGTACGAACTGGCACCACCACGTTGATTATGGAGGGAGCCACCCTTGGCCAGTGTTTTCCCAGGTGTGGTGCGCCCACTCTGAGGCACCAGTCTGCTGGTCTTTAATGGGCCACCATATTTTGCATAGCGGCAGCATAAATGTATTAATGGTATGTGAGATCAAGAGTCATCCCTACTCCTCCCATTACACTGGGAAACTGACAGTGGCACAATCAGGATTGCATTTATGATGTAGTTGATGGAACCAGCTGAAAAAACACCACAGTGAATACTGTAATTGTGTAGCACACACCTCCAGTCTAGGCATGGACAGATGTGGACAGTTGTTCTGGATCTTGTGCTTGCAAGCAGTGGCAGATCGAGAGGACTGGAAAATTTAGTGACATTCTCCTTAGAAGACCCTATGTGCCAATGCACCAAAGTGCAAACACGGTCAAGTTAGTTTAAATTTATGTTATCTAGGCCACAGGGTTTGCTTATTGGTGTGTTAATAGAGAAAGCATTGGTATTTTGAATGTTTCCTTGTAGGTGATCCCAAGCATCAACTATATGCTGAAACTATTGCATTGGAGTACAGCTAGGAGGGTGATGCGAAGTGCTGAGGCACACAAATTGTGGAGGTGTTGTTTGGTTATTTGTCCACTCATTGACTGCCCATGGCCATGCTAATCCCCATGGCCATTCCACCCACTTTCTGACTCTAGCCACTATAAGCACATTGGGGCTCATTACAATACCGGCAGTAGCTGTGCCGGTATAACAGGCGTGGCTGCCGCCGGTATCATTTTTTTTCTGGCACCCACGAATGGGCAATTACCGGGTCATTGCGGCCCACTCGACCAAGTAATGGCCCATTCGCGGACGCCGGAAATAAATGCTCCCCATTCCCATTGAGCCTTATAGGGCTCAATGGGAATTGGGAAGTCGGATTCACCGGCACCATTCAGAATGGTGCCAGTGCATCCGGCATGCTCTGCTCGCAGGTACCGGTATGCCCGCCAGGTAAGACCCGGCGGGTGGGAAGGCACCCGCGAGCAGAAATCGTAGTTTGCTTGTCCGGTAACAACGATACTGGCAATCTTACCAGTACCGTTTTTACCAGACCAGCAATCTTATTATGAGGCCCATTCTCTTGGGATCTCTTTGAGCTAGCTTTATCAAGATGTAGCACTATCCATTGGTTGAAATGCCTGTCAGTTATTTCAATGGAGTCTTCTACAAATTAATGGCTTAAATGTATCCTTACATACACTACTGGTGTAATATAAATGTCTTGACCAAGTGTTCCTTCAACCACTTCATTTATAGGCAGTGTGTATTTCCATCACTGAAGTTCTGTTAAAAGCAAACATTTCCAAAGCCAACAGGTTTGGCCTGCTTATAGATATTAAATAATCAATTGCCAGGCCCTACTGTTATATGCCCAGGTACTCACATCATTTTACAGCAGCTGCCGATAATTGCCATCTAGTGCCATTACAGCAGTATCTGGCAAATATCTATCCCTATCGTGGAGACAAGTCAAAATATTTGGCATTGCCACTGAATGTTCAGTGGTTGTAGTGGCTTTTTTGGGAAAAGTAGACACTTTCCATTTAGCAAATGCACTCTCACAAACTAATTTAGGAATTGCTACCAAACAAAAGACCAGGTGATTGAGGACGTGTGATCATTGCCCACTCTATAAATCACCACCAAATCACTGAGCTTCGCAGTTCCTGGCACTGCATTTATGGAAGGCTCGGGCAGCTCCTGGAATTTATTTGTCTTTTTAAGTTTATTTTGATTTGTGATGCTTCATAGGGAAGTGCACAACACTTCAAGGCCACAAATGCAAACAATCTCAAATAACAGCGTTTGGAGGTGCTGCTCGGCAGCTGTGGCTGTCCCCTAATACAGGATGAGGGAGTGGAAAAGTGTGAGCGCTATGAATTTAGCCAGACTTGAAGTGATTTTGTCACCTGTGGGTGGTCTTGCAGGTTCCTGTGTTCTGTGTATACTTACTCACTATGGGAAATACAAGGAGGGTACTTCTTAATTGCCCAGAGACAAGCATCCCGGAAAAGCCTACCAACAAACCGTTTGAATATGCATTTATTCTTCAAAGTCAAAAAGCCATACTCATCTGCATTCTCAGCCAGACTCTTACCTTCTCATGTATGTAAAATGTGTGATGTTTACTCTGCTGGCCGGACTAGCAACGCTGCCGTTGGTGCTTCGCCTATGGTCACAGATAAAATGGACTTTGATCCCTGCTCTGCAGAAGATTTGGAATTGATCTGGTCAAGGATCAGCGCTGGTGTTTCTAAACACAGTTTTAAGGTGCTTCATGAGCATGCTGGCTCCGGACTCCATGCAGTGTTGGTCTGCTACACAAAAAAGACCTAGAATGCGATCATATCAGAGAAGGCAGGCCAAGAACAGGGGTCAAGAGGGGTATCAACAGCAACAGGGACAAGGGTATGACACAGAGCTTGGGGGAAGGGGTGGGCTATCTCACCTGATTGTTCTGCTCCTTCTTCCAAGGCGCTAGCAGGAAACTCTTCTTGTTCAGCATCTGCCTGCACTGCTTTCTCCACAACGTCCCTTTGAAAATCGTGGAATGCCCAGAACTTACTTCTAACGACGCAGAGAAGACAGACAGAGCAGAGGGGCAGGTGCGGTGCTCCATTCGTAATGGGCAGGTGCCAGCCAGCTCTGCCACACCCATGCTGCCAGTGCCACTCGTGACCCAGGCCTGAGCTGACCCCAGCTTTCAGCGCCAGCCTGCAGACAGTGTACAGGGACAGGGCCGTCCTATCACAGGCAAGGCAAGACAGCATATTAAACGTAGTGTGAGTTAAAGTAGCATTTTGCCGCTCTAACATTTTGTAAATATAGGCAAGCACCTAACCTTGCCTAGTGATAGCAAAGGCCCTGGTCCAAAGTACTGTTGGCTCTTGTGTCTGCTCTGTATTTGCTTAGTATTCTCTGGACATTCTACAACCTAAATAAGTATTAAGGTCCAAAGCACCTCACTGATACTGTTTCTATAAGTGAAATCTCTGATGGGGCATGTGTCACAGCTGGCGCAAGAAACAGTCCAATTCTAAGAGATGGTTCAAGGCTTTTTATGAATGTCTTTGTGAGTCATAGGGCTATCCCTCTATTTCATTTTAGTTTGACCATCAACCCTAACCAGGCATCTCTGACCCCATGGTTAGTAGATATTGAAAATGACCCCAGCCATCTAATGTCTATCTTGTCCTAGTTTTGAAATACTAAAGGAATACAGCTTTCTCTGCTTATGGCTCCCTTACTGACCTCCTAGCTGTTCCTACTCTATCCATGGATTAGTGTACTACCAGGATTTGGGATAATATCTTAAAAATACCATGTTGGATTCAGACTCTGCCTAACAATCCCACTCTCTTGCTTGCTCCCTTTCCAACTCTTCCTCCTAAATCCTGCCTCCATTCTCCTATTCCTTCAACTCTTTCATGCCTGCACAGTCTTGAAACCACTGTTTGATGTTACTACTTCCTCCTTAACACCTCCACCACCTTCTCCACATTACTCATCCCTCCAAACCAATACTACTCCCTTCTCCCAACTACCTCAATGTAGTCACCCTCCTTCCACCCAATACCATTCTCCACACAATGACGTCTTACACCAGGTATACTCATCATCTTTTTGACCCACGCTTTGTCCAGCTTCAGTGTTTGTTTTACTTTGTTTTGCTTAGTCTCCTCTGCCCGCCTCCCTCTGGCCTGATTAGTCCGTGTGTCCTGCACACCTGACCGGATACACATCCAAGCCTTGGAGTGCCTTTTAATTTGTTTTTGGAAGTTTCCACCCCATGTGCCTGCCATCCTAGCAGCCGGTGAGGTCCATGACCCAAAGGTGACTATTTGAATATTTTTCAGCCTGCACATTTTTCCAGTCTCAGTGTATGCTTCATTTTGTTTTGTTTTCCTTCTCTGACCGCCTTCCTCTGCCCTGATTGGTCAGTGTGGCCTGCACACGTGACCAGATAGATATCTGTGCCTCTGAGTGCATTTAAAGTTGCTTTTGGAGCTTTCTGCTAAATTTGCCTGCCGTCCAGGCACAGTCAGTGAGGTTCCTGACCCAAAGGTGACTATTTGAATACCTTTTCAGCCCTTGCTTTTTCCAGCTTCAGTGTTTGTTTCATTTTGTTTTGCCTGTCCTCCAATGCCCGCCTTCTCTGCCCTGATTTTTGAATGTGGGCAGTACACATGACCTAATAGGCATCTGAGCCTCTGAGTGCATTTAAAGTTGTTTTTGGAGCTTTCCGCTTCATTTGCCTGCCATCCACACAGGCAGTGAGGTTCCCGACCCAAAGGTGACGATTTGGATAACTGTTCGGCCCAAGATCTTTCCAGATTCAGTGTTTGTTTCACTTTGTTTTCTTGGCCTCCTCTGCCCGTCTTCCTATGCCCTTCTTCCTCGTCCCTGATTGGTCCATGTGGCTGCACACATGACCAGATAGGCTTCTGAGCCTTTGAGTGCACTCAAAGTTGATTTTAGAGCTTTCCACTCCATTTGCCTGCCGTCCTATCAACTGGCGAGGTCTCCGACCCAAAGATGATTATTTGGATATTCTTTGACCCAATGCGTTTTCTGGTTTCAGTATTTGTTTCACTTTGTTTTGATTGGCCTCCTCTGCGTGGCCTGCACATGTGACTTTGACCTCCCTCATCAATCATTTCCTCAGGGCTCTCCTGGCCGGGCAGCCAGCGAAGGGCTACAGCAAGAGGCAGTTCCCTGGGGCAGCTTCCATCCCCTGTTTGCCCCTGTTGACCCAAGGAGTCCTGACCAGAACTGTACAAGCTGAATTGCTATGGTAAGACATAACCACCAACTCCCTCTTGCCTTTCCTCCAGACCTGCTTCTGTGTCCCTGCTAGACTCAATTGCCTGTAGCCACAACTAGCTCTGTCAACTCTTCAACCTATTTTCCACTGTTCTTTCCCCTCCTGGTCCTCTTCCTCACTCCCAGACTCAGTGCTTAATTTGTGGGGGTGGTTGCCGGTGGCCAACACCGGCACTCTTTTTTGGCACTGGAACTCATGCTTGGCCAGCGCATGTGCAATTACGTTTTTTGTTCTTCCACTTCACTTGCTTCGATTATAAATCATTGGGATTTGTCATTCTGATCTTGATCTCTCTCGTGCTTGCAGGTTGCAGGCCATTGCTGGCTGGGCCTGGGAGGGGCCAGCAATAGCAATGAACAACAAAGTGTTACAAACAACAGCCAATGAAAGATACCATTCTGTTGTTACCATGCAGTATTTGATACATTCTGTATAGTAACACAGAATGTGCAGTTTTCATTGGCTGTTCTTCTGAGCCAGTGAAATTACATGGTGACGTGTTGTTGTTGCCACAGGAGGCAGTGCAGCGCCACCTTCATTTCACAAGTTACTGTGAAGTGAAGGTGTCGAGGCGTGGCGTCGTCGGTCCTGACTTGTGAGAGAGAGAGCCTGCCCTGCGTGGTGCGGCCTAGTTACTTCCTGGGGCCCCCTCTGCCTTTTTCATTTGTGCGGGTGCCAGTGTGCGCACCCGGCCCGCCCCACCCTGAGGCCCCGACAGGAGACTAAGTCCCAGCCAGCAAAGCAGGCACTTGTTGTTGCGTGCGGTGCAGCCTGAGCCTGTCACAGTCAAGTGATCAGGCAAGGCCCAGGTCGGGGCCCGGGTGACGGCACGGTCCCCTGGTTGTGTCCTGACTGCCCAGGAGTCAGGACACCACCAGGGGCCCGTACACGCCCGGTCTTCTGTCTGTGTGACCTGTTTGCAGTGTGCTGCTGACTGCAGTCAGTGCCAGGCCCAGGCCAATTTCTGTGACATGGGGTTGCCGGCTGCCGAAGACTGAGTCGGATGACTCTGCCGCGGGCAGCCGGGCCCGTGGATTGTGCCAAAAAGTATGTTTTTACTTTTTTCTTTGAAAGCCTGGCCTTCCATGAGGGTACTTATTTTGAGTGGCGGCTGTGGCCCATCACTTCGAAAGTGATGGGCCCCAGCCGCCCAACTATACGTTTTTTCTTTTAAAATCTTACCTTCCGTGGGGCGGCTGCGCTGCGCACCTATTTTTGTCATCATCAAGCTCAGCATGGCTGTGGCGGCCCCATGGAAGGTAGCCTACGTGATTGAGGCAAGGCAGGGCAAGGCCCAGGACCGGGCGGGGCACGGGTGGCAGCGTGGTCCCACTAGTCTGTCACAAAAGGAATGAAATGTCGTTTGCAACTTGGGACACTTTTTCATTGGTGCCGAGCCCGACTCAAGACAATTCTATGCCCCAGTCCCACCCTGGATAGCATTCATCTAAGCGAAGCATGAACTGTGAATTTTTGCCTGGGTGTTTCCGTTCTTCCTTTTAATGTTATCGCCTCATTAGTTCACAAACGAGCTTCAGCGAGGGGACCCGGTCCGGAACGGTGTACGTATTGGGCCGAAACCGAACCGGCTCCGCTTCGCGAGAAAAGCCCATGCAAAGACGAACTTCTGAAATGCCATTTCAGGCAAAGATACACACATGGAAATTAGAGGAGGATAAACATGGTGCTCGTGCCGACTAATCTGTCGTCATAAATAAAAGCACTAGTTGAGTATTTGTGTATAATTCTCAACCATCTTTTGCTGTCATTTTTTTTACATAATTCCAGCACGTGTTTTCTATCCTGATGTGTGGTTTATACACCAGATGTGGCCCCTTAACCTGAGTACAATACGCTCTGAGCATGTGCTCCGAATGAGAGCACATGCAATCCTCAGATAGGAATCCCCAGATAGAGGTGGGTATCTGTTACACCCCGCAGTTCAATGAAGTATGTCAAGAACATGTTAGTGGGAAGGAGATATCCGAAAATGCATTCTCCTCTGGCTCGCTGGAAAGAGGCCCTAAAGCAGAAGTAGCACAGGCCATTGATTTCACAAAATGTCTTGCAGAAATGACTTTTTCCAAGTTATACAACACCATGCTCATGCTTGAAGGAAGGGTGAAGGGGGATGCATTTATGAGATGTGATGACTGATAAGGGCTTGAGAATAAATTGATTACACAAAACACCTGGATGAGGTGACTGAGGAACGGGCTGAGAGCAGGGTGCTCTTCCTGAGGTAACCGATTTGCGTATTTATAACGTGCTTAATAACCAGAGGTTTCTAAGCGAGAAGTCGGGATCGAACCTGTGTTGCTTCGTGTCGTCTTGCTTCCAATCAAGCACATTGCTGCTGAGCTATCCTGAGTCCCGGGACAATGATTGCAACGCAGCTTCACTCAGAGCCATTTGGGAAACAGGGCGATGGGAGGGGGTGGGCCGGGCGGTGGGGGGTCATTCTACAAAATTGACAAATAAGATAACATTCACAGGTTTGCAACAATTTTATCAAATGCTTTATCACTTTGAGGACAGCAAGTATGGTCCAGGCGTCTAACAAGTGTGGTCTAGAATTTAGAAGTGTGTTCAAATGCACTCTTTTGCCTCTGCGTTTGCCGGAATGCTGGAACCACTACACCTAACATAACAAGTGTTTTCCAACTTTAAAGAATTATACTTTCTCAACCCATGTGTGCCCTTCCCCATTCATCCCACTACAACCCTGTACCAGCAGTTGCTGCAGAGCCAAACATGTGACATGGAGCAGCAGCAGTGTGATGGGCTGGTGGTGGGCCAATCTAGGTAGGTCTAGCACTCAACTGGCGCGGCCGGCGCACCCGCACTGAGTGTGGCGCCATGCCTGGCATTATGGGGCCAATATTTTTTGGGGACTGGCACTTGTTTTTTTACAAATTAAGCACTGCCCAGACTCCCGATTTTTACCCCGCCACTATTCCCTTGGTGACTCTCCCCTCATACTCAGAACTTGCCCACAACTCCGACTGTAACTATTAATCAACACAAGGTGCATGACAACTAAAGCAACATTTTTGCTTCAAGTGGAATCTCAGCTGTATTGTAGGCCAACTCTTGATGCCCTCTAAGCACATTGGCTAGTATCTTTCCTGCTCCTGCCCAAGCGTAAAAATACTGTTTATTTTGAAATCTATGTGCACTACAATGCTGCAAATGTTTTGAATCTAGGTGCATTATAACACTGCAGTTGTTTTGAATCTAGGTGCATTTAATACTGTGGTTGATTTGAATCTAGGTGATTTTAACACTGCACTTGTGTTGAATCCAGGTGCATTTTGATACTGCAATTGTTTTGAATCTAGGCACATTTAAAACTGCAGCTGTTTTGAATATAGGTGCTTTTTAACACTGCATTTCTGTTGAATGTAATACTGTGGTTGTTTTGAATCTAGGTGTGTTTTCACACTGCATTTTTGTTGAATCCAGGTGCATTTTGATACTGACATTGTTTTGAATCCATTTGCATTTAAAACTGTGGTTGTTTTGAATATAGGTGCTTTTTACCACTGCATTTCTGTTGCGTTTAAAACGGTGGTTGTTTTGAATATAGGTACTTTTGAACACAGCAATTGTGTTGAATCCAGACGAATTTTGAGACTGCAACAGTTTTGAATCTAGGTGCATTGTACTATTGCAATTGTTTTGAATCTAGGTGCATTATAGCACTGCCGTTGTTTTGAATCTGGGTGCATTTAATACTGTGGTTGTTTTGAATACAGGTGCTTTTTAACACTGCATTTGTGTTGAATCCAGGTGCATTTTGATACTGCAATTGTTTTGAATCTAGGTGCATTTAAAACTGTGCTTGTTTTGACTCTAAGTGCTTTTTAACACTGCAATTGTGTTGAGCCCAGACGAATTTTGATACCACAGCTGTTTTGAATCTAGGCGCATTGTAATTTTGCAATTGTTTTGAATCTAGGTTTATTTTGATTCTGCAATTGTTTTGAAATTAAGGTGCATTTACCACTGCAGTTAGTTTGAATCTATGTTCTTTTTAACACTGCCTGTTGAATCCAGGCACATTTTGATACTGCGACTGTCTTGAATCTTGGTGTATTTTAATACTTTGATCATGCCTAGCCACAGTTCCAAGGCCAGTGGTGCTCTTTGGCACACCAAAACTTCCCTGCCCCACACTACACCCTCCCTCCCTTCCACTTCTGCCTTCCATTCTAGCACCTTCAAAACTCTACTCCATAAATCCAAAGCCCATCTCCTAAACATCAACCTCTCACTCTACACCACCTTCCACCCCCTCTCTCACCAAGAGTCCTAGCAAAGACTCCCCACTCAGCAGCCCCACCAACCCTCACACATACATTTCAGGCACCCTCACACCACTCAAAAATCAGAAGCTATGCTCACCTTAATCTCACATGCCACCTATCTACCCCATCCTACCTCCACGAACTCATGCCGTTCCGATCTCCCATACCCTGATGACCTCCTTCCCTATTTCTAACCCTATCGATCCACTCTTTTCCTCCCCGGTCAATTCTCTGCCCTCACACCTCCCTGAACTCCAAGTCCCCACTACCTTCTTGTGAACATGTCCCCCCTTCTCAGTTCATGCCCTGATCTACTCCCCCACACCATCAGAAAACACTCCTCTCTTGCTATCCCCTCCCCCCACCCTTGATCACCACTCTACCTCTGATGCATATCCCTCAATCAAGTGTCCTCTCCCATGTACCACCCAATGAAGCTTGCCTCCCCAACATGCTCACCTCCCCACAACTAGTCACCCCGCCCTGACCCCTCCCACACTGCTGCTCTCCACACATTGTCTCATATTCAATTTGATCTCTTCTGGAAAAAGAGACATCCTCTTCATTACTGAAACATGGTTCTCTAACAACTATCTACCTGCCACACAAAAGGCCTTCCCCCTGGATACTCCCTGGTTGTACACAAAAGACCCAGCAGAGCAGAGGGGCTAGCCATTATCCACAAACTACACCTCACAGTTCTACACACTGAGAATCAACCCTGCAATGCTGACTGTGAATCTATGCTAGTTAAATTCCAATTTTCCCTTGCCTTAATCCTGCAGCTTCCCATTTATTAATTTGTTTATTTATTGTTTACAGACCCCTTGACTATAATAGAAATGTTGCTGACTCCCTTAGTGACTCTCTAGCACTCATCCTGATCTCTCACCCTTTGCTTACCCTGCTAGGCGACCTCAACATCTGGTTTGACACCCTAACCTTACGACCCACCTGTTCATAAACAACTTCAAAGCCCTCAACATGACACAACTTGTATCAGGACCCACCCACATAGCAGAGCACAACCTTGATTCTCTATTCAGCTCCACTGATTCAATCACCCCACCCTCCGCCTGCCCTCTAGTGTGGACGGATCACTCCACCATCTTCTTCTCACTTATGACTTCCACCCTGCCATCTCTGATCCTTCCCCGGTCCCTCTTTGGTAAAAGGTCACAGTTTCCCTGGACCTGGCTAATTCCCTGATCTCCTCCCTTCCCACTCTCCATCCATAAGGAGGAATACCATCAATCGACCTCTTCGGCCTGTGGCTCTCTGATACCCTTAACCCCCTCACCTCTCTCAGATCCTCCTCTCAGAGAACAGGCCGTTCTCCAAAGTGGTCCCCCCCCCCTCCATCAAATCCCTCAAAACCCTCAAATACCACCTGGAACATAAATGGTGAGCTGTTCCTTCCCCCCTTAACAAAGCAAATCTTACCAGGCAGATCAGGGACTACATCACTGAAGTAAATAAAGCCAAAAGATCTTTCTATGGTTCCTGAATTTCTAATGCCCTCAAACCCAGCAGAGAACTCCATAAGATCATTGCAGAATTCAAGGTCCCTCTCTGCTCTCCCCCCTGCTCCCCTCACTCCCAATCACTCTGTGATGCCCTATCAGATCACTTTTACAACATTACCATAGAAAGGAACCTCACCATCAGCCCCAGATTGGTATTAATCCCGACCTGCTAACCCTCTCCCTCTCCCACCCCTCCTGACATTCCACCCCGTAGACCCCTTCCACTCCTTCACTTCCATCTCCCATCCAGAATTCCTGAAGCTACTCTCAAGTAGCTGCCCCCAGGTTCCCCTGGAGACATTGCTACTCCACTCCTTAAAAACATCCTCTCCTCCACTCGTTCAGGCAGCATCGCTAGATCTATATTTAACCTTTCTCTAACATCAGGCGTTTTCCCAGCAGCCATCAAAACCTTTCATGTCAAACCTTTACTTAAAAATCCCACACTCTAGCCCATCCTCCCTTCTAACTACTGCCCAATCTCCAACAGCCGCTTCAATTCCAAACTCTTAGATCACACAGCATACTCCCAACTCTCTCTCTCTTTACAGAATCCCACAGCCTCCTCGACCCTGCCCAATCTCACTTCAGACCGCTTCACGAAACCGAATTCTACCTTGTCTTCATCTGGGATGACATGAAAAGAACAGTAGACTCATCTTCCTTGACCTTTCGGCAGCTTTTGGCACAATCAACCACAACACCCTCACAGACAGATTCCACTCCCTATGCATCAGGGACTCTGCTTTAAGATGTATCTTTTCTTTCCTCTCTAGCCACACACAAATCACCATATTCCCACCCTTCTCCTCTCCCCCACCCTGTCTCCCCGGGGGTCCCTCAGGGATCTTCCCTCTCACCCTTCTCTTCCACCTGTACCTAAATCCCCTCCTGCACTCATCCACTTCCACAAGCTTACTTGCTACAACTATCCAGGTGACACTCAAATCATTTTCAAAATTCCTAATTCCTCAGCCTTTTTCCACCAAACCTCATCTCCTGCCTCATGGATATCGACAATTGCATGTTGACCAACCACCTCCTCCCCAGTCCTGGCAAAACCATAATCCTGATCTGTGGCAAGACGGCACCCCTACTATCACCACCCAGCTCAGCAGCACCCACCTCATTTAAGAACCTGGGATGCTGCCTCAGTTCGGACCTTACACTCTCACTGCATCAACACCGTCTCCAGATATTGACGCTTTCAACTCCTACACTGACATAATCTGTGCAATCCTGGCCATCATCCTCTCTCAGCTGTATCATACCAACTCACTCTACCTAGGTGCCCCTGCCTTTCAGCTCAAAAAGCTCCAACGGATCCAAAACTCTGCAGCAAGGCTCCGCTTTACCCTCTCCCCAAGAGAACACATATCCCCTGCACTCATTGTGCTCCACTGGCTGTCAATTAGCTGACAGGCCACTTTCAAATGTGTATCACCCACCATGCCCTCCACAAGAAAGGCCCTGAAATCCTCCAAAACAACTCTCTTACTATCAACCCATTAGAAACATCAGATCTGGCTGTGCCCACTTTAATTTTGTGTGCTTGCCACAGAAGGCAATGGTCAGCAAGGAAAGTGTTCATGTTCGTATCATGGGGATTGGTTTCTGGTATCTCTGAGTTAGTTTGATATGCAGAGGATGGAAAATGTTCTCCCTTTAGTCTGTGGTGGTATAGTGAAGCCCTGTTTCACTGCACGGGAATGCCAGAGCCTTTTAGTGACCCTGTGATGATTGTCTCCACCTAGATCACCTATCCTTCTCAGAGATACTATGGTGAAACTGCCAATTCACCTCTGCAAGAATGCTGATTATCTTTGTGCTTCTCTGTCTCCAGAATGACAAGCTTTAGTTTCCACACTCTGGACCTGGGGTGCTTGTTATGGTTTCTCTTCTTGCTTTTTCTGCTTCAAAGGATGGGTTGACGCTAGAAAATATAGAGAGATACTAGCAAGTATTTGATGTATAAGGCAAGGCATGAGAAAGAGGTTTTCTACACAGAAGCATGCTGGTACGTGGGGCAGGAATTGGACCCTTCTCACCTGCCATCATCCACCTGAGGGGAAGGACTTGTATTAGATTTATCTCTGGTAGGCCTCCCTACCCCAGCCGAGAGGCTTTCTTGACCCCTGTTGGCAAGGCCAGGTCACTGCCCTTGTCGCACATGGGTGTTCCTACTTCTATCCTGAACTTGTTCTTGTTACTGTTGCACAGTGGTTTTATCCTTCTTAATTGCATGACACTGTTGTTGTTGGGACCCGCTAGGAGCTGCATGCACATTTGTTTGTGTTGCTGTGTTGTTTGCACCCAGTGGCAGCCACTGCTATGTCTATTCATTTTGTATCAAGTGATTAGTGGGATAATCTGTCACATTACTATTACAATGTACTATTTCATGCTGCTCTAGTTTCAGCATGTAGGCAGGCTCAGACTGGCCTCTAGGGAAATAGGCCCATGGCCGAACCAGAAACAAAAAATGCTGGTGAGGGCGTGTTTGTTTGGTCAATGTGGGACAGTTTAATTTCTAATTTGGCCCCATTTGATGTGTTAATTCACTCTGCGACTAGTAGTTTTGACCTGTGTTGCTAAATAAATATTCTTTAAAATGCAGAATTTGCATCACACTTAATCAAAAACTCCCCCCTTAGTTAGTATTCAAACATAGTCACAAAAGGAATCAATAGCCATTTGCATCTGTGGGCCACTTTTTCATTGGTGCACGAGACAATTGTATGGCCCAGTTCGTCCCTGCATGCAGTCTATAAATAAAAGATCACTAATTAAGTGACATTGGGTGACTTGATAGCGATATTTCCCACTAAGAAGGTCACTGCATAGGATGCTTTTCTGTCATTTTAGCTTTTTATGCTTCAAGTAAGTAGTCTAACTTTTTCTGGATGTTGTCTTTGGGTCTTGCACCCTCTATCTTACCCCTTGTTTGGTGTGTCTACATCTGGGAAACACTCCACCTCACCTCCTGTTGGTTTGTTTCCTTTAAGAAATATTTGTTCTTCCCTTCTTCTTCACAGTCATTTTAAAGAGTGTGGTTGCAGCCTCCAACTTCCCTCTGCTCACCTTGTTGCCTGTCTACATCCTGCCTGAAAAGCAGCAGTGTTGTGTGTGGGGGGAAGGAGGTTCCAGCGTGCATATGTTTATTGTGTAGTTATTTTGGTGCACACATAGCTCAGCAGATTCTATGTTCTGCATATTTTCGCTTTTCTTATCATCAGCATGAGCACCTCTTCACTCTCCTCTTCACTTGTTTTATTGTGAGTCTATGGAGGTTTCATTCCAGTAGATGCTGCCCACCTGGCCATTTCTTCTTTCCTGGCTTTCTCAATAGGATGTGGCGGCCTTTTTTGGTTGTGCCATCACTTTCTCACTCTTGACTCGACTGCTGCAATCTGATTCATTGGAACACTCTGCTAACAATGGGGCAATGGGCCAATTTGCTCTTTTAAACAACCACAGCAATCGGCTCTGTGATTAGAGGATGGGTATTTTGATAAGGGAACATTAGAGCACCTATCCACATATCTGACAGTGAAGTGCAAAGGGAAGTAGCTTCAAAACAGTAGGGTGGTGTGAGATTTGTAGAGAATGTTTGAAGAAACTTCTGCCACAAATAAAAGGGAGAAAGGGTCTGAAGCACCAGCAGTAATGAAGGGAGACGAGAGAGAAAAGGAGAAGGGGTAGGAGGAACCTAATAAAATCTATCCATTAGTCACAAGATATGATCTGATATGATATGGCATGTATAACGCGCCTATGCCCAAGTGTTTCAAGGCGCGACGAGGCAAGGGGGGAACAAAGAGAGGACAGACAACGATCTTACTAGGCCAGGTGTCATTCAGATCGCGCAAGTGCATGGGAAGGGGG
This sequence comes from Ambystoma mexicanum, assembly GCF_040938575.1. Taxonomy (NCBI): domain Eukaryota; kingdom Metazoa; phylum Chordata; class Amphibia; order Caudata; family Ambystomatidae; genus Ambystoma; species Ambystoma mexicanum. The sequence continues at coordinate 1,231,716,164 of NC_090930.1, forward strand.
GAAAGGAAGAGTGCAAGGGGGGAAAGGGAGGGGGGAAAGTGCAGTACATGGGAAGTGGAATAAATAAGATAAATAAAATACATAAAAAACAGGCATGTGCAAGGAAGCACGGACAAAGTGCTGGAAAGGGGACTGAAGGGATACAGAAAACAGTCCCCAAGTGCAGAGGTTGCCAGGGAGGCAGTGCAGGTGGGCAGTTGACAGGGCCTGGGCTAGAGATCAGAAGGGTGGCCAGTTAACCAGTGCAATTTCAGTCATGAATTCAGGGATGTTCAGGAGAGAAGTTTCCGTGCTTGTGGCAGCTCTGAAGCCAGACTGATGGTCATGAAGACAACCAACAGATTAAGTGTGGAGATTGAGTTTGGGAGATGGTCAGTTTCTCCAGGAGCTTGCCCAGGAAGGGAGTTAAGGAGATTGGGCGATAGTTAGCCAAGGGCAGGAGGGGTCGGCAGAGGTTTTCTTAAGAAGAGGGTGCACAAGGAAGTGCTTCAGGGGGGAAGGGAAGACTCCAGTGGTGAAGGAGTGATTGCAGAAATCCACCAGGGCAGAAGCTAGGGAGTCGATGTGATCCTTGATAGTTTTGGAGGAACAGGGGTGAACCTGTTTCGACGAGACTTTGATAGATGGGACTTGTCTAGAAACCTCGCCTGGAGAGAAAAGGGGAAAGGTAGTGAAGGAGGGAGGAGGGGTGGCAGCAGAAGGGCCAGAGGAAGAGCAGGGAATAGCAGGAGGGGGGTGAGAGGAGGAGAGTGAGGACAGGATGGGCCTGGGAAGGGACAGGAGAGGTAGAGACTGCGGCAGGATTGGCCAGTTCCTTGCAGATTTTAAAGAGTTCAGACAAATTGTTAGTTGCCGCAAAGACGCGGGCTTGGATATGAGCTCTCTACTTGTTGAGGACGGAGAGCCGGTATTGCCTTTGCAGCAGGCGGCAGGCCAGTTTGTCAGAGGATGAACTTGAAGCACGCCATTTCCTCTCGGCGACCCTGCACTTACGTTTTAGGCTGACGAGGTCTGAGTCGTACCAGGAGTTGCACTTGTCTTTGGGCTTCAGGCCGATTCTCATGTCATGACAGGGGCAAGGATGTCAAGAGTATCAGATATAGCAGAGTCGAGAGTGGAGAGGGCTGTGTCAGGGTGATAGTCAGCCAGGGGGGGAGGAGGAGGTGAGAAGGTGGCAGCGAAAACCTCAACTGACACGTGCTTCACGGGTCGGGTGACCAAGAAGGTGGGTGGCAGTGACGGAGGTGGCTTGGCCTGCGGGGTAGGGAGGGTGAGGTGGGAGAAAAGGAGAAAGTGGTCACTCCAGGAGAGAGGAGTAGAGAGAGGGATAGAGAGGGGAAGGTCTGAAGAGATCAGAACATCAAGAGTGTGCCCTGCAGAGTGAGTCGGGCCAGAGGCGAGAATAGTGAGGGAGAGGGAGTTGCGGAGGTCACGAAAGAGTTCAGAGGGGGGACAGGAGGCATCAAGGTGGATATTGAAGTCTCCGAGGAGGAGGAGTTGAGTGGTTGAGTCCAGGAGTGAGGAGGAGAGGTCCGCCCACTCAGAGAGGAAGGAAGAAACCTGACCAGGTGGCCGATAGATAGTAGCCACAGTAAGGGAATGGCTAGGCGAGAGAGAGAGCCTGCAGACGAGGCATTCAAAAGAGGAGTAGGCCTGAGTAGGAATGATAGAAGCAGGAGCCACTCAGGGAAGATAAGGGCTACGCACCCACCAGATCAGTTGGGCCTGGGCGCGGAGAGGATCTTGTAGCCATCAGGTTGGAGCGTGTCAAAGCTGGTGACAGAGCTGGCCCTAAACCATGTCTCAGTGAGACGGAGGACATTTGGGTCAAGTTCTTCAAGAAGGCGGCAGATGTCAGAGGAGTGTTTGACAGCAGAGCGGGAGTTAAGAGTGGCAATGTGGAGAAGGTTACCCTCCTTGAAGGACTTCAGGGGAGGGGTACAGATCAGAGGTACGCCCTGTGGAGGTGTAGAAAGCACCCGAGAGGGGGCAGAGAGGGAGAGGGTAGGCAAGGTAACCAAGGAAGGGGGGGACAGCAGGAGAAGAAAGGAAGTTGATGAGGTGCGGAAGCGTCTATCAAAGAGATGAAGGTTGGCCTGGGGGACTTGGACCAAGATGGTTCCATTAGAGTAGACATTAATGATGACCTTAGAGGAAAGGAAGGAGGCCAGGAGGGCATCCCAGCGAGTACCACCATTAATGGGAGAAGAGGAGAAAGGCGAGAGAACAGTGACCATATGTGGGGTCTATAGATCTGGAGAAGGAACGACAAAGAGGATGTCGGTAAGAGTTTCCTTGGAGGAGGCACTGATGTAGGTGTCAGCGATAGGGAGGCCTGGGTTGGAGACCAGCATGTCCTTTTTAAACTTTTTCCTACCATACCTAGTGAGGAGAGCAGGATAGTCAATAGTGAAACAGTTTGAAAAGATGGGGGAGACAGAGAGCACCATAGAGTAGGTGGGAGAGGAGGGGATCGAGGGGTGGAGGCAGACAAGACAGCGAGAGGCAACTGAGTAAGAGAGTGGCACAGGACGGTACTTACGCGGCGATCGCAAGAGAGGGACAGGACAAACTAAGACAGGAAAGAGGATAAACCTAAATTTGAGAGTCCTAAAGAGGGAGAAAGGCCTACGGTTCACAGAGCAACTTTAAATACGGTGACAGTGCATGTTATAACAGGTAGAAAAATCCACCTAAATTTGAGAATCCTAAAGGGTGAGAAAGGCCTAGGTTTCACAGAGCAACTTTAAATACGGTGACAGTGCATGTTATAACAGGTAGAAAAAAAAAAGAAAAAAAACACCTACATTTGAGAATCCTAAAGAGGGAGGAAAGGCCTAGGTTTCACAGAGCAACTTTAAATATGGTGACAGTGCATGTTATAACAGGTAGAAGAAAAAAAAAAACACCTAAATTTGAGAATCCTAAAGAGGGAGGAAAGGCCTAGGTTTCACAGAGCAACTTCAAATAACGGTGACAGTGCACAGTTGAAAAGGTGAGATCACAGCTGACTTAGTTGATCAAATCAGGAGGACACAGTGGACAAGACTGTCAGAGGGGTATATAAATCCAACGTATGTATCAGGGGAAGTGTGCCAACCACACCAAGCACCACCCCACCCCCACCTTATGACCCCCTCAACCACTACCCCCGCCCACACTGGAGTAAGTACCCAAGATCTTGAGGTGGCAGTAACCTCCACCCGTACAGAATTGGCTCGATTACGAGCTGTGTGTGATGCAGCACAGGGATCGGGGGACACGCCCCAACCTCCAAGAGGGACCCCTTCCATACCAGAAGATGATTTCCTTTTCAGGATTGACAGTGCACCCATACTGGCAGTATGAGTAGAATGAGAAGGGAAAACTGATAGTTTGGGATATGACACTGTAGTGTCGGTGAGGGACAAGGAGTATTGGAGTGATTTTGACGAATGAGAAGAAGGTAACATGGAAGGGATAATACAGGTGCAGTAGGCCACTCCTACAGTGGGAGAGACATGGCAGGGGAGGCTCTGAAACAGAATGGGAAAGATGGCTCTAGCAAATAAAAGGGACTGGAGCAAAGGGGAGAGGATAAAATCAAAAATACAGATGCCTCTTATCCATAACGGAGCAGGGCAGCCCAACTATGTGCCATGGGTGCAGATGGATAAAACAACCTCCGCAAAACCCTCCCCTCACTCACAGCAGGCACGGTAAAATTGATTTATGCCTTCGAGAAAAACACTGCAGGTGTGCCCCTTGCTATAGGAGATATTAAAAGCTTCTTGGTGTCTGCAGTAGGTGATCAAGCAGACTCGGTGTGGGTGAAAGCAGGCTTCCCGGGTGTGACCATAAGTAATGACACTCATGATCGAGCTATATTTAATAATGTTCGAGCACAAGTCTGGGATGCACTGCGGAGAACCTTCCCCGATACCCCAAATTATTTTCCATAATGCAATGCACTATGGGGGATGAGGTAGATGCAGCGCTGTTCATTCTCCGGAACCAAGAGATGTGGTGCAGGTAGTCAGGCACCGCGTGGGACCAACCTATCTCCCTATTTTATTTCATCATTAAGAGAGGCCTCCCAAAAGAAGTACAAAAGGCTCTTGACAAGATAGCAGGGATAGCAGCCAAAGGCTGGCCTGAGATTCAGAGCATTATAGTGCACCACTTTAGGAAAATAAAAGAAAGGGAAAAAGAAACAACTCAGAGGAGATTAGAAGAAGCAAAACTAGTACACACAATGCTAGTGAAGGTCGCAGCAGTAACAGCAGCACTGCCCTCATATCAGCTGGGAGAAGAGGGGGGTGTCTCTGTGGCTATATAGGCAAGGATGGCTGCAGTATGGACAGACAATGGACTGGAGCAGTGAGGAGAAGAGCACCAATACATGGGACCCGAGTGGCAAGGAAGGCCTGCAACGAGAGGATGAGGTGGGTTCCGAGGACAGAGAGGAGAGGTTACGGGGGACAAGGACCCAGAGGAGGGAATCCAGGTCAATGCTGGTAACGCTGGAGGTGGGGACACTTCTTGCAGGAATGCTGCAGTAGGCAAGGAGGAATCTATCAATACAACCAACCCTATTACAGCCCATCCCAATGTGGACACCCTCATCTGGGATACCCCACACAGACTTCCACAAGGGGATTACGAGCAACCCTAGCAATATGCGCAGCAGTCCCCTCCACCACCTGGCTACAATACACTCTGCCGTCCCCCACATACAATGCAATCACAGCAAAACTGCACCAATCAGATGGCTCAATGGCACAACAATCATTTTGACACACCCTGAATGGTGCACCGCCACCCTACTAAGAGATGTGTATGCTCAGTGAACATATTTTCTCTTGCCCAGGGACAGACACTCACCCTGACTAGGACAGCCCATCTGAGAGCACCTGCATGTCCAGTCCTAGCCACTACCTTGCATCCAGAAGAGGAACCACTGGTGGGGGAAGAGATATGGAACAAACAGTTCATCTTTAGGGTGGACTCAAGGGATGAGAAATCATGCATATGTGAAGGTTATGTTCCGTTATCTGGCCAAACTCTAAAAATACAAAGGTTCTCTGGTGCTGTAGTAACAGTTCCTTATACAGAAGATTTGAATGTCAAGATACGGGGAAAAACAGTGCGGGCACCCCTACCCTACTATGAAAGTTCCCCTGTCAATTTATTGGAACGAGATTTACTCAGCAAGCTAAATATGACCATATAATTTACCAGCCGAGGGATTGTGTGCTCCACCCCAGGCATGTGCCCCCTCAGAGAAATGCTATTGCTAAATACCATGGCAAATGAACAGAAGGTGAGGGCAGTACCAGTAAATCCTTACATGTTCGTGTACGGGATCATGGTCTTGGCTAGAGCAGTGCCCGAGCTCACCAGAAAAGACTAAAGAGAGCCCTCTGATTTTGTGTTCCGCCCTGTAGCTGCCCCTGAGATGGCTGCTGGTACAATATTGTCTTTAGACTTAGAAGGAGTACAAGTGTCTGCAAGAAGAACAGTGGCAATATGGATGGACATGCATGGATGTAATTGGTGCACAGTGGTGTGTATCGACCCAAACATACCATTGTGCAAGCTAACTTATGAAGAACTGTTCACTGACGACAACAATGACGGGGAAATTATTTTGGAAATTAGCATCCCCTGTGAAGTCATGGTATAGTAAAGAAAGGTACCAAGAGACACTGAGTGCATTCCTTCAGCGAGGAATAATTGTTTGTTTGTTTGTTTATGTATTTATTTATTTTATTTATAATGCGCACCTGACCCGTAGGTATCTGGGCGCAGTACAAGATAATGCAAATACTAAGTTTACAGGCAGAAATACATGTTGAACAATAAAAAATTATTTAGTTACAAAACAGAATAGTCTATACAGTACAATATATGACAAGAATCCAGAAGAGCAGCAAAGGCATTAGAAATAGCATAGATCATGACAAGTGGAGCATGAGGCAAAGAATATTACATATATCCATGATAAGGTTGGTACATTATTGAGGGTCATTGTTGGTGATGAGCCAGTTCTTCATGTTATGTCTGAAACAGGAGAGGGATTGGCTGGATCTGAAGTTGGTGGGGAGAGAATTCCAATGAGATCATCCTTTTGAGCCCTACTATTCATGTAGTGTGTTGTAAATCGGTAAACCCAGCCACATTCCTCACAACACCTTGCACCCTGCAAGACATGCAAGAGCATGATTGCACCAACTATGACAGAGAAGGAGATGACATTCCTAATGCAAGTAAAAATGCACAACAGGAAGGAGAAGTGTTTTTTATAGATGTATCAGCATCTATTTGCCAAGAAACATGTGAAAAACATGTTGGGGCAGCAGTAGTGAGACTGGATGATGGGGAATATGAGGCACTGGTTGAGAAACACTTGCCTATGCATTATTTTGCCAAAGCAGCAGAGCAAATAGCATTGATTGAGGCTCTCCATGCAGCAACGGGATGTGCAGTGACAATATATTCAGATTCAGCATACGTGACCATTACTGTACGTGCTGGACTATCCAGATGGAGAAGGAGGGGTTTCAGGAGAGCTGATGGGTCCCCAGTACAACATGCAAAGTGACTAAATAAATTAATTGTAGCACTCACAGAACCCTCTGTAGTAGCGCTAGTAAAATGGCAAGCCCATACCCATAATGATGATGAAATATATCTGGGAAATGCAGTTGCAGACACGGCAGCCAAAGAAGCAGCATATCTCTCCATACCAATGAGCACAGACTGCATATTAGTAAGCAAACAAGAAGAGCCAAAAGCAGAGAGCTACAATGCATTACCTATTGCACAAATCATAGAGTTACAGAAGGGAGCACCACCCGATGAGCAAGAATGATGTGCCAAACGAGGGTGCACACAGTTGCCCACTGATCTACTGTAGAGACAGGACACAACAGGGAACGTCATAATGCCCAGAGCACTATTGTATGTGGCATTTTAATAATTGAACTTCCTAGCACATACTTCAAAACTGAAGTATGTGCTAAATTCTCAAATTTAACCTGTTATAACATGCACTGTCACCGTATTTAAAGTTGCCCTCATATCAGCTGGGAGAAGAGGGGGGTGTCTCGGTGGCTATACAAGCAAGGATGGCTGCAGTATGGACAGACAATGGACTGGAGCAGTGAGGAGAAGAGCACCAATACATGGGACTCGAGTGGCAAGGAAGGCCTGTAACAAGAGGATGAGGTGGGTTCCGGGGACAGAGAGGAGGGGTTACGGGGGACAAGGACCCAGAGGAGGGAATCCAGGTCATTGCTGGTAACGCTGGAGGCAGGGACACTTCTTGCAGAAATGCTGCAGCAGGCAAGGAGGAATCTATCAATACAACCAACCCTATTACAGCCCACCCCAATGTGGACACCCTCATCTGGGATAGCCCACACAGACTTCCACAAGGGGCTTACGAGCAACCCTGGCAATATGCACAGCAGTCCCCTCCACCACCTGGCTACAATACACTCTGCCGTCCCCCACATACAATGCAATCACAGCAAAACTGCACCAATCAGATGGCTCAATGGCACAACAATCCTTTTGGCGCATCCTGAATGGTGCATTGGCACCCTATCAAGAAATGTGTATGCTCAGTGAACATATTTTCTCTTGCCCAGGGACAGACACTCACCCTGACTAGGAAAGCCCATCTGAGAGCACCTGCATGTCCAGTCCTAGCCACTACCTTGCATCCAGAAGAGGAACCACTGGTGGGGGAAGAGATATGGAACAAACAGTACATCTTTAGGGTGGACTCAGGGGATGAGAAATCATGCATATGTGAAGATGATTTTCCGTTATCTGGCCAAACTCTGAAAATGCAAAGGTTCTCTGGTGCTGTAGTAACGGTTCCTTATACAGAAGATTTGAATGTCAAGATACAGGGAAAAACAGTGCGGGCACCCATACTTTACTATGAAAGTTCCCCCGTCAATTTATTGGGACGAGATTTACTCAGCAAGCTAAATAGGACCATATCATTTACCAGCCGAGGGGTTGTTTGCTCCACCCCAGGCATGTGCCCCCTCAGAGCAATGCTATTGCTAAATACCATGGCCAATGAACTGAAGGTGAGGGGACTACCAGTAAGTCCTTACATGTCCGTGTACGGGATCATGGTCTTGGCTAGAGCAGTGCCCAAGCTCACCAGAAAAGAATAAAGGGTGCCCTCTGATTTTGAGTTCCGCCCTGTAGCTGCCCCTGAGCTGGCCGCTGGTACAATATTGTCTTTAGACTTAGAAGGAGTACAAGTGTCTGCAAGAAGAATAGTGGCAATAGGGATGGACATGCATGGATGCTAATGGTGCACAGTGTCGTGCATCGACCCAAACATACCAATGCACAAGCTAATTTATGAAGAACTGTTCACTGACGACAACAATGACGGGGAAATTATTTTGGAAATTAGCATACCCTGTGAAGTCATGGCATAGTAAAGAAAGGTACCAAGAGACACTGAGTGCATTCCTTCGGCGAGGAATAATTGTTTGTTTGTTTGTTTGTTTATTTATTTTATTTATAATGTGCACCTGTCCCGTAGGTATCTGGGCGCAGTACAAGATAATGCAAATACTTAGTTTACAGGCAGAAATACATGTTAAACAATAAAAAATAATTTAGTTACAAAGCAGAATAGTCTATACAGTACAATATATGACAAGAATCCAGAAGAGCGGCAAAGGCATTAGGAATAGCTTAGATCATCACAAGCGGAGCATGAGGGAAAGAATATTACATATATCCATGATAAGGTTGGTACATTATTGAGGGTCATTGTTGGTGATGAGCCAGTTTTTCATGTTATGTCTGAAACAGGAAAGGGATTGGCTGGATCTGAAGTTGGCCGGGAGAGAATTCCAATAAGATCATCATTTTGAGCCCTACTATTCATGTAGTGTGTTGTAAATCGGTAAACCCAGCCACATTCCTCACAAAACCTTGCACCCTGCAAGACATGCAAGAGCATGATTGCGCCACCAATGACAGAGAAGGAGATGACATTCCTAATGCAAGCAAAAATGCACAACAGGAAGGAGAAGTGTTTTTCATAGATGGATCAGCATCTGTTTGCCAAGAAACAGGTGAAAAACATGTTGGGGCAGCAGTAGTGAGACTGGATGATGGGGAATATGAGGTACTGGTTAAGAAACACTTGCCCATGCATTATTTTGCCAAAGCGGCAGACCAAATAGCATTGATTGAGGCTCTCCATGCAGCAACGGGATGTGCAGTGACAATATATTCAGATTCAGCATACGTGACCATTACAGTACCTGCTTGACTATCCAGATGGAGAAGGAGGGGGTTCAGGAGTGCTGATCGGTCCCCAGTACAACATGCAAAGTAACTAAATAAATTAATTGTAGCACTCACAGAACCCTCTGTAGTAGCGCTAGTAAAATGGCAAGCCCCTACCCATAATGATGATTAAATATCTCTGGGAAATGCAGCTGCAGACATGGCAGCCAAAGAAGCAGCATATCTCCCCTTACCAATGAGCACAGACTGCATGTTAGTAAGAAACAAGAAGAGCCAAAAGCAGAGGGCTACAACGCATTACCTATTGCACAAATCATATGATATGATATGATATGATATGATATGATATGGCATTTGTAACGCGCCTATACACAAGTGTTTCAAGGCGCGATGAGGCGGGGGGAACACAGGGAGACAGACAACGATCCTACTAAGCCAGGTGTCATTCAGACCGCGCAAGTGCAAGGCTAGAGGGGACTGGGAAAAGTGCAGGGGGAAGGGGAGAGGGGGAAAGTGCTGTACATGGTTAGTAGAATACAAGATAAATAATAGGGCCAGCTGGTGGCAAGTGCAAGGAAAGTGCAGTAAAGGTTAGTAGAATAAAAGATAATAAAAGATAAATAATAGGGCCAGCTGGTGGCAAGTGCAAGGTAAGTGCCGGGAGAAGGGGCTGTGGGATACAGAGACAGTCCCGTGGTGCAGGTTGGCAGTGCAAGGGAATAGTGGCTGTGCCAAGGACCGAGATCGGTGAGTGTTCCAGTAGCAGATTCGGTGCAGGTTCAGTGGTTTTAGCAGGGGAGAGAGGGAGAGAAAGCGGAGGCAAAGAGGCAGGTTTTGAGGTGCTTCCGGAACCGGAGATGGTTCTCATCAACTTTCAGGGAGGCAGGAAGGCTGTTCCAGAGGAGGCCCCTTCTGCAGAGAGAGATCTACCCCCAGCTCGTTGCTTGGAGAAGCGGCTGACCCTGAGGTAGTTGGAGGTGGATGAGTGAAGAGCTCGAGAAGGAAGATATTTAGGAAGAGAGAGTTGAAGGTATTTTGGCCCAAGGCCCCAGAAGGCCTTGTGGACAATACAGAGGGTTTTGAACTTAATCCTCGCAGCCACTGGGAGCCAGTGCAGTGATTTCAGTCCTGGAGAGATACGGTCCTTGAGGCCAAGGACAAGTCTCGCAGTCCTGTTCTGGATGGGTTGCAAAGGGGGAAGAGTAGAGGCAGGAAGATTTAGATAGAGGCTGTTACAGTAGTCCAGCATTGAGAGAACCAGGGCTCTGGAAACAGTGAGCTTCTGGGGGGAGGAGAGGAAAGGAAGGATCCCTCTGAGGAGGTGTAGCTGGTAGTGTGACTTCTTAGAGACATCAGATATGTGTGGAGAGAAAGAGAGTGTGGAGTCGAAGATGACCCCAAGGTTTTTTGCCTTGCAAGTAGGCGCAGGAAGAGGGACAAGGGAGGCCGGCCAGAGAGCTGCAGGGAAGGAGGGAGTGGGTGTGCCGATAAGTAGAATCTCAGTCTTACTGGCATTAAGGCAGAGATCGTTGGCGGCACACCATTCCTGGATAGCAGAGAGACAGTCAGAGATGAGGGAAGGAGAAGAGGAGGCAGAGGGTGGCCTGAAAATGAGCTGGGTATCATCCGCGTAGCACTGAAAGTAGGGCCAGAGAGCGGCGATGCAGTGAGCAAGAAGTGCCAGATATTGGTTGAACAGCCAGGGGGAGAGGTTAGAACCCTGGGGGACACCACAGGTAGAGAAAAAGATGTCAGAGAGGAAGGAACCCAGTTGGACCTGGGAGGGTCGATTGGAGAGTAAGGAGGTCAGCCACACCAGAGCCTGACCAGTGATACCCAGGTTATCATGGAGACGGTTGAGCAGGATGGTGTGGTTGACACTGTCAAAGGCAGAAGAGAGGTCGAGCAAAATGAGAACACAAGGGGTGTTAGAGTCAAGGTCAGAGAGCAGGTCCTCATGGATGTTCAGGAGAGCAGTTTCCGTGCTTCTGGCAGCTCTGAAGCCAGACTGGTGGTCATGAAGACTACCAACAGATTCAGCATGGAGATTAAGTTGGGAGATGGCCAGTTTCTCAAGGAACTTGCCCAGGAAGGGAGTGATAGAGATTGGGCGATAGTTAGCGGGGCAGGGGGGGTCGGAGGTGTTACAGAAGGGAGCCCCACCCAATGAGCAAGAATGATGTGCCAAACAAGGGTGCACACAGTTACCCACTGATCTACTGTGGAGACAGGACACAAAAGGGAACGTCATAATGCCTGTAGCACTATTGTATGTGGCATTTGAATAATTGTACTTCCCAGCACATACTTCAAAACTGCACATACCAGCCAGTCTCCAGGAAGATTGGTTTATCACAAATCTCCAGGCAGGAATCCTTCTACAAAATGGTAATTGAATGCAAAATGTGCCAAGTATTTGACTCAGGGATGACCATAAGAACACTGAGAGGTAAGCTGCCCCCCCCCTGTAGGTCCCTTCCGTGAGCTGCACATTGATTACACAGACATGGGAGAGAGATGTAACGGGGCAAGATATTTAATCATGGTGGTGTGTCCCTTTTCAAGATGGGTGGAAGCAGGACCTTGCAGCCACCCAGACATGAAGTATGCTGCTAGGTTCCTCATCAGAGAGGTGTTTGCCAGATGGGGAATATGTGACATCATACGATCAGATAACCAAACTAATTTTGTCAATGACCTATTTAAAGAAGTGACATCAATGCTAGGAATAAAACACAAAATGTGCTGAACTGACCACCCACAAGTGAACGGTATTGTTGAGAAAATCAACTGCCTTTTTAAAAGTAGGTTATCCAAACTGTGTCACTCTCTAAAAAAAGAACTGGGTATACTGCCTGACCCTGGCCCTCTTTGAGCTCTGCACCCAGCCTAGCAAGGGCCACACTCTGTCACCCCACGAGATAGTAATTGGTTGTTGCATGCAAACACCATTGTCACCAGTAAGAAGAGTATCTGATGCACACAGAACAGCAACTGTATTAGGAGAAGAATTTAAAGAATACCTCACACAGCTGACACGAACAGTGTGGTGCATTTCCAAACACATTGCTCCACTCTTCACAAGAGACAATGAGACGAAACATCAACTGCAGCATCAGACAAACCAGCACAACCTCTAATGCCCGGAGAGAGAGTGTATGTACAGAGCTTTGTGAGGAAATGGAACTCACTGAGATTCCATGGAGCCTATGAGGTTATCGACTACACCCCCTAGCTGTAAAAGTACACGGATTAAGGTACTGGATCCACCTCTCAGATGTTAGAAAAGCACACAATAGTATAGCTCCTAAAACAGTGGATGACAATCAAAGAAAGGTTGCAGTACCTTAAAAGGTTTACTGATGAAAAGATGTTCCAGAGAATAATGTAAATAACAACAGTGACATGTAGTATGAAAAATAAATTGATTTATAATTGTTAAAGCTTTCTCTCTCTCTCTGTCTCGCTCTCTTGCACTGACCTTAGTGCTTTTTCTGCTCTGTCTCATCCCGTCTAAATTTTATTAATGCCCACTCCATTTTTATCCTTTTTTTAGGTGCAACAATGTTGGAGTTGATTCCACTTAATGTTAACAATGTTCAGTTAGATAGCAGTACGAATAAGATAAGTGCCACGCGCATGTACAGTTATGATTGTGGTATTAATTGTATTGCAATCTTCTTCACAGTAACTATGTTTGTTTAAGGGATCTATTGGGGAGCATCTTTTATCTGGGGAGGGCCATATAAAAGAAGGAGGGAGAGGATAACATGGAGAAATAACAACACATCCTTAAATTTAACAAGCCTACACAAGAATAAAACCAGAATTAACTCAGAAGCTGTATTATTTGTACCTAATGGGAATGAGAATACATTGATTGCATTGAATATCACATTGCCACCCCCACCATGTTTACAGTTTCACAAGTTACCTCACAACCTAACCTAATGTCTACCTCAATGCTTAATTAAATGCATAATGTGCTCCCCAAAGTGCCCTGCTCACAGTTCCCAATATGATATTGAGTCCCTTTTCCCTTATTATGGTATACCGACAAGAAACAACAGGTTATAATGTGAATGTAGATACCAGTATTTTTCAGAAGTACAGTCAGCAACTGTCATGGCCACAGGCCCCAGAACAGAAAAAACCACACCATCTAGTGATGGGGGCATTTCAGTGCAGCAGTGCTTTTACTTTATTTCAGTGCAGGAGTGCTTTTATTTAACAAGACATTTCCAGGAGCTGATCCATCCTCATGTGCTGACTCATCGGGTGTGGCTCCCTAGGCCTGGTCTTCATGTGCTGACTCATCAGGTGTAGCAGGGTGTGGCAGGCAGGCTGAACCTGGTGGGCGTGGCCTCAGAAGCTCAGCTATATAAGCTGCTCCATCCTTAAGGCTGGTGCTTTGCATTACTGTGCACTCACGTGCAACGTGAGGCTCACCGCCGCTTGGACCAGTTTACTTACCTTTGAAAACAGGCGTTCTCCTGCAAACTCGCCTCCAGGAAACCAGTGCTTCATTGCTTCACCTGCAGACTCATCTCCTGACATCCAGTGATCTTGATCCCGATGCCGCAGCACTGTGCTCCGCATCCACAAACTCAGACCCTTTGAAGAAGAAGAAAGACAAGGTTAGAACATCTGTCCTAGGGCCGTGCCGCCTTTGAACCCTGCGCGCCCCCTAGTTAGCAACTTACCAGCTACCGTACCGCTGCAGCTTCGTTCCTCTTTCCCTCCGGCTGCTGCCTTGAGCTCCACAGCTTCTGCCGGGCTGGCAACATCACCTGCAAGGGAAGACAGCAAAAGAGCAAACATCAAAAGTGGAACGGACAACAATACAAGACAACAAACTTTACAATACAACAAAAACAGACAAGGAAAGACAAAGGCAAACAGGAACACTTACCTGAAGTATAGTGGCTTAGTCACAGCAGGACTGGACTACCACATGCAAGGGACCAGTGAAGGAACTCGGTCCAGATCATACAAGCGCCCCTACCAGAAGCAGCAGGAGGGAGTGCTCGCCAAAACTAATCAAAAGGAGCAGTCCCGAACAGCATCACCTATTACCACCAGTCACCACATAAGGCAGAGGGCGAAGACAGACCCAGGCAACCTCATCCCTAGGAGGGCTACAACCATGCGCCAATGCCTCTGCAGAGACCAGATGAGTCTAACAGAAACTTGCAAATGTACAAGGATCACTATGCACCAGTGATAGACTGTGTAGAAGATGGACAGGGAAACAACAATCTCTCTTGCATAATAGAAGGTTATAGAGGTTGCACATGTGGATTTTGTGTTCCAGGTGCTAGGGGTGCATTCTCAGCCTCGTAAATTGCACCATAAAGATGACACTCTGTTTCTCTCCTCCTATCAAGGCAGAGAGTAGACTTTGATCCAATCACCTTTCAAAGGCTAGACCGGCCCACACACCCCCTTTATGATGTCATTTCATAGCATTAATAGAGACAGCTCACCACACATAAAGACAGACAGATTCACTCACTATCCTGATTCTGGCCGAGCACCCTGCTGCTGAACTCTATGGCCCTCATTCCAACCCAGGTGGTAAGTTCCCTACTTTACCACCATGGTGTAAACTCTGTTTACACCATGGTGGATGGCAGATTTACCGCCCCATTCCAAAGTGAGTGGGGTGGTAAATCCCCAATCCCCATTTACCCTTCCCCATTCCCATTTTTTCCCTATAGGGCATAATGGGAGTGGGAAGGCGCTAATTACGGCACCGTAAATTACGGTGCCGTAATTAGCGCCAAGGACGCTTAGCGCCTTGGTACTTAACGCCTGCTAAAAGCAGGCGTTAAGGTGGAAATCAGGCGTTAAGGGTTAACGGCGCCGATGGCCTGGGTTTGGAATGAGGGCCTATATCTTCCTTGCTCCAGACTCCAGAAACTTGGAAAAAGAAAAAGGCACACTGCATAGCTGAACCATTCTCAGCTAGGCCACAAATTCCAGAACAGAACCCCAGAAGCCATAGGGGAAGCATCATAATACAGATGGGCTGTGCTGTTACTGCTTGCCTGCTGAAAATAAATATCCTCAGAACCAAGAAGGGAAGATTGATCTAGTCCTCTGCCGTGCTGTGACCAGAGTGCCTTGATGACCCTGTCCAGTCCTGTACCATGCTGTGACCAGAGCGCTTTGCCGACCCTGCCCAGTCCGATGTGCCCAGCCGTCTGTATAAAACCAGATCCAATTCCCTCACCAAAACTGACGGTTCCAGTTAATAACGTATCCAGTGAGCATGCATAGGAAGAATTGTGTCACTAGCATATGTTCTTTGCATAGTGTTATCCCTATCTTAGACCCATCCTATCTTGTATTCAAAACCTGTATTGTTAGGAGTATATTTGCATTGTCTGAAACCTCTCTCCAGCCCATCCTATCTTCCTGCATAAGCAGTATTGTTAAAACTATCTTTGCGCTGATCCTTTCTCATCTGAAGAAGGCGAGTTTCCTTAGCAGGTAGTCACCCTGACAAAGTGACTGTGTTCCTGTGTGGTATTTGTTTTGGTCATAGTTATCCTCAAGTGTAAGAAACCCATTTGTCATTTTTAAAAGTGCGCTCCTGTTTCCATTCTTGCACCTATCTCGAAAAACGACCTCCACTAAAACGTCTGTAACTTCCTCCATTTTTGTGATAGAAACAAAATAACTTCTGCTCGTAGCTAACATCCATATCTATCCATCGCACCTAAAACCACCTTTCTCCCGTTAGCGCAAATATCGTGCAGGGATAAATTTGCTTTTAATTGCTTCCGACTTCAATTTTAAGATTTCAAATATTTTCTTGGGATTAAATCATTACTTGTGATTGCGTGCAACTATCCAAAGCAGCTCCCATAAGAATGTATAATCATTTCAGCAATTCTGACCATATTTGGTGTTTTTGCCCAGTCCATTCTGCTCTCTCCTCCTATCTCCTTACATTACCTACTGGGGTTGAGGGGTGTGCAGGGGGAACCTCTAACCACAGTACTATTTGATCTGAACCAACAAAAAATTATTGTTTTCTGTGCTGAATTGTTTTGCTCACTACTTACTCCTTGTGTATTAAAGAGATTACACAGTGTTACATCACCCCATTGGTGATTGTTTTGTACCTCTTAAGACATATTGTGATTCATTTTTAAATACATAAATAAATATTTACCTTTGCAAACCAGCCTGATTCCTGGTTCAGTGTGACCGGGGGTGTTCCAGGAGAAGGGCATGATATGAGTCGTATATCGTTCAGAATAAAGAACTTTTAGACAAAAATAAATAAGGATTTCAGTTGTGCACTACATACTAGGTGTTGACTTGGATGTGTGCCGGATTGAAATCACTTACAGCTTGGGGGCTCTTCCGGGATCCTGAATTATCCTGACATAGCACTTGTGACAGTCTAACACAGTGTGCTAACTGACGGGGTACATACACCTTGTTGGGCTACCATACTGTGCTACACTGTAAAAACACCCTTCAATAGAAATACTCAAAGGAGTTGGTCCTGTTTTGCAAAAGTAAGGTAACGCTGAGATAAGTCAGAAGGAAATTAATATTTCCGGAATGGCGACCCTAGTGGAAATCAATATTGCAAGGGAACACCCACTGCACAAATTGTTTGTCAGGGGTGAATGGGTAGAGCAGGATGAAAACGTTTGGCTGCAGGAAATCAAACAACAAGTCACTGCCACAGAATTAGATACATGGCAGGACCAGGGTCCATTACACCAGGCACTTAGTGAATTGTATATGGCCCCAAAAGTAAAAGAAGAGTAATGTAAAATGTTCAAAATAGTGGCTTACTATTGCCTCCACATTGGAGTAATACAGGAAAAATATGCCAAAAACCTAGATCTGTCAAAGAAGCAAGTACAATTTCTAGAGAAAACCCAAACGGATCTGGACTCTGCAGAGCAAAGGCTACAAAAGAACAACGAACCAGAGAGAGAAACCAGACAGTACCTGACAAAATTAAAGGAAGATCTGGATCTCCTGCAGCCAGAGAAGGCAGAGCAAGATACCAAAATACTGACACTGCAAAAAGGGTGTCAAGAAAGGTTGGATTCTCTACTACAGAGCCAACAAAAGCTGGAGCAGCAATTAAATGATAATAGAACCTGCGCAGGGCAGATAATTGCCGTATAAAGTCAGATTGATGAACTAAAGGAGGAAAATAATAAATTAATAGTTAAGGATCTCCACACTCAAACAGATTTTGATGAGGAGCGCCAGAAATGATATGCCATTAGGAAACAAAGGGACAACCTGGCTGCACAGAGGGGCACTCTAACTCAGGAAAGGGATGCCTTAGGCAAGGAAGTCAGCTACTTAAAAACCAAGCTAGAAGAAAATCGCCTGGCCCTTCAGGGACTGGGTGAACGAAAAATGGACTATGAAAGCTGTTAGAGAATACCCGGTTTTTTGAAGATGCTCTGGAAAAGAATAATCAGGCCAGTAAGGACAAAACTCAGCAGGTGAGTCTCCTGCAGCAAAATTGGCCCAATACTCCCAATCCAGACAGGAAGCACAGAGAGACAATGAGGCTCTCTGTGAAAAAAACGACAGGCTCCATAGACAGATAAGGAACAGCTCATAGAGACCAGTAAGGCCTTAATAGAGAAACAAAAGGGTCAGATTCTTGCATGTTATCAGGGAGTAGGGGCTGATAGAGATGAGGTCAGATGGAGGAGGGAAACCCCTGAGCATAACCTCAGGAACCCTGGCATTAGGGACTTTAATCCCTTCAATTCCATGGACTCTGCCACCCCGATGTCCACTGGCTCATATGAACCAGGGGCCACGGGGATGGTAGACTTCAACCCAATGGGAAATATGGAACTTATAGGTCAGCGCCTCCCAGAGATGGATGGGCGGGCATCTATGTACAGCTTCCCAAATACTAGGGCCATCTTCTCTGATCAGGGAGACTTCAGAGAGGGGAGAATCAGAGAACTAGATCCTCAGAAATATCACATACCTAGGGATCAGTCAGTGAAATTTGGTGGGGAATTCCATGAGACTAGGCCGACTAAGAGCATCCTAAAAACCTCTTCCCAGTTAGGACAGTGGGGGGTGTACTCAACCAATCCTGGGAGCGAGGAAGAGTCAGAAGACACTTCTGAGCGCCACAGGTCCCAAGAGACTAGGCCCCCACATTCTGCCAGCCTTTTCCAAGCTCACAGAATCTGGGAGAGTCTAGAAGATCAGACAGCCACCTCTGGTAGCTGTGCCTCTGAGTCAGAGGATGAGTGGACCAGGGTGACCAGGACTAAAAAGGCTAACAAAGTCAAGAGAGCTTTACTCAAGGATCCCCTAAAGCAAATAAAAGCTATTAGGAGCTTCATCACGCCCTACCACAAAAATGCCAAAAATTCAGTTTGGGAGAACCTTGAATTGTTTGAGCAGATGATGGAGACTTGGATCCCCTAAAGCAAATAAAAGCTATTAGGAGCTTCATCACGCCCTACCACACAAATGCCAAATATTCAGTTTGGAGAACCTTGAATTGTTTGAGCAGATGATGGAGACTTTCCACCTGAAGGACAGCCAAAGCTGTATTCAGTATGTAAAGTGGACATTTTCACCTGAGTACTCCAACTTCTTTGCGGGGCTGGATGATCAGAACCATTCCAGATGGTTCACCTATAGTGCGGCCATCCTGAAACATTTTTCTATTCATCGAAACCCTCAAGAGGCCCGCAAAGCAGCCTACAACCTACAATGTGGGGAAAACCAGGCCCCACAAGAATTTGTCCACGAATTGAAACGCGCCTTTGTGCAGACTACTAGAAGGGTGCGCACTGACAGTAAGGAATTTGTGAACACCTCCTTTCATGCTCTCCCTAAATACATTATGACCCAGCTAGTGAGGGACTTTCATGAGAAAAGATCACTAGACTGGGCCATTGAACAAGCAATGCGCATCTACGAAGTGCAGAAGCCACTAGAAAGTAAAAATATTAGCAAAAGCCCCAAACCAACCAACACCACTGCTGATGCCAAGGTGGCGGAGGTGAAGGTTGCCCCCATTTTAGATCTGGAGATGGGGGGCCTAAAAACCTTCCTGTACAGAATCCGACCAACCCCAGACCCAAAAGGCCCTCGGACCAATCCCAAACAGGGAGTCAGGGAGGTAACCCTACAAATGGGTCCTCTGACTCCCCTGACTACATCAACCCATGCTACAAGGGCAACAGACCAATCCTGGGCTATGTGTAGACTCCTCCAGCCCAAGGGGGAGACCCAACCAGACAGCTGGAAACCCAGAAAACTTCCCTCCTCACTTTCCCCAGGAGGGCAGTAATCCCCCCAATGCCGGACCAAATTTGTTCCCCGGTATCTGCGAAAATTCAACCCCCAAAACAACCCCTCCTTCTTTGTCCACTTTCCTGAGCCCAGACAGCCCAATCCGGGAGAGGGGAGGCCAAGGGTGGAGGGGTACCCAAACTATCCTAACCAGTGGTATTTTGCGAGAAGGGATAGTTACCCTTCCCGGTATCAACCCAGGGTAGACCCGAGGGCCCCCTACCAGCCAGAGGGGTTGTCCCAACTGGAGTGCCAGGTCGAGAACATGGCACAGGATCTGGGTCACATGCTGAGGGCTCAACAGACC
Source organism: Ambystoma mexicanum (assembly GCF_040938575.1). Taxonomy (NCBI): domain Eukaryota; kingdom Metazoa; phylum Chordata; class Amphibia; order Caudata; family Ambystomatidae; genus Ambystoma; species Ambystoma mexicanum. The sequence goes on from NC_090930.1 coordinate 1,231,736,070, forward strand.
CCTCAGATGAGCATGGCGGCCGCGAACTCCTCAAATCCAGGGTCTGGTGCTCCAGATCAATGACAGGGAAGAACCCCGACATCCCACCGGTTCCCAGGGAGGAGGCAAAGGGGGAAAGGAGGTGTAAAGCCTTAGAGGAAGCTTCCTTCCCCACTTATGTAAAGCCCCTGGAAACCCAGGATCTGGATCCTAAATTTTCTGCCCCCGAAAGTCTGCAACCCAAGGAACAGAGGGGGGGTAGGAGAAATAAAGAGCCTAAAAAGGCCCATTTTGTGGAGGAGGTGCAAATCTTCCAGTTTGAAGGAGAGGGGTCCTCAGAGGATTCTGGGAAAAGGATCTTCTCCTTCAGGGATGGGGGAACTCCTCCCAAAGAAAAATGGGTCCCAAAGGATCCCAATCCAGACTGGGTAGATATGGAGACCGAGTTACAACCGCCCATCATCAAAACTCAGAATGACCAGCATGAAAATCCCCTTGTTCAAACCCATTCTGGTGACTGCCTCCAAAAAGGTGGGGGGGTGGCAGCCCAGAATCAGAACCAGCGGAGTCCAAAACTTCCCCCATATCTAGCTGTCACCTTTTTCTTACAGGTTCCAAAGATCCCAAACAAAACCCAGCCCAAATCACCTCTCTGTCAGTATCCAAAGCAAAGAAACTAACCCACCAATTGGCCAAAAATGTGCATTATCTTTGCCCCCTTGAGGAAAAGGAGGGAAGATTGTATGCCCCGGTCCAAATACAGGGGCAATGTACAATTTTGGCACTGGTGGACACTGGATCCCAAGCCACCCTTCTGTCAAAAAAGGAATTTGATCAGCTGAATTCAGGAAGGGGGGAGAAATACCAAATTCCTCTCACCCCTGTTCCTGGACCACCTCAGAACTTTGATGGGAAGGAAATTCCTGTTGAGGGGACTGCGGATTTAGACATTAAAATTGGGCAACACAAGGTGAAGCACCGGTCATAGTTGTGACTCCAGAGGGCACACCATGTTACTAGGGAATGACATCCTGCATAGATTGTCTCCCCTCATAGATTGTGTAAACAAAGTCCTCTGGACCCAGACTAACCGACCAATAAAATTAAAACAAAGTGTCAACCATGTTAGTTTAAATGGCACATGCCACATGGTTGAACAAAAACCTGACTAAATTGAATTTCATTTCCAGAATAACCATATCCCAGACGTGACAGTAATTGCAGTAGGAAAACAAACTGGTGATGGGGAGTCCTATCTATTTCTGAAAATCAACCTTCCTTCCAGTCTAAGGTGGCATTCCACACTGGAAGGAAACACTCTGAAATTCTATACAAATTCACAATCAGAAAATCCCATTCCTATAGTCCAAAATGATGAGAAATCAGCTCAAAGCATGGCTGATATTCAGGCAATTGTAGAGCAGTTGTTCATCCCTATTCAGTTAAATGAGGGGAAGGACTCTGTTCTCGCCTGATTATGTGTGAACAGCGGTAATAGCTTCATCAGCGATGCCATGTTCCGCAAACTCCCAAAAGATCCAGCCATTCCCACATTTAAACTATTAGACAAATGGAAAATGTATCTGGAAACACCCAATTCCAAACATCTCCTGCCTAGCAGGTGTATACTCAAAATGTCCATAGGCAACAAGAGCATAGTCCATAACTGTTGGGTCGTGCGAGAGGTCCCTGCAGCATTTTATTTAGGCAGTGACATTCTCAATTGCTTAGCCATTAGGTTGGACCAAATAAACTTCAAAGATTGGTCCCAATTAGCGGGTAATCCCATGGACTTTGACGACCCAGAGAAAGCATTTCTGTCAGCTCAACTGCTGCCATATGCAGTTGAAATTCAGATTGGAGAGGAAGTCACCATCCCAGAACGGACCCGACAATTCTCACTGGAAGTAAAAATTAAGAGAGGACAGAAACTGAAAAATCCTGACGCCTATGTCCATCTCAATGCTCATTTCCAACAGCAAGGGTTGGGAGTAAACCCAACACCACTAGTCAACGGAACAACATTCCAATAGATGTGGATAACAGCGACCTAAAGAGTATCACTCTGGGTGCAGGCACCATTATTGGAATGGCGGTTGATGACTGACATTTTTCCATAGATTTAGGTAACGAACGGTTAGGACCAATCCCCAAGGACTGTTTGGACAGTGATAGCAACAATGACACACCAGACAGGATCTTCACCCGACATGGGGGAAATTTACTGGTGTACTCTTCCTGCCCTTATTGTAAAGAAGATGTGACCTGTGACTTCAGGAGGGATGAGGTGATTTTTCAAGTCCACAAGGACTGCCTTCCCCACCTGAAGCCATTAGTCCAAATCAGCGCTTTGACCAGGGACTTCTCCACCCAGCTAGAGGAGGCCACTGAGATAGCCAAACCAGAAGTCTTTCCAGGCTTCAGGCAGATGGTTGAAGAGAGAATGATGCCTGTGAGACTCTGGAGCAAAAGCAAACATTGAAACAAGTTTTCTTATATTTTCAAGATCTCTTTACGGTGGACCCATATGACTGTGGTTGCACCGATATCCACACAACAACAATTCCCACGGACCCTGGCATGACTCCAGTGTTTGTGAAGCAATACCGCTTGCCTCACGCATCAATGGAGTCCCTTACTGAAATAATTAAGAACATTGAGTCCCATGGGATAATTCATCCAGTCCACAGCGCATTCAATAATCCAATGCTGGGGATTTTGAAACCAAACGGCCAGTGGAGACTCTGTGCTGACCTAAGGGAGCTCAACAAATGGGTCAATACTTCCTGATGGCCTCTTCCCTACATTGACCAAGGGCTGACCCAGATCCAGGGGTCAAAGGTATTTACTGCAATTGACCTGACCAATCGGTACTGGACTGCACCAGTCAGTAGGTAGGACCAATACAAGCTGGCTTTTACCTTCAGGGGGCAGCAGTACACTTGGACCCATACTCCCTTCAGATACATCAACTCTGGGAATTAATTTAACATATTTCTACCTAAGGCCATGCCTGACTTGGGTGAGAGGGGTAACCTGGCCTATGTAGATGATGTTCTAGTCAAAAGCTCAACTGTGGATGAACACATAGCGAAGATCTGTTATGTTCTGACCCAGTTGAGGGCTGCCAGAGCAAAACTCTCTTTCCAAAGGCACAGTGGTGCAGAACCCATGTCATTTTCTTGGGGCATGAGAGAACTCCTCAGGGTCTCTGTCCCCAGGAAAAGAAAGTAGAAGCCCTCCAGAAAATAAAAAACCCCACAACTCTGCGGGAACTAAGGAGCCTCCTTGAACTAACTAATTACAGAATAAAGTTCATTGAGGATTACGCAGAGTTCACAAGACCCCTGGTCCATCTTTTAAATTGGGGGTCAAGTGGGAGTGGGTTCCAGAACAAGCCGAGGCAGTAAGACAACTCAAAGGAAGCCTCTCACAAGTGCCGTGCCTAGCTTACCCAGTCAAAAACAAGGAGTTCTTCTTGGAGACAGGGTTCTCAAATACATGCTTGACTGCAGTACTATATCAAAAGCGTGACAAAGTCAATAAAGTAATCTCCTATGCGAGTAAGACTTTATCCTCTGTGGAGGAAACATTCAACGAGTATGAGAAGGCACTCCTGGCAATGGTGTGGACATTGAAGAATTGCTGCCCGTTTATCCAGGGGGAACACATCATAGTGGAGACTCCACACCAGCTTCTGCAATATCTTCAAAGTGACAGAATCCAGGCCGGAAATGTGAGGAATTCCCAAATTACTTCCTGGAATCTGTCAATGCAAGGCTTTCCTGTGGATGACAGATATGGCCAAAACAAGAAGAGTCCCCTCGCGCAAGGTCTGGCTGACTTGCATGATTGTGCCAGAGAAAATTGTCTTGAGGACAAAAATCTTAAAATCAATGACAACATGGAGGCATACCTTAATTCCATACACAAAGTCTATGAAGAGGACCAGTGTGAGGGAATGCCCACTGTCTATGTGGATGGATGTTCCTACCATGTTGACAACAACGGGGAAAAGGAACTTGTGGCTGGCGTAGGGAATGCATGGGTGAATGATGCCCCAGAACCCTCCGCTAGTTACAAAATCAGTCCCCGAATAGTCAAGTGGCAGAGCTGGTGTCTGTGCATCAAGCCATCCTCACTGCTTTCCAACACCAACTCCACAAACTGGTCATAATCACAGACTCAGATTATGTACGGAACGGGTTCGTGGAGCACCTGGTTAAATGGAAAACCAGAGGCATGCTATGTGATAATAATAAACCTTTGAAACATGGAAATTTAATACACAATATTGATGATCTGGTCACCTCGAATGGGATGACCATCTATTGGAAAAAGATCAAGGGTCATTCTAAAGTAGAGGGACCAGACAAAACTGGAAATGACCTAGCTGATCAGCTGGCCAAAACCAGAGCCATCCAAGGGGATCTACTTGAGATTGAGTCCCTGTTGGGGGAAATCCAGATCACTGCTATCACTAGGTCCCAGAAAAATGCTCACAATGAACTCTCAACTGCACAATGGAGTAAGGAGACAAGTACATGTTGACCGTAACATGCATGTTCACTAAATGGGTGGAATGTCTCCCGGCCCCAAATTGCAAGGCAGAAACAGCAGCTGCCCTGATGATCAACCACATCTTCTCGCGTTTTGGACTACCCCAAAGGATTGAGTCAGATCGAGGTAGTCACTTCACTAGCGAAGGGATGACAAAGATGTGGGAGATACTTGGGGTCAAAAGGAAACTACACATTGCCTGCCGGCCATCCTCTAGTGGTGGAGTTGGGAGATACAACAAAACTATTGTGAGCATATTAAAACAGTTTGTGGCAGATTCTGGGCCAAGTTGGGACATTCAATTACCCCTTGTCCTGATGGCCATCAGATCTACCCCTTCTTCTGCAACAAAAATGTCTCCAATTGAGCTGATGACTGGATGGTGTTACCCCAGCATCTGCTCTATAGAACCCAAGAGCAGACCTTGATAAATGCCTCCACAACTCATGAGTATGTTGAGAATCTGAGAAAACACCTTCAACATGCTTTTGCTTATGCTCAACAGAATCTAGAAAGATCTGCAGACAGTATGAAGACCCACTATGATCTTAAGACTAGAAAAGAATATCAAGTAGGAGACCGAGTCTACTTGTACAATTCCCAAAGGAACCGAGCCAAAGAGCGCAAATTCCTCCCAAGTTAGTGGGGCCTTTTGAAATTGTGGACAGAATCTCACCAGTCGCCTACAGAATCTGCATCCCCAAGGGCAGTTTGGCAGAAGGGGAAGATAAGTGGGTCTACAAAAACCAGCTGAAGAGTTGCCATCCCAGGCATACTTTGCGGCAAATAGAGGAGCCAACCAGAAACCCAGAGGAGGAAATTCCGGATCCCTAGAAGAATCCACCTGTTAAAACAATTAGTAAATACAGGGGGGGAATATTGTAAATTGTATTCAATGTATGCATCTGTCCCACTGCACCCTCGCAGAGTAGTAGTGGGGAAATTTCCATAACCATGCTCTGTTCTATCTCATAGCATTGGAACTAAGAAATTCTAATTACCACGGAGGACCACTCGGGGACGGGGAGGAAAGACCCAAGGAGCCCAGAGTGCTGTTCCATACTCCCAATCAGAACCGGTGAGGAGAGCATGTCTATCCAGCACTGACAGGAGAAGCAGTTGACTTTCGCCACATGGACCAAAGAAAAAAGAATATCCCAATCTCCCGACCCACTTTTGCTCGGCTATGCGGCATCACTCTGTATAGTGGTTCCAGAAACAGCAAAATGGCCGCAAAACACTTGTGCGTGGCAAAACCCCTGATAATCACACTTTTCCATGCACAAAAAGATGGCTGCCCAATCTGTCATGCATGTTGTCGGTGGTGGAACAGAGCAAAACTACTGAAATGTGTCACTGGGATCCACAACAATTGAAAGTGGAGTGCAGAAGGAAAAAGCAGTGCTTTGCTAAATGAAACTCCAAGATTGATTTAAATCTCTTTTTCTTTATTGCTGAAACTTCAGAATGCCAGTACAAAACACCTTTAAAAAAAATTCAAAATTCTTACTGGGTGCTACAATTCACTTAGTTCAAGAACTCATTGTGAACTTACAAGGTCCTAAAAAGCTGGGAGCATAAAGAGATTTCCACATCAAAAGTGGCCTGTCTGTGGATCTGTCAAACATCTCTGTGCGGCAGAGGGCTGCTGTGATGACAGCTGGCAGGGGCCTGCCTGATTAAACTTTAACATGTATAAACTGAAAGTCAAATGTTTGCAATCTAAGAGGCCTGTTAACCATATTGTAATTGTTTCATCCCATGGTTTAAAATCTTGAATGAGAATTCTATATGTATTTGATATAACAAGTTTGTTTTATGCTAAGGAAAATACCACAGCATTTAACAATTAATTTAAACCTGGCTGAAGCTGCAGAACTTGAATAACAGGTTTTTCTCACAGAAGGAAGGTCTTTCCCCCCAGCAGGAGATCACGCAGAGGTGTTAATTACAGGGTAGGAAAGAACCTGGTCTACAGAAGCAAAAGGAACAATGACAAGCTGCAGAGCAGGACATTTGAAGTGTGAAGACAGTCGTAAATGGCCCCTGCAAGGAACAAATTTAGGGGATGGCTCCTGGGCTTCCAGGGAGAGACCAAGGGGTGGAGCCAAACAACCATGTGTTGCTTAACAAGGACAAAGAACACATTTTAAAAAGAATGCTAACTTTCTATTTAAAATTGTGAAAAATATCAAAATAACAGAGTGTCAATGTAATTTCTGGCTGCACGGGTGAAGAGGCACCAGAACTATGTGACTTGTTCTGGACAGCAATGGCAAGAAATGTGATTTTACCAAAATGTATTTCTGCTAGAATTGTGAAACTTTATACACTTATTCCTATGTTAAACACACACACTTGTAGAAATTTGCTTAAACATTGGACATTGGGCCTCATTAGGACCCAGGCGGTAAGGGGTTTACGGCGGCGTAAACAGCGCCGACCCTTACCGCCTGATTCCGAGGTCCCTTAGCGCCATGGAGGTTTTAACACCTGCTTTTAGCAGGTGTTAAAATCCATGGCGCTAAGGGACCTTGTTGTTAATTACGCCACCGTAATTTACGGTGGCGTAATTAACGCCTTCCCCACTCCCATTATGCCCTATGGGGCAAAAATAGGAATGGGGAAGGGCAAATGGGTTAATGGGGACTTACCGCCCCACTCACCTCGGAATGGGGCGGTAAGTCCGCCAACCACCATGGCGTAAACATAGTTTATGCCATGGTGGTAAAGGTAGGACCCAGGCGGTAACTTACCGCCTGGGTCGTAATGAGGCCCATTGTGTTCCTAGTGAAAAGGGTAACATTCTGTGAAAGGCGGAGACAAGATCCCACAGCTATGGGGTTTTGAGGAGTAGCTGCTATGTAAAATATGTAATCTGTAGGTGTGATTTTTATAGAGGTTGCACATGTGGACATATGTATTTTGCCAAAAGTAGATGTTGTGTTCCAGGGGCTAGGGGTGGATTCTCAGCCTCATAAAATTGCACCATAAAGATGACACTCGGTTTCTCTCCTCCTATCAAGGCAGAGAGTAGACTTTGACCCAATCACCTTTCAAAGGGGCAAGATTAGGCTAAACTGGCCCACACACCCCCTTTATGATGTCATTTCATAGCATAAATAGAGACAGCTCACCACACATAAAGACAGACAGATTCACTCACTATCTTGCTGCTGGCGGAGCACCCTGCTGCTGAACTCTACATCTTCCTTGCTCCAGACTCCAGAACTTGGAAAAAGAAAAAGGCCCACTGCAGAGCTGAACCATTCTCAGCTAGGCCTCAAATTCCACAACAGAACCCCACAAGCCTAAGGGGAAGCATCATAATACAGCCGGGCTGTGCTGTTATTGCTTGCCTGCTGAAAATAAATATCCTCAGAACCAAGAAGGGCAGATCCGATCCAGTCCTGTGCCGTACTGTGTCTAGAGCGCCTTGCTGACCCTGTCCAGTCCTGTGCCGTGCTGTGACCAGAGCGTTTTGCTGACCGTGCCAAGTCTGATGTGCCCAGCCGTCTGTCCTAAACCAGATCCAATTCCCAGACCAGAACTGACGGTTCCATTTAAAAACGTATCCAGAGAGTATAAATAGGAAGTATTGTGTCACTAGCATATGTAATTTGCATAGTCTTATCCCTATCTTAGACCCATCCTATCCTGTATTCAAAAACTGTATTGTTAAGAGTATCATTGCATTGTCTGAAACCTCTCTCCAACCCATCCTATCTTCCTCCATAACCAGTATTGTTAAAACTATCTTTGCGCTGATCCTTTCTCATCTGAAGAAGGCGAGTTTCCTTAGCAGGCAGTCACCCTGATCAAGTGACTGTGTTCCTGTGTGGTATTCATTTTGTTCATATTTATCCTCTAGTGTAAGAAACCCATTTGTCATTTTTAAAAGTGTGCTCCTGTTTTCCATTCTTGCGCCTATCTCGGAAAATCCATGCAATTCTCCCGTTATCGCAAATATCGCCCAGTGAAAAGTCTGCAGCAAATTTTCGTTTTGGGAAATTTTTACATGTGTATAACAGCTTTTCATTGCTTCCGACTTGAATTTTAATATTTCAAATGTTTTCTTGGGATTAAATCATTACTTATGTTTGCGTGCAACTATCCAAAAAGGCTCCCATAAGAATTTATAATCATTTCACGAATTTTGACTATATTTGGTGTTTTTGCCGAGTCCATTCTGAAGATAACTTTAAAAGCCATTCTGACAGCTTGACACTCAATTCTGCTTCTCTTGTGTTTGAAAGGGGGAAAGTTGGATTGATATTCTGTTTGAATTCTGCCATTCCTGAATACCTGCTCTCTCCTCCTATCTCCTTACATTACCTATTGCGGTTGAGGCTGTGCAGGGGGAACCTCTAACCACAGTGCTATTTGATCTGAACCAACACAAAAGTATTATTTCTGTGCTGAATTGCTTTGCTCACTACTTACTCCTCGAGTATTAAAGAGATTACTCAGTGTTACCTCACCCCATTGATGATTGTTGTGTACCTCTTAAGACATATTGTGATTCATTTTTAAATACATAAATAAATATTTACCTTTGCAAACAAGCCTGATTCCTGGTTCAGTGTGACCGGGGGGGGGGTTCCAGGAGAAGGGCGTGGTATATCGTTCAGAATAAAAAACTTTTAGACAAAAATAAATAAGGATTTCAGTTGTGCACTACATACTAGGCGTTGACTTGGATGTGTGCCGGATTGAAATCACTTACAGTCTGCACTGTCAATGGCCATAAAATGTTGGCGTGAAACATTTTAGACATCCACATAGGAGGCATTGATCGGTTTTGTCGTAGGCCTCTTCCTCCTCCTCACCTTGCCATCCGGTGATTGAAAGGCACCGGAATATGAGATCCACCGGTGTAGGTGAGAAGAAAGCACCCCTACACCATAAGAAGGTTCCAAAAATGTGTGGCAGGCACATAAACACTCCACGAGGGAGTCACAACCTTCTCAACATGTTACGCAAAATGGCGGCTATCCGTGTTGTAATCACTGACCCCGGTGCGTGAAACTATCGAGCAGAGCTCGAAAATAATCACTGTCGCACTCGTCCTGTTGGTCCAATCATCAAAGCAACGTTGTCAGCAATGTTGTGATGTGCCATGGTCATCCACCACCCCGTGATCCCCTCCAGCCAAACAGAGCACACTGGAGAGGATGCTCTCTGTCCGGGCTCCACGGGCGCACTGGTGCTCACGTGGTCCGTCCCCTTTTAAGTCTACTGACAGACAGCGGTGAGTAACCCATGCCTTTGAATGTGTGATGTCCGCCACTCTAAAGTAAATCAAATGAGCCGTGGACTGCTCGCTGCCTGTTTCTGATAGAACTATGAACAGAGTTTCTTGATCAAGAAAATCAATAACCTGAGACTGAGCAAGCCTGGGAAAGTCAACTTATAATTAATTCAGAGCTGCAAATGAACTCCAAGCTCATTCTCTGACAAGTAACAATCAAAAACAACCTCGACTCTGATACGAGTCTAGCAATTCCCCTGGGTCGTTCCTTGCCTTTCCTCGCTTCATCTGGGGATTAGCAGTCACGGAAAGCTGCTGACAGGCCAGCATTAAACAAGAAGCTTGGTACACGGATCTTGTGTGGGAAAAGCCTGGGACAGATATTAACATTGTTAATACTACAGATGAATAATGGAAGCGTGTAACAACGGGGTTGTATTGAAAATGCACACACTTACCAGACTGAGATACCAAATCGCTTCAGCACAAAATGCACCTTTGCATATCATCTAATAAAATAGCAATGGTAATGTGAACGGTTGGATGGCTTAGCCGTCTGCGTGCATATACATCAGCTTCAGTGGACCAATTCGGCCTATGTGGAGATCCCACACACGAGTGTATTCTTGGATCTCGTATCCAATCTCTCCACACGAATGCCATTTTTAGCAGTGAATTGTAAACACCAGCTTCATTCCAGTTCAATAGCACACGGATACTAAAAAGCACAACTGTGACGCACACATTAAGCCATCAATAAACGAAGGTTGTGGATGCTTCCAGGCTTGTCACATCTCCTATGCTGTAAGTAATCGAATAAAAAGGGTGCAATTTCCTTAACTGACAGTAATCTCTGAGTACCAACTCCCCCGACGTGACCGGCAGGCTGACCTGCAGTGCCTTGCTGCCATTCAGGACTGCCTCTCCACACATATCGATTGCGGAGTGTTTGTTTTCAATGACAGAAGTTTGCAAAAATCAATATCACTGATGAAAGAACAGAGCAGCAGTAGGATGATATGCTTCCTCAATTTTCTAGGTCAGCGCTGGCAAGCCTATGTTAAAGGTTCCACACACTCACAACACAAGTGCAGTTATATAGACCACAGTAAACGCATTACATGGGTGTGGAGAGCGAGAGTATGGCACAAACAGAAGGGTATAGACGTGCAAAGATTCAGTGTGTGTGGAGAACTGGCAAAATGGCAGAGGGAGGACGTGCGGGAGCAAGGGAGGAAGGAAGGAAGCAAGGGAGGGAAGGAAGGAAGGAAGGAAGGAAGGAAGGAAGGAAGGAAGGAAGGAAGGAAGGAAGGAAGGAAGGAAGGAAGGAAGGAAGGAAGGAAGGAAGGAAGGAAGGAAGGAAGGGAGGGAGGGAAGGAGGTAAGGAAGGAAGGAGGGAGGGAGGGAAGGAAGGAAGGAAGGAAGGAAGGAAGGAAGGAAGGAAGGAAGGAAGGAAGGAAGGAAGGAAGGAAGGAAGGAAGGAAGGAAGGAAGGAAGGAAGGAAGGAAGGAAGGAAAGAGGGAGGAAGGAAGGAAGGAAGGAAGGAAGGAAGGAAGGAAGGAAGGAAGGAAGGAAGGAAGGAAGGAAGGAAGGAAGGAAGGAAGGAAGGAAGGAAGGAAGGAAGGAAGGAAGGAAGGAAGGAAGGAAGGAAGGAAGGAAGGGCAAATGAGATTTAAGGATTTCATGTGTGAGTGAGGGGTGACGAATTGACAAACTGGCAGAGGAAGGAAGAGAGGAAGGAAGAAAGAAAGAAAGAAAGAAAGGCGGGGGGAAGAAATGGAAAGGAAAGGAAAGGGAAGGAAAGGAAAGGGAAGGAAAGGAAAGGAAAGAAAAAGAAAGGAGAACGGAAGGGAAGGGAAGCAAGAAGCAATATGATGTGAGGGTGGGATAGAGGCAAGAAAGTAAGGACATGGCGAATGGAGGAAAGGTCACAATGAAGGAAAAGAAGATCAGAAGGAAGAAATATGTTTCCAATGAATCGCTCTCTTGATAACCATTGGACTTTTCAGAATGTGTCTGCTTTTGTGGCAATGTTGTGCAATATGCTCACCTAGAGTGTGATTGCCAGCACAGCTTGCCCCATTCGGTACAATATTGCTTGCTCTAAAACGAAATACCTCCTCAACAGTAACATCACCTAAGGATTACGCATTTAAACAGTTATGCATTTGCTTTACATGAGTGCCGCTAGTCTAAAGTTTGCAAAGTTAATCTTTTAAAACAGTGCATATTCTCTGAGGTTATACGTCAAATACAACAGTAAAAGTCAAAGCATTTTGTTTTTGAAAGGCACAAAATAAATTGTAAGCGGTCATTCCGTATTCAAAACAACACAGAACCAACAGAAACGAGTAAAAAGCAAATAAAAACGTTATGTTTTCCATAAAGCTTAATGCATTCATTTGCTGTGTACAAGAATCACTGATTCACAACACACAGATCGCTGAAGCTGATACGTCATATCAGTAAGAATGTAAATCCTGCAAACTCTGTGTACATATCAATCAAAGTAATAGTAAAGCATGCATCGGCACTTGGGTTGGAGCGTTTACCTCCACGTCTCTCTTCCTTGTCCCAGTACTTACATGTGAGGCTCCAGCCTCCCTGAAAGGACTCCTCTCGCAACGTCTTTTTCTCCTTCCCCCACCACTGCAGAGGTATACTTACCTCCCCCTACCACAATCCCCAATTTTAGAATTACTGTCCCCTGGATAGGATTCTAAAAGTAAGAGGACTTAACTTGACTTCCCACGATCCACCTGCAACTGGCTATCAAAGGGCAACACTTCCTGTCCACTCCTGATTGCTCGGGTCAAGGGTGATCCGTGTGGCAGAGGTGGAGGACCTCTGTCATTCCTCCATGGCTTGGGTGCCAGGGAGGGAAAGGCTGTTGCTTACATTGAGAGTGGAGCAAGCCACGCTTTGTGTCAGCACCAGCAGGGGATGGGAAAATGTTCCGCGCCAGAGCACCCGTAAGGAGGCAGGGCATTGGCCACAGGAGGAAGGAGTTCTCTCTGGGGCCTGCTGCTGGTCGGGTAATTGGATAGGAAGGGGTGGATCCAGGAAATGGATCCACTCCTGTTGTCAGATGGTGGTGGCCATCTTGGTTGGGGCACAGTGCCCTTCACATTGTTCATCGCGGGAATAAGCCTGGGATGAACTATAAAGTTCAGGACCATGTCAATGTCATTTGAACAACAAACAAAAAAAAAACAAAAGTGCTCATTTGATGCTGGAGGCAGAATGAGCTCATTGAAAAGGAATGAGGCGAAGAGGCATAGGGAAGTTGATGATGACCTCTCTTCCCTGGAAGGACTGCCTCCAAAGAGGAGTAGATGCTCCAAAGCACATAAGAAAAAGAGGAAGGTCTAATCCAAAAAAGGTTAAGCTGGTGGTTAAGGAGGCTCAACACGAGCAGCAAAATTCCCGAAGGAGGAGGAAGGATCCCTCTTCCACATCATCTTCATCTTCTTCCATTTCTAGCACAAATTCCTCTTTGTACATGTCATCTTCTTTGTCGAAGGAGGATCTAGACCTTAGGGGGAAATACCTTGACTGGGAAGTAGTTGCAAAGATCCTTCTCCAGATATCGGATCCATGGGTTTTGTGGAGCCGCTCAATCCGGGTGTGTCAGCGGATCCGTGGATTTGTCAGTACCAGATTCTCCCTAAGGTCGGGCTTCCCTGAATTTCTGATACCAAGGAAAAGATCCCGGATGATTGGTAAGACCTGTAGAACATTCAGATGCCTGGGTTCATGTCAAAACTTTATTGTGAGGCAATGAAAAGCTGATGCTGGAAGCAGTGTAGGTTTATTCGATCCTTTCTTGTCTGGTGGGCGTGTCATTGATAGCTGCAGAGGAGGCTGTGGTACTGGACCCTCTAGACTAAAAGACGGATTCAGCATTCAAAAGGGCCTATTCAGCATCATTTATTGACCCGTATGGCCAATTCATATGGATCCTACATGGCAGAGACGGTGATGAAAGTGTTCAAGAAGATTTTCAAAGTTATTGAGGAAGTACTGTTCACCCATTTTGTGGGAGATGCAGCATCAGGTAGAGCTGCTTTCGGACATCTCCAATGATGCTTTCAGAGGACCTGCTATATATATGGGGTCTGCCATTTCTGGGCATTGACATGTGCACATACAGTACTGGTGTACTTATGGGTCCCAGAAGGCTATTGCCCTAAAACTTGCCTTCGATGGCAGCAAGCTGTTTAGGGACACCCTGGAAGAAGGCTATCAAGTATGCAGACAGTGTATTGAAAAAAAAGAAGACCTCGACCGGTGCAATATCCTCAGGAAAATCCAAGTTTAAAGTCAAAGAAGTGCACAGAAGGAGTGCAAGTCAGAAGTCGAGGGACAGGCTTCGTTTCAACAAATTGAAGGGAAAATTCACACAGGACACGAAGAAGTCCTGCAAACCTCTATGGTCAGGTGGGGGTCAGGCTGCTACAGAGTTTTCCTGTAATGCCTTGGCCATCAGAACGGTCAGCTAGTGTTACAGTATGGAATTGTCTCAGCTGGCAGTTTCATCAGGGATGGTGTAGATGCCATCCCTACAGTCCAGCACCAAGAAAATGGAGTTGTCACAGGGTATCCACGAGTTGCTGGAGTAAGCGGCCATAATGAATTACCTGAGAAGGAAGAAGGGCAGGGGTATTACTCAATTGTCTTCATGGTGCCCAAGAACGAGACTACATTCTGAATGATTTTTAACCTAAAAGGCTTGAAAACATTCATTTTCCAGGCTGATTCACTATGGAGACTCTACAAAAGATTTTTCCATTCACAATCAAGGGATTGGCTGGCATTCATTGACTTTCAATACGCCTATTACCATGTCCCAATCCCTGACATCGACCAGAAGTTCCTCTGGTTTGCAATGATGGGGATTCACTTTCAGTTCAAGGTTCTGCCCTTTGGTCTCAAATCAGCTGAACAGGTAATCTCCAATCTCCTTGCTTCATTGGTGGCACGGCTATCATAGAGAAGAGGGCCCCTATGAATGTAAGGGACTATGAGTTGGCACTGGCTAGGGATCTCCTGCGGCTCCAAGGGCATATGGCCTCTTGTGTGTTTCTTGTGCCTTGAGGCAAGATTTTACCTCCAACTCCTGGTGTTCCATATTCTCAGGTACTAGATGCTGATATTGCAAATCGTTCGAGAAGCAATTTCCCATCCCGAAAGAGCTGGATGGCGGCCTCAGGTTGTGATTGGTTAATTCCCATCTAAGGAAGGGGCTAATACTGGGTAGACAGGACCATAATTATACCAATGCAAGTGGGATGGGGTGGGGAGCTTCCTGTCAACAACTTGTGCACCAGGAGCAATGGGTGTGAATATGGATTTCTATAATCTGGCCTGGTGGACTGAATTAAGGAGCCCAACCCAGTTATATTGAACAAGGCAACTCTGAGAGGTTAACCAATATCCAGTCAAGGTAGCAATGGAGAGCAGTTAACGTTATTCTGAGGATAGCGTGAGTTGGAACAGGGGTCCACAATGAATACATAATAATAATATATTTATTCTAGGTGCCAAGCACACCATAAATAAATGAAACAAGCAAGTGATACCATTCCACCAAACTCCGCAATGTATATATATATATATATATATATATATATATATATATATAGTCACAATAGGTTCTTAAAATGCATTTAGTGACTTAAATCAATAAAAGAAGGTATGTAAGTGATGCAGTAAGATGGAACCAAGTCACAATAAATGTGCCTTAGTTACAGAAGTCCAATCTCTATAAAGAGTGGGGCCTTGAGTCTGATAGTCACAATACTCCACCCCAGAATGTATCAGATGCAGGTAAGGTATTTTTGTTGGTGAGCGTTCAAGAGAAGAGCTGCAACAAAGTCACTAATAATAATCAATGTGTTCTTATCTTTCAGGTTTTACTGCTCTGGAGCGATGACCAAAAAGCAGTGGAATGGAAGGATACAAAAAGAAATGTTCTTTATGTTATCCTATGGATAACAGGGGTAGACAAATGATCTGCATTTATTTACCCCCCTGGCTCTGATTTTCCCAGGTCACAGGATGGGTCGACTGGAGATTATTATAGGTTGGATTTCCTGCTGTTGGCTTGAGTGAGAGGTGTGCAGGAGCGGCAGGGAGCAAGGATTCTTCTAGTTTGGTCCAGGAGCAGCGTGCAACCCTTGAGAAATGTAGAAAGCATAAATGTGGACCTTTTCAAGACACTTCACAGGACAGAGAAGGATGAGTTCCAGTGATTGTCATCGCACACAAATGATGGTAGTCAACCTTCCAGTTCTGGTTGCAGAAGTTCGTCCAGAGCAGCCTCCCATATTCCGAAGTCACGTTATCACTTGGTTACTGAATAAAAACTAACATCTCTCACCCTACACCTGCTATTCCTCTCCTCTGACCCCTCACCTTATGTTCACAACTCTCACGTACTATCACTTACTATGCTCCCTTCCTACCTTCTCGTTTTTTTCATTTGTTAGTTGAAGTATGGTCTGTAATCTGTCTTTTATAACTGTACCATGTAACCACTGTATAATTGTGTCATGTAAACAATTCCTTCACCAAAGGTCCCACCAGACCAGCGATTAAAGAACTGCACAGAGCCTTCGCAGATAAAATAGTGCAACATGGCTTCCCCAGGTTAGACACAAGAAGGGATGCTGGTCCTATTCAGGAGTCTTCTTTGGATCTTCAGTCATCTGTTCTTCTATGAGGGATTCTTGGCTCCAACGCTAATCTGAAGAAATGTCTGCAGGAGCCCTCTTCTTATCCAAAATCCAGCCTGAAAGCAAGTCCAAACCCTCAAATGGTAAGGTTCTGCACTATTCAAACAGCCATAAGTTGTCCAATCAGGGACAACTATTGGTTTCTCTCATGCCCCATACCATGACTCACTGGCACCATGGATGTGAAGTGGGACCCGACAGTCCCGCCCAATTCCTGAGCCATGCACACACAAAAGCATCATCAGCCTGCAAAAGCAGTAGCTTTTCCAGGCAAGTGCATGACCTTATCTGGGAATTCCTGAGCTGGAAAGGCAGGAAGAAGGCCAAACAACAATATGGCCAAACAGCAAGGGAAATTCTCATGGCATGGCCATTTAAGGGCAGTAGCCCCTTTTAGTAGCCATGCACAGTAAACAGAAATATGCACATTAGAAATAACGCACAATTCGCCAAATATAATTGTTGACACCAGCTTGTATTGAGGTACAAAAAAAAGTATCAACAAATCCCAAGTGTAAAAGACTAGGGTGATATAAATGTATCCACATTGCACTGCATTGCTAGAGGTCATGTGCAATGTTAAAAAGTTACAAAAGTGTATTTGAAAAATGAATCAAGGTTTCCCAGTACTGATAGTCTGAAGGACTGATCAGTTTCTCCATAGTAAAATGAGCAGAAGGCCAGGGGAGTAAAGTTGGAGCCTTTGCTACCTTGTAAAATGTCAGGACATGTTAAAAAAAAGCAAAACGCTTGGAGGTTCATAGAACTAGGGAGGGAAAGTTGATAAGTGAGTAATCTTTTCTAACAGTGGGATCCAGAGAAGTTCCACTCCTCAAATTGGAGGGAATTGGCAACCATTGGCAGGGCCCTTCATGTGTTTTAAGAGGTAGTAACTGGCCAGAACAGACAATTCAGCAGTGATGGCACACATCAATAGTCAGGGGGACAGGGTCCAGGTCCCTGATGTCACTGGCAGAAAAGATTGTGCTTTGGGCAGAAGGTCAACTAGCAGCCCTGGAAGCAGCCCATATATGGCGGATAGACAATCAGTGGCAGACCGCCGCAGCAGGGTTGTTCATTTTTCTCAGAAAACTAGCTAATGCCCTGTCATATTCTGGACAGCCCAGCTGGAGATAACCTGCTCCATATTTCAAACTCAGGGAGTGTGGGGATGGATGCTTTGTGTTTGAACTGGCCCAGGGGGCGTTTGTATTACTGTCTCCCGATTCCTCTGATTTCCAGGGTTCTAAGGAAGATCAGGTCCTTTCAGGTGGACATCCTTCTTGTGGTCCTATTTTGGCCACTTCAAAAGCGGTTTCCAATGCTTCTGGAACTTGCTGTGTCACCAGGGTGGAGGATTTCCTCATGGCCTCCCCCCTTCAGGGGATGGGAGTGGAGGCTGCAGGTGAGGGCCATTCACTGGGCGGCCTGAAAATTAAAAGGCAGGTGTTCAGGAACATGGTTTTTTTTCCAAACAAGTGGTATGGTCTCTTCAGAAAATGTTTGTGGCCTTTTAACCTCAAGTGTTATGAGAGGCACTGGACTAATTTCAGGGGCTGGCATGAGTAGCCTGGTTTGTCATCAATAGAGTGTGTTTTTTTCCTCCATTTTGCAATTCCTACAGGATGGGTTTGGCAAAGGGCTGGCAGTGTCATCCCCCATGACTCAGTGCGTGGTCATCAGGGCATTTAGGGTGCAATGGATCTGAGAGGAAGAGGGGATTGTTTTGTGCAGAATATGCTCAGGAGCTATCCTGTCTCTCATACTCAGGCATGTGCAGGATCTCAGAGATGAGATCTCCCCTTAGTTTTGTCCTCCCCGCAGGTGGGCCCTTTTGAACTTTTGGAGGAGATAGATCTCAAGTTCTTGACTCTATAAATGACCTTTCTTATTGTCATTATATCAGCTCGCTATTTGAGTGAGATAGGGGCTTTTTTCTGTTCCCATCCATACCTTAGGGTCTTGCCAGATGCTCTTGTGTTTCAATGTGATCCAGCCTTTCATCCCAAATTTGTCTCCAGGTTTCACAGGGCACAGGATGTAATTTTGCCGACCTTCTTTCAGAATCCTTTATCCCCAGAGGTAGTGGCCTGGCATTGTTTGGCTGTATGGATAACTGTCTTGGAATACCTGCAATGGACTGTTTCCATCAGGAAGACAGACAGTCTCTTGGTAAAATTTTGTCAGCCAGGTGCTGATCACAAAGTCTTAGTTGCCGCTATCAGTTGATGGATCAGATTGGTTATTTCCATGGCCTAGTCAAAGGCTGGCATGTCTCTTCCCGGGAGGGCCAAGTACACTCCAACTGGGGTGTGTCATCATGTTGTGCTAATGCTTGTGTTGTCGACATGCAGGAGATATGTAGGACAATCACATGGGCAGATCCCAACACTTTCATCAAACACTACAAGCTTAATGTACAGAACGATGCCAGTGAGTAATTTGGTGCAGGGTTCTTGAGTTCAGGGATAATCTAAGGTTTGATTCCTTGAGTTCAAGGTTAATAAAATGTATGTGTGTGTGTTTCAGCAGCAATTTGGGTGGTTTATGTAATTTCTTCTCATGGGTCTCTC
Organism: Ambystoma mexicanum; assembly: GCF_040938575.1. Taxonomy (NCBI): domain Eukaryota; kingdom Metazoa; phylum Chordata; class Amphibia; order Caudata; family Ambystomatidae; genus Ambystoma; species Ambystoma mexicanum. Next base: position 1,231,755,170 of record NC_090930.1, read on the forward strand.
CTAGATGCATTGGTATACCTCACAGTTAAGTACTGGGATGAGGAAGAGGGGAGTGGATGCAATGTTATGATTACTTACATGTAATCTTCAATACTCCTAGTTCTACTCATCCCAGTACTGACTTCCCTTCCTGACAGTACCACTATTGATAACCCCATACCTGTTTCATATGATATTGACAAGTCTTCTCACTAACAAGCAAAAATAAGAGAGCGTGAAAGACAGCCACGGGCAATTGGTCATAGAAGGCGTTGGCAGGTGAAGAGACTAGAAGGAGGAACAATGGTGGAAAGGAGTGAGGGGCAATAGCAGTAGTGTGGAGAGGAGAGAAGAGAGGTGGTATGGAAAGGGGAGAGTAGGAGTGGTGTGGAGAAGTACAGTAGTAGTGGGAGCGTGGGAGTTGTAGGAGGAAGAGTAGGATGTAGTAAGATCAGAGCATGGAGGTACATGAGTGAGAGATATATCAGAGGGACAGAAGAGGAAGGAGCAGGGAAAGGCAGGAGAGACAGGCAGAACTTAGATTGTAATGTGTACTAGTCAGTAGATACTAACCTGTGGTGCAGGGATCCACTATCTCTAGATGAGAGAGAGAGAGCAGCAGTTCTCAAAACCCTTTTCACCATATCAATAATATGAAAATGTAACAGCATTTCGGAGTTGCTTTGTTATTGGGGCCATCTGTGACTTGCATGTTGGACCCTTCATTTTCTTCTTTTAAGAAAGCTCTTAAGACCTTTTTTTTACTTGAAGTCTCTAGCTTAGTCTGCGCTTGTATCTTATTCTGCCATGGCTACAAAGAATGTTGAAGGTAATAATATTGTTTAGGACAGCCCAAGTCCCCATGAGGGTAATGGAAAGAACTTTGGGAAATTACCTCTATTGCGATGAAGAAATGATCATTCCACCCAGGTGCAATGCCCTGGTCAGAACCAGTTTGAAAGTGGAGACGCCAAAAGAAACCTGTCAGAGAATTACCCACGAGTCAAGATTAGCTCTTTAACACTACATAGATGTGTGAGCCAATGAATGTTCTATATGGAGACTACATAGGACAAGTACAGGTGGTACTCTTCAAACTTTGGGATATCTCCTACACTATAAAAAGCAGACAATCAATTGTTCTACTAATATGCTAAAAATAACTTTATACCAGAGAAGGAAGAGAAGGAACCCTGAAACAGGTGAAACAGGTGAAAAGAGCTGATGCCTGGTTTGGGGAAACAAGGGAGTCACAAAGCAAGGAAGACATACCCACAGGGATCCCTGGACCAGCCTCAGTGGACTTTGCTGAAGAACAGAAGACAGATGGATCCACTTCTGGAGTAAGTCAGCAAGAACCTAGTATAAGAAGTAGGAAGCAGAGCTTTATAGACTCTGTACTTCATTGATAGGCGAGGACTCCTGTATTCAGTCGACGTTAACCCAAAAGGAGACCGTACCAATTGTTAACACTTATTTGCTCCTAAACAATCCAGGATTTCAGTAATAAAACTTGCACATTCCAGCCTCAATGCAGGGCACCCTGGCCTTGAGAAAAAAAAAAAAAACTGAAGACTTTCCCAAGTAGGTTCTACTAGCCCATGATATACACAGAGATTAAATAGTTTTGTGCCACCTGTCCGATTTACCCGAAAAAGAACAGCAAATTCCATTCAGATACTGCCGATCATCTAAGTACCCTTCTGCAGGACATTGTGGTACCACAAGAACCCTTCTGATCTGGGTAAATATACAGATTGCGGAGTCTTGATTATGCAGACGGTTCTTCTGAAGCCTTTCCCTTGAGAAGCAACAGCAGCAAGGCCAAATCATTTAGGGCCGCAGGGAGACTGTGGTCATGTGTAGTTTAGTTGCTTGCTAATTTCTCTATGTAAAGGACCTTTGCCCCTTGTTACTGTACAACAGTTTAGAGTTTCACACATTAGAGTTATTTGATTACAGGATAAATTAATTGCTAATATTATGTTATGTTATGAGAAGCAATATTTTTATAGCACCCCACTTCTATTGTCAAAGCCTGAAAGACTTTGTCTGTGAGTCTGGTTGACTTTGGTCAATTGATCAACCAGTCAATTGGAGCGCAAAAGAAGGACATTACATGATTACAAAAAATATTTACGTTTAGAGGCAAATTATATTTTTTTGCCAGAAATGCCTTGAACTGTAGCATAATATTAGTGTATGTGGGCGCTGTGTGATTTGATATGTCAGTGAATATGTGTTGGTATAAGAAATAAAATGGCATGGGTCTCAGTCAATGAATATGGGGGGGTTGCACTAAACGATGGAGTATGTAGCATGCATGTAAACTAATATCTATTCGGGAGCAACCTATTGCAGTTGAGGACTTTGCAGTGCTGAATGGTGCTTTACATTACATGTTATGTTGATAAACATTAAAACTGAAACAGTACATTAAAAACATGATACTATAGCTAACGTTACATTTAAAAGTTACCTTACAGTATATGTTCTATTGGTGGCAAACATGATGCACAGTGGGCTCATGTGTGTTTTGGTTCCACGGAGCAGGTTGAATGTCGTGGACATCAAATTATTTCTAAACATTAGGCCTAAACAAACTCATTACAAGAAGAACCGCCTGGAATCCCTTGAATTTCAGGTAATTCGACCAGGTTGTACTTCAGATAAATTAGTTTTAGACATTTGTAGAAACATCTAACCACATGGCTTAAGGGGGGGGGCAAGTGGTTGGAGCTTCTTTTCAGTTCTAAGCAGCTTTCAGAGAGTTAGAGGGATCTGGCTGGTGGCAGGCTTAGAAAATTAAGCCATAGGGAGTCAACTTGAGTGGAGTTAGAGAACTTGAGTAGGAAAATGTATCGGGAGAGGCAGAGACAGTGGGGTCTCAGGGAGTTAGAGTTGGATCGATTTTACTTATGCAGCACTGTGTGACACATTTAGTGCTTTTAATTGTGGGAAGACACAAGTACCATCTTGTATGAGTTTGGGGAGAGGGTATCCTACTGAGGTTGTGCCTCCTGCATGACTGTGAGAGACACACACATGTGAAATTTGATTTCTTTGAGGGAGGCTCACACATATATGATGTTGATGGAATGAGCTGCAGAGATTTGGGGAGGGGGGTGACATGCCATTCAGTGTCTGTCTGTTGAAGTGAGTGAATGGCACATGACATTGGGTGACAGCTGGTGGGATGAGCAGAAGGGATGGAATCACAGAGAGCAGCTTGAGGGAGAATCACACTCACCTGATTTTGGAGAGTGGAGCAGCAGAAATTCAGTCAGGTGGGTGACTCACCAGTCGGTAAGTGAATGGCATTATTAGGACAATATGCAGGCACTCAAATGAGCCAGTCGAGGGGACCTGATCCTCATAGCCTTTTCATTTCTGCAGCAGCACCTGTTTTATGCACTGGGGATGGAATATTTGCACAGGGTCAAACGAAGGTATCACACAACTCACATTCAAAAAACATTTATCCTGCAATGCATAGCAGTGATAACCCATTGCATAAAACCAGTTTTGTGGAAGAATTTGAGTATGCAAAAGGTATCACAAGTCGCATTACAGACATAATCTGTTCCATGTCTACCTGGCAATAATGTTGGAAATGTACCTCTTGTCCTCCTTTGTAACAAACCCTGAATTCTGGACTCTCAATGTGAGAGCAGGGACGTTCCCAGCTGATCTTTCTTTTCAATCTAAATGTGGTCATGCAATTTATGAGGATTTTGCGACTACAGTGGAGCTCTTAGTACATCAGTGTGTGGGACATAAAAATCAGCTTCACCATGGGCCTACGGCCAGTGGTCACTTAATGTCATGGCTGACACAGCACAGTGGATACAGTGTTCTTACTCTACCCCCGTAGAGGTGTTACAGAGTAATGCAAGGGGGCGGCAAATACATTTAGTTCTGAATGAGGGAAGGTTGGCCATGCAACAGTTTCCAGCAAAAGCTATAGAAGTTTTGATATCTGGGAAAACATGGATGAGGTATAGGTAGAGTGCCTTAGGCCTTGCAGTTTTTATTTGAACTTTGTTGCAGCAGACAATAAATCAGATATCTTGGCTGAATTGCTAATTACCATAACAATTCACATCATCTGCTTTGCGTTTGACCATCACCTTTTGGCCACATACTATATCAGCAATTGTCAGCCTATGATATATTTGGTTGTTGTGGTGCAGGAGATCAGCTCATTATTCATCGGTTCATACAAGTTGCCACTGCTCAACCCAGAGACCTCAGTGGCTGCCCTTTGTGACTTTACTTTACACATATTGATCATGCTATGTGAGGAGGCAATGCCATCACATATTACTTCAACACGCACAGCAGAGCTGTACATGGGACTTTTGATGTGAATAATTTGCTTGTGAAAGGATAGTAGGCCAAAAACTGAGAGATAAAAACAATCCAAAAGGCAAAATAATCACTGCACCTCTTTTCAAAGAAAAACAGGTTTATTATATAGAAAAGGGCCTCAGACAGTCCCGTAGAGCGGAACTAACACAGAGCTTGTCTTATCTCAAAGGGTTGCATCTTAGAAAGCAGGACATTCCACAAGTTAACAATACTATGCATATTAATGAGTACAGCAAAACCCCACCAATCTCATTGGTACCACCTATAGAACATGTTACTCCCCCCTATAGTCCATTGACCACATTTATGCAACCACCTTTCCCCTAGACAAGTGGTCCCCTACATCATCGCCATTGAACCCATGTATCTGATTGGTGGGTTCTTATCGATACGTTTGTACGTCTGGGATCATCGCGTAATATGCACCTTTCTGTTCCAGATGCGATCAAGGTAACTTGGCGAGGATAACTTTGCTTTGATAAGTCAATAGGCTTCCTCATTAACCCAGATGTCATGGTACACACAAGCTGTACCCCAACCATGTACTACATTTATTGTCATCACCTCTGATCCACCTCCATTAGCACACTGACCTTGCTTCTACCACACTGCCTTACTGACTCCATCTTCTGCTTATTTCAATCCTTGCCACACATTATGCTTTCCTATATCACTGAAGTACATCAACTACGTACCGGGCCTATAATGCTGCCCTATGTATGATATCAGCAACCAAAACATTAATACATGGGTTCTTCTTTCTGTGGTGCTTTATGTGAATATCTAATGTGTATCAAACCTAACTAAAACAACATGTGTGCCGTCTGTGGTGCAAAATTCATTCTGCTCCTCTGACATTGCATTCCATTAGGTTTTCTTCAACCTGAACATTTTAGCCTGGCTCGAACACTGTACATGCATCCCAACCTCCCTCTTTTAATTAATATTCCATTACCTAACCCTTCTCCTTTCTTCCTTCTATACTCATCGACCTTAGGTACTCATGCTCTACATATGTGTTGTAAACTTTACCCCAGGGCATATTCTTCCAAGGTGCCAGTCATTAAACATCACCCTTCATATCCCGCTAATCAACTGAACACTGAATATAATTCTCTAGGTCTGGTGAGGGGTTTGGTCACCGTCCACAGTTGTTCCAAAGGCTGCTTTATTTTTTCCACTTTTGGCCTGACAACCCCATCCCACCTATCAGTCTTGGTGTACTTTTGTTTTGTGAGAGGAGGAGCTTTGCCCACCATTATTGAAATCATCATCATGGCGCTCTTCAGCAAATTCTTCATGCAGCACCTCAGGATTATCTAACAGCACCTCAGGATCATCTGACACAAATAAAAAATTATGAACAAAAATACTATCATGGGAACCAGCATTTTTACAGCTATTTCTAACCATGATGGGGCCCATGAAAACCTGGAGTCAAACTAGTCATCTGCATTCAATTCAGCTTCCTTCTCCATGGCAATCCTCCAATTGTGAAGGGCCCCTATCGCATGATATAACAATCCATTGTCTGCATCATTTGGGGGGATGTATATCCAGCAAGACACCACAATTTTCTTGAAAACACATACTTCAATTTGAGTAAATCCAGAACATACCAGTTTTTGCGGGTCATGAGCCTAATGGCTCTCAACTCACTTTTTATTGACTTGATGCCCAGCTCTATCTGGTTCACCATCTGAAGCATCTCCCATCTAGTTATCTACAGCCACTTTGAATTGGCTGCAGTCAGGATGCATGGCAAAAAAGGGATCTAAAAAATGTTTCTGTCTTGGTAAAAAAACAGTATTGTTCCGGGATCACTTTTATCTTCTCGAGGAGTCTTTAGACAGAAGTTGGATCTCTTCTGTTAACCTGTAGGAGCGCCTCAGCCGCCTCGCAATCACACATACATGCATACCGATAAGGAGACTCAGAGACATGTTTGGGGTATGCGAGGGCACGGCGGCAACTGCCGTTCCAGAGACATTTATTATAAACGCGCATGCGTAAACCCAAACGAGGCTCGCACATGTGCACATGTTCATTACTCCGTAACATCCCTCCTTTTCTTTAAACAGAAACCAAACACTACAGACGTAACATAACTTTGACTCAACGTGAGTTGCCTAACTCTAGCTGCGGCCGGCTCAGTCCCCTGAGCCCATGATGTAGTCTTTGAATCAAGCTGGAGGTTGTCGACCATGTCTGGCCGGGTACCGACTGCTACTCCCGAAGGTCGGCAGTGGTGTTCCCTCACTGGGTCCAGGTTCCTCTGCTCTCTCTGCCTCTGACAGCTCTTCCCTCACTCCCGGCTCAGGTGCCTCTTCCGGTGGCGCTCCCGGCTCAGGTGCCTCTTCCGGTGGCCTTTCCCCCAGACCAGAGTCCACGTTCCTGAAGAACGACTTGTTCCTGGTTACCGTTCCTCTCCCATTGGCAGCGGTTACCATTGTTACGTGTGTCACTCTCCAGGGTTGCGGCTCGTATTTGAGCGACAGTTTCCCCTCAGGATAGCGGTTCTTGACCAGCACGGTATCGCCCACTGACACTTCCTTCTCCTGTAGGTGTCTCCTCTCGCTCTCTTTCTCATTCCTGGCCATTCTTTCTTGTCTGACCCTTGTGTCATCGATCACTCCTGGTGCTCTCCCTTCAAGTTTGGGGAGGAGACCTCTTGGGTATCACCTGAACAGGGCCTCCACTGGGGAAACCCCAGTGGACTGATGGGGGGTTGTTCTGTACTCCCGCAAGAACTCAAACAAGTTTCTCCTTATTTCCCCGCCTCCATTTTCAGAGATCTGAAATGTCTTGTTTAAAGTCCTCATGAATCTCTCCGCTTCTCTGTTTGCCCTGGGCCATAAAGGTGTCACCTTTCTGTGTTGTATTCCCCTCTCCTCCATATACTTTGCAAACTGACTCCCCATAAATGGTGGCCCATTATCTGAGCATAGGGCGGTCGGAAACCCGTGGGTCGCAAACATTTTCTCTAGGGCTAAGATTGTGTGGTCACACACGGTGGAATCTACCAGTTCTAATTCAGGATACCTTGACCACTGGACTATGACCGCTAAGAAGTACATCCCTCCGCCTGTTGAGCCAAAATCTGAGTGTACTGTCCCCCACAGGTGTTCGCTCCGGTCCATGGATTTTATGGGGGTGCCCTTTCCGCTGGACTTGCGGCCTGACACGGCATGCATCTTCGCACATGTTCATCCACTCTCCCTTCTTGGTCTGGAAACCACACTTTCGGCCACAGCCTCGCTTTGGTTTTGGCAGACCACTGGTGGCCTGTATGCGCCAGTTCAAGCACCTTAGGCATGAGAGCACATGGGATCACTATCTGTCAGCCCCGCAGGAGCAGGCCTTCTTCCGAAATCGACAGTTCGTGCCTCACTTTCCACAGCGCTTGCAAATCCCGTTGCGCTCTCACCTCTCACCTTGTGTTGTTGTTCAGGATCTCCTTCCACTCCCCGCTCCTGACGGCTGACTGGATGACCTTGAAAATTTCGTCTTCTTCCAACACTGTGGCAACACTTTCTCTCGACAGTGCAACTGGCATGGCCACCTCCACGACGTTGTGAATTAATTTCTAGCATGCCACAACCTCTCCCTGACATGCTCCCGTATGCTGTTTGGATGGCGTGACAGGTAGTCGGCGCGGTTGTTTGTTCCTGGTCTGTTCTGAAGTTTCACCCCATATTCTATGAGTGACAGCATCCAGCGTTCAATGCATGGGGGAGGTTTCGAGGACACCCCGGCCATGATGGGGATCAGAATTTGTGGTCTGTGACTACGACCACAGGCTTCCCAAGGATGTAGAGGTGAAAGTGTCGGCAGCCCCATAAAATTACCAGCGCTTCTCTCTCAATTTGAGAGTATCTTTTTTCTGTTTCAGATAGCGCATTGCTCACGTATGCAATAGGACGCATGTTCCCTTGTGCACCTGCCTGCAGCAGTACAGCCCCCAAGCCTACGGGGCTGGCATCCACCACAATTTCTGATTCAATCGCTGGATTAAAGTATGCCATGGTTTCTTGGTCTGATGGTGCCAGTTTGATGTCCTGGAACGCTTTTTGTTCCTTTTTGTCCCATGTCACCAGCATGTCAATCTTTGTCAGGGCTCAGAGGGGTTCCGAGAGCGATGCCAGTCCCTTGATGAATCGGCCACAATAATTCACCAATCCAAGGAAGCTGCGGACTTCTGCTGGTAACTCAGGTGCTGCGGCCTTGCGAATGTTGCATACCTTTTCCAGGTCGGGCTATATTCCCCCTGCGTGGAAGACAAATCCGAAAAATTCAATGCGTCTTTGAAGAATTTGCATTTACTTCGGTGTAACGTCAGACCAAGTTTGCTTAGTCTCTGCAGGGTCAGTTCTAGTCTCTTCATGTGTTCCATTTCCGACAACGCAAACACTAAAATATCGTTGCTCATGTTGAGGACCCCACGCAAGCCGGCCAGTGCTGCCCTAATGGTGTTTTGAAACAGTTCGGCGGCGCAGGATACGCCAAAGCTGAGTCTCTTAAATTGATATAACCCCTCATGGGTTGTAAAAAGGTTGTGATGTACCGTGATTCCGGGTGAAGTTCAAGCTGATGGTACCCGGAATGTAGGTCCAACTTTGAAAACACTTTGGCCCCTTGCAGCTCACTGACAATATCATCCAACATTGGGGTAATGTGGCACTCCCTTTTTATGGCCGCATTTGGCAACCTCATGTCCACGCAGATGCAGACAGCACCTGGTTGCTTGGGTTTGGGAGCTACTACAATCGGCAATACCCACGGTGTGGGCCCTTCAACTTTCTCGATAATGTCCATCTCAATTAGAGTCTGCAGCTCTTTCTCCACTTGCTTTCTCAAATGGAAGGGTATCCTCCTGTGCTTGAGGGCAGTGGGCCTTACAGTCTTGTCAATGTGCAAGCAAATCGGCTCTGCTTTAGCTTGCCCACCCCTTGGAAGATGCTTTCAAACTTGCTTAGGAGCTGTTTAATGTCTGACTGGTACACTGCTAGCGTGAAATGAACAATGTTCAGGGCCTCGGACGCTGCGCAGCTTAGGAGCGAATGTGGGCTGACATCCATCACATAAAACCTGGCTTTCATCGCATTGGGGCCATTGGTAACTGGTGTGACAAAGACCCCTTGGATCGGCAGCGATGTGTCGCCCCCGAATGTGTAAATTATGGCTTTTGAGTTTTCCAGCTGTGGTGGGCCAGGAAGGGCCTTGTAATGTTCAGTGGCCAGAACGCACATAGATGCACCTGTGTCTATGAGGACCAGTGTGGGGGTGCCCTTAATGTCTACTACACAGGTGGGTTGCCTTCTTTTCTTGACTCCCGTAGCTATATTGGATATGAAGAATATTTCTTCATCCTCTTCTTCCTCTTCAGCTATGTTGAGTCTCTGCGTGTCTTGTTCCAGCGTGGCTACCCTTCGTGGCCTCCTTAAATTTCCATTGCTTGTTCTCGCACGGCCCCTGTGGGTCATCACTGGTGCTGCAGCTCTGCACATCCTTGTGTAGTGGCCTGGTGTGTTGCACCTACCACATACTCTTGACTTTGCGAGGCAGTCCTCTGCGTGTGTTAGATCGTACCCGCAGTACTGACACACTGCTGGGGTGCCCTGCACAAGGGATGTGTCCTGACGTTTTTGGCTCCACTGAGACTTCGATGGGGTGGCCTTTCCTAGGGCAAAAGCCTCTTCCCCTTTGCTTGGCCGTACGGCCGCGTCCACTCTTACCACTCGCAGCTTGCTCAAACTGCACCCTTGTATTAGCTGGTTTCTTACCATCGCTTCATCATTGTCCCATCTGCATGTGCTTGACAGTTGGCTCAGTCACACAACGAATTGGTGCAGGGACTCTTCTTCATATCACTTTTCACTACACATCACGAACCAGTCAAAGTCCACATTCAAAAGCGGGATGAAATGATTCTGAAGAGCAGTCTTAACAGCGGCATATGTTACCACCTGAATGTTCAATGACTCATATATGCAGAGCACCTCCGTCCCCGGTGAGTACAGCAGCGTTGCCACTTTGGCGTCGTCATCGTCTTCCCCAATCGCTCTGAAGAACATGTGCAGCTTCTTGATCCATATGAGCCACTTGGGCCCCAGCTTGGAAGGAGGACCGGATGTGTCAAATTCCACCATCGGTGCCAGAGTGCCATGCTGTCAACGTGACACTTGCGCAGGTGCCGCTGTTTCACCTTCTTGGTCATTCATTCTCACAGATCGCACAGGCACCTCATCCACTTGTTTGAGGCCCCAAACCTTTCTCCCCCAGGCAGCACTTTAATGTTAGAAAACTTCAGGGCAGAATGGATCTTCCTGTCCAGCAGCTTGTGACCACTGAACTTTTTTCTAGCATGCAGGCACCTTGTCCCAGCAGCCCATCCTGGAACAGACCTTCTGGCTGGGTGGATTCTGTTCTTTTTCCTTTTTTTTTTTGTTGGGCCCTCCAGGGCCAAAATCGTGGCTCCCTTTGCAGGAGAACCATGAAAGTTTCAAAAATTGACTGTAAATCAGTCACGTGGGTAGCGCACAAGCACCCTTGCGGGCCGCTACTTCCACACATGTGAAATCAAATGGCCGATCTTGGCAGCGTTGAATTCCAGCTGCATAGTGAAAAGGGTTGCTACGCCTTGCAGGTCGTAACTGCGGATCATCCGTACATTCACTACACGCTGATGTCCTTGTCGCCAGTGTTAACCTGTAGGAGTGCCTCAGGCTGCCTCGCAATCACACACACATGCATACCGATAAGGAGACTCAGAGACACATCTGGGGTTTGTGAGGTCCCGGCGGCAACTGCCGTTTCGGACACATTTATTATAAATGTGCATGCGTGAACCCAAACGAGGCTCGCGAATGCGCACATGCTCATTGCTACGTAACATCTTCTGACAACCTGCTTAGTGGGCGGCGAACAAGGTTAACGTTTAGGGGATTAGTAAGTTCTGAGGCTGGCACATTTATGACTGATAGATGAGAATCAGGAACTACTAGAACCACAGAGTGCAGGGTGGTCAGAGAGCATACACCCCTACATGATGGTGTGAGGTGTAAATATGCATATTGTTCACACACCCAGTGCACATCCATTAATGCTGCTGTGACCTCTGTTAGGTCAGGGATAAACAAAGTCTTAATGCAATTGCTGTTCGTTCCTACGGTACAGTGCTATTTCCTCTGAAACAAAAAGAATACTCTGCTGACCTTCGTAATTTCACTGATATATCGCATAACTCAATCTTTGTCAATTTCAACAAATAGTTAACTCATAATTTGCCACAGTTCAGATTCATAGATACCGTTACCTCTTCAGGAAACCCCAGTAAGACCCCCCCACTGCACAGCTCAATACTCCTGCCACCCACCTGTTGTTGAAAAACAACACTCCTTCCATCATCAGCAATGGTCACACCTTGCACTGTGCCTGTTCTTTCATTTTGGCACATTCTTCATCATCCCTGTCCATCATTTCTGCATGGACAGTGTGCCCTTGGAAAAGGCTGCATACTCTGCACAGGGCTAGGTGTACAAGACAATGGGCTATAAGAAGGAGCATTTCTTTGGGTATAAATAACTTGGGTGTGCCCATCACATGAGATATCAAAGGACACACATAGCAGGTCTCGTTTGACCTTTCCCTCTGCACTTTGCGCATGTGATTGTACCACATGCCAAGAAACCACACAGGTTGCCACAATGTGCAGTACAAGAACCTTCAACATAACATATCATCCCATAACATAACATAACATAACATGTCATCTGATTCGGGGTTGGTTGACTTCAGCCACAGTGTCTAATATAATGCCCTTATACTGATTGTACTCTATCTCCTCCTCAATTTTCCTCCTAATTTGTTTTATCCACAAGTGTGAGTCATTCTCAAAAACATTCCATAATCCCCCTAACCCCATTTTATATGCCTCCACCCAGAAAATAATGACACAAAAACAATATACAACCTGCAAGGAAAAAAACAACATATACAACATGGCATATATATTAAACGACGTTTGTGGTGTTGCCCCTACAGAGAGAGAGAAAAAACAGATATCCATGTAAACAACCGGAAATCCACCATCTTCTTTAAGAATTGAACAACCGCAAAATGAAGCAGAAATGTACTTCAAAATGTACTCTTAATTTCAAGCAACAAGTGGGTCAGTGTCACGGTAAGGTGGAGAATATATTTTAATTTTAATTAAAAAGTGGGTCCATCTGATAAGGAGGTCTAGGATAAGCTTTTGATTGGCAAGTGGGTCAGTCTCATGGGAAGGTGGAGCACAGTTGGGTGCTTTCCGAACATCAGATAGGTGAACCCAATACCGCAACTCTGTCACCCGAACAGCAAAGGGTGTTGGAAAAATTACAGAGTACAGCCGCTGAAACGTCTGCTGATTCCAATGGTGCACAAAGGTCCTCATAAATATTTTGTCTCCAGGTTTGACCTGAGGTGGCAGTAAGTTCAGTAAATCTGTCACTGATGCTGCAGCCGTATCTTCTCTAATAGGAGCGATCGGGCAAGAGAGAACTTTCATAAACCTTGTTAATTCATGCAAATACCTCCCTCAACAATCTTGCTGCCCAGTGGGCACCTGATGTCATGCGTGTAGGAGTAGAGGTGTATGCATCCTTCTCCATGTCACTATCTTGGGCTGGAACACATTGAGGTCTTTGCTTGGGGGTGTTCTAAGTCTAAACAAAGACAACGTTTGCTTTGCAAAGCACCCAGTTCATCCCTAATGTTTTACAACTCTGACAGTTTATTTTTCAATTTCCTGCTCATATTTTCAACAATTCTGTTGGGCTGAGGATGGTAAATTGAGCACAGTTTGTGCTTTATCCCCAATGGGGACACTATTTCTTTAAATAGCACATTAAAAAAGTGAGTTCCATTGTCAGATTTTAGGACCTCACACATCCCCTTTGAGGAAATACCATGTTTATTCCACATTTCTCAACTTATTTTACATCAGGGCCAACCTCAACCCGACAGGAGAATGGGTACATGGCAACAATATGGTAACAGTAATTACTGCTCCTATTAAACATGTCCACGTAGTCGATGTAAAGCTCCCAGAATGGCCCAGAGGGATGGGGCAATGTGCCACACCGTGTCCTGAGCATCTGGCCAGTTTTGTAAATGTGCCACATCATGCAGTTTGCCACAAACATGTTGAGAAATTCTTGCTTTTTTGGGACAAACCAGTCCTCCAAAATATCTGCAGCAAAGCGTTGTTTTGCAACATGTGCTGGGTAGTGCAGCTGCTCAAAAGCAACCATTAGCAACTCATGGGACATTACTATTTTACCTGTAATATTTTGTTCCCAAATCAGACCTGTATAGGATTGTGTACAGCCCCTTTTTAACCACAATACCTTTTCTGCCGGGGGCACTTGTCCTTGCAGGTCAATAATTTGAGTAAGGGGCACAGCAGTACATGGCACTGTCAACTGCAATTGTTGGTTGGCCACCTCAAGGTAGGCTGTAACATCTGGGTCTCTACATATGCTGCTTCTTTGGCTACCTTCTCTGCTTCTTCATTGCCAAGTAAAATAGGGTCTGTATTTTGAGTGTGTGCAGAGCATTTAACCACTGTTACTATAGTAGGGTGGGACAATGCATAAACCAATCTTTCCAATAAGGCTACATGCTGTACAGGCGTGCCATTGGGCCTCCAAAACTCCCTCATTTTTGATCTGGACAACCCTGATTGTACAGTGGTGGTCAAGTATGCCGAATTGGAGTAAATAGTCAACAAGCATCCCTGGGATGCTTTTAACACTTCAATTAAGGCAATAGGTTCTGCTGCCTAAGCAGAAAAATGTTTTGGTTATCTTTTCTGAACAACATCCTTATATTCTTCTTCTAGGATGCACACTAATGCAGCACCAGTGTGTCTCTGGCCAGTCTCTTGATCGATCATCAATGAAACATCATTGAAAAGTACCACCCCTACCTCCAGTCCATGCCCCCATGACAACACTGAATAATCTTTGGACCGACATAAGTGACAGAATCATGAACTTCCTCTCCTTCCTCAACACCTATAGCAATAATTATGGCAGGGATTATTGTGTTTTAACACACATGAACACTTTTGGGGTGGTCCACCTTATGTCAGTGTGGAAGCTGATTCTTGCCCTAGTGCCGATCAGTGGATGACCTCAAGTCATGAGGTCATCCACTAATCAGCACTAGAGCAAGAATCAGCTTCCACACTGAAATAAGGTAGACCACCCCAAAAGTGTTCATGTGTGTTAAAACATTGCTTCACTTAACACTTCGGAAAAACTTTGAAACATTACTCATCGTTTCCCTGAATGTGATCCAGGGATTATTGTGAGACATATTAAAATGCGACTGGATCGGCTGGCCAAAATAACTTCACATGCAGAGGTCTTCTGTGTACTGTGATGAATCCAATGGTGTCATCACTCCTTTCCCAGTGGTTACCTCTCTCCATGGGTGGGAAGATGGCACGGAGGACGACTGGCGCATAGGGGGTTCAGGTGAGGAAGGGGTTGAAGCAAGGTTCAGCAAACGGAGGAATCCGGCCTGGGTGAACTGTCCCAGTAGGCTGACATGGTCAACAAGCCATTCGAGATGACGTGCAGTCTCCCCATGGAAAGACTGCAGGTCACCTTGCATGTCCCGTTGATACAACGCCACCCCACCCAGGACAGGCTCAACCCGATCCCGGAAAGCCACGTCCGCAGGGAGAGGAAGGCCAGTTATTGTAAGTGGATCAACTCCCTGAAAACGGGTCTGGACGTAGGCATCCCTGCTGGTGCGGGATGATGCAGTCACAGGATCGGGGACAGGATTACACACAGGCATCTCCGCGGCGGCCTGTGCTGCCTCCTGTCCTTGCCCCTGCACTGCACCACTGGCAGCAGTGGGATCCCCACCTCCAGACCCCGTCTCTGTTCCTTGCGTGGCCTCCTCCTCCACCAAACCCCCACCAACCTGGATGACTCTGTGCCATCTTCCTTCGTCGGACCCTGTGGGGTCTCAGCTGCCCCTTCTGCTACCAAGGAGTCCAACTCCGACGTCTGCCTCTTGGACCTACCCTCGGCAGCTGTGGCCTGGGATGAGGCACCGGACTCCTCACTCCCTGACGAGATCACAACCTGGGAGGGGAGCCGGGCCTTGCATCTCCGGCTGGTGGTGTGATCCCCGCCGCTGTGCTCCACAGCACCCTCTCCGCCCTCTTCATCAGTTCACGCTGCAAACAGGGAGAGATAGGAGACAGACATCAGGACACTGTACAATGGACTGATACACGCATGCCAGTTGCACATGAGTGGCAGTGTCAAACTTCAGACATGGCATCGCAATCCCCAACACACATGGCATGTCAACTCACACACCTGAGCAATTCCACAGCCATATGGCAACAGCCAGCACCATCCATACACATACAACAGCATGAGCAGCCAAAGGTGAGCCAGACATCACATGAAACACAGGGAGTGCACTAGACATGCACACACGCCACCACACTTACATGCATGTGTATACCTTCACCAACTGTCGCAGTCATGAGATCGGCATCCATGTCACATCTGGCAATCAGTCTTCTACATATCAGTGTCCCAAGCATCCATGTTGCATCACTGTTGCACCCTTGTGAAATACACACACATGCACATGTACACGGTGCAGATACATGCAGCTGGAACCGACATCCATGTGTGATACCACAACCATGCCAACTTACATACACAGTCATTCAAGCATGTGTGCTCACACATCTACATTTGGCATGCAAGCTTACACACACATGCACCATCCATGTGTCTCACACATGAGAGGACTTGCATGTGTTAGCCTCACGGCCTGTACATACACATCCATACATGGCCCTACAAAACCACATGTGCAACCTGCACACTACTGGCACATCACCACATGTACAGCTTACAATCAGTATGCATGTACAGTTACTGCTCGACTCCAGACGGGTCTGCCTCTCAGGGACCTGGACGTGGAGCGCTGGGGATATGCATTCCAGGACCCTCATTTGATGTTCCGACAGGTGGCCCCGGCGCCCCTTAGCATCCGCTGCCTTCAAGAGGCACCGGGCCTTGTTGAGGGTCCTGGACCTGAAGTCCTCCCAGCGCTTCTTGACATGTTGGAATTTTCAGACTGCCACCCCCTCCACGTTGATGGCAGTCACGACGTCCATCCAGATCCTGGTCCGTCCTTCCTTGTTGGCGCGCAAACTTCCGAAGAGGGCATCATACTGCTGCAGGACTTGCTCCACCAGGACACCAACTTCGGTGGCAGTGAAGCTGGTTGCCCTCTGCCTCTCATGCTGGGGGTTGCCAGTGGTCTCAGATGGTGGTGTGCCCGACAGAGGCAGGCGTGGGTGGGCAACTGGGTCGTGGGGCTGGGCTGTGGAGCGATGGTATCCCAGTTGGGAGTCTTCAGTTCCAGCAGGGATGGTCACAGCAAATGCACCCCTGCAGATGGCTGATGTGCAGGCAGCAAATAGCAGGGCACGTGAGCAGCAGGCAGGCAGGCAGCAGCAGATGGCAGGTGGGAGCGTGCTCGGGGCTCTTGGGGGCAGGAAAATGGCCTTCAGGGCAGGAGCGTGGTCTTCCGTGTGTTTTCGCATGGCCAGCTTGATACGGAGTGATTTAGCACGTGAAAAAATTGCACATCAGCGTGTAATTCCAGGAAAGGCCCTTAGCGCATGAGCACGTCAGTACACGCACGCTATTCCATTGGACCAAAGGCCCTTAGCGCGTAAGCGCGTCTGTGACGTATCGCACACGGGCGTTGCACTGGCAGGGCTTGAAGATCCCACGTGGATTTCCATTGCTCTGTATGTGCTTTTCGTGGGGTGCGGTGCGTGTGTTTTCCAGGCGTTGGGGTTCACACGCTATTACTTCACAGTGGGTGGGTGTTGGCTACGCGTTCTTCTACATGCAAGGCAGACGGTGAGTGAAAGCCCGTTCGCCCAGGCCCAATTGCGTGTAAAACTTCCCGCGCACCCTGAAATACACGTACCCTGCTGAAATCGCGTGTAAAAATTCCCGCGCACCCCGTAATACACATACCTTGCTGAAATCGCGTGTAAAACTTCCTGTGCACCCTGTAATACACGTACCCCGCTGCATGTAGGACGCCAGGGGTTGCGTTGCGTGGCGTTTATTTTTGATTTTGGGCTGCCTGTGCGTTGCGTGACCCATCATCTTCCCCAGGGTTCACAGACAGCCTTGTTAGAGCACTAGGGTACGAATTCCATCTGGTATCCTACCCCTTTGACCCCCAATTGCCCAGGACAATAGTTTATTGCAACTCCCATACGCACAAAAACATCAGTGCCATGGCTGGGAGGCGACCAAGTGGTAAGGGAGGCAAAGGTGGTGACCCTCAAAAGGTGGGCATGGTGGGCGCGGTAGGGGACGTGACCGGGATTTGCAGGGTGCCCCTATGCCCCCATGTGTGGAGGAACAATCAGAGACACCCATGCCCCTCCCATGGTTGAGGAAAACGTGGCTGACACCATCCAAGCTCAGCTCCTGTTGGACCAGCCCATTGTGGCACCTGACCTGGCACAGGATGACTCCCTGGATGACTTCCAGGTCAGCAAGTCTAGGCCACATGTGGCGGTGCAAGTTGTTGTCACCAATCCATGTGGATCTGGGGCAGCTATGTCATCTGCTGTCCCAAGTATGCAGGGTGGGGAGGCTGCCGGGGCACCTGCAGCTCCATCCGCCCCAGCTCTGACTCTCCTTCCGAGGACAGTGTCAGTCCCAGTCCATCAAACTGACGTTCCCCCTGCCAACATTACCCTGCAACCAATGCCTGCATCAAGACCTATGGTCATTGTGCATTCCCACACTCCTACTACCCAGTAGACCGGTGATTCTGCCCCTACTGACCAGAGCGGCGTAAGCCACTCTGGCTCTGCTCCACCTTTAAAGAAGAGGAAGAAGGGTGCTCTGGCACGACAGGCTGAGACCCCAGACACGGCTACACACTCCGGTACCTCAAGGAAGCCTTGCTTCAATGAGACGGAACTTGATGCACTTGTGGGCTATGTGTCGCCACATAGCCACAAAATGGTGGTGACTGCAGGGTGCAAGACCACAACTGGTCAACGTAAGGCACACTGGCAGACCATCGCTGACCGCATAAGTGCCCTTGGATTTGTGAGGCGCTCAGCTGATGATTGCTACAAGCGGTGGAATTACCTGAAACGCAGAGCAAAGAACAAGCTGGCCTCAAATTATGCCGCTAATCTGGTGACTGGCGGTGGGACTCCACACGAGGACAACAAACTCACTGAACATGAGTCTGTTGCTGGGGCCTTCATCACAGAGGAACAGATCCAAGGTGTGGGAGGACTACCTGATTATGAAGCATTGTCCGGTGAGTGCCCATGCATGTGTGTGTAATGCATGTGTATGTTGTTTGGGTGACGGGTTCTGTTTGAGTGCCAGGTGAGGGTGTGTGTGCCTGAGTGGTATGGGTCACCCATGTGCTTCATCCAAAACATTCAGCAGGCTTGGATTTGGGTGTGACAGTATCCCTTCTGCCCACATTAGTAATTTGGATCAACATTACAGCAGTTGCCCTTGAAGTGGCATCTTGCAACAACATTGTTTGTATTTTTCAGTGTTCGTTCAGGATGATTGTTTCAATTCTCTCACTTTGGCTACACATTCCTCAGCCCTATTGTAACATTTGTGACATGCTTCTGTCATTGATGAACCCTACATTGGACCACATGTGTTACCTTGTTAGATGAATGATTTAACCATTCAGGCTAATTGAGTATTGGCCTGATCACAGGAATTTATGGGGCCTGTTTGAATGTGGAACATGATAGTTGTTTCCTGTCATGTTGAAGCGACAAACCATTGATGTGTACATCAGCCTGCAATCACTGTATTTGTGTACACTGGATGTGTTGCAGTGTGTGGTACATGCCTATTTTGTCACACTATGTAGCATTTTTCATCTCATCATGTCCATCTCACATGGATGGCTGACAGTATTCATTCACTGACATGTGGAATTTGCCATGGCAATGGTACATGCCATCTTTGTAAGGGCATGTGTCATGTATGTGTATTGGACATGCCACTCACAGGCCAATGTGTGATGGCAGTGCTACCCAGCATGCAGCAAATGTGTTGCTCTTCCATGTAGGTGTCATCAGTGTCTGCCTTTTGGGTCCCCTTCAAACTCAGTGACAGTGCATGCATGGGAGGGTTATAGTCATGTGGGACATGTGTAAATCGTGTAAATCATGTACTGGTTATGTAGCTTGTCAGGCCTATTTGTGTGCTATGGTGCTAATGCCTGTTTCCATTTTTTGTCGTTCATGTTTTTGCAGGGGATGACACACTTGATGCTGTTGAGGTTGAGGAGATGGTGCAGACCCAGGAGGAATCTCAGGCACGACCGGGCACCAGTGGGGGACGTGATGTGGTGGTGGGTGAGAACCCAATCTTGCTGCAGAACATTCTATCGAGGGGTGCCTCTGGGTGCACCTCCCCATAGCTCTATTCAGGTGCTGATTCGGATGATGAGACCTATGTGCCGTCACAGGTAAGTGTTTTTGGCAGGGATTCTGTTCTGTCCAACCCACCTGTACCAGTGGTAGAACCCTCTATGGGGATGTCAGTGTTGGTAAGTCTGCCTTTGGCGGTTACGGATGCAGGGTCACACTCCACAACATCTGATCTTGTTCCTGGGCCAGCAGATCAGAGGGGGAATGCAGTCCTGCTGCCTCAGGCAGTGCCGGCACAGCAAGGCACAGATCGCCTTGCCCAAAACAGGTGTGGTGCCCGCTGACATGGTGGCCGTATGCCACCTGGCAATACCGCATGGGAACAATCCATTTACGGTATGGCAACCCAACAGGCAGCATCAGTTGAGATGATGGCTCAAGCAATGGAGAGGGTGGCCACTTCCATTGTCCCCCATGAAAGGCAGATGGGGCTATTACAGCAGGCAACAGACTCCATTTGCCAATCACACAGGGAGGACATGTTGGCGTCCAACAGGGACAGACAGGCGGTACTGGAGACTCTATGCCAATCGATATCAATAGAGTCCCAGGGCCACAGGGAAGCCCTGAGGGTAGAACTCCATCACCTCAGGGAGACTCTTGTTGACCTTGAGGCTTCCACTAACTTGAGGACAGAACAGCAGCTGGAGTGGCTCATACATTCGCTCTCATCTGAGATGCAGGCAACTCGGGAGGAGATCCGTGCATCACGTCAGGTGCTGCATGGGGATCTCCGCACTATAATCCTCCAAAACAAGACCTTCCACACCCGCATGTTTGCTGCCATGGAGGACCATACCAGGGCTTTGCGTGGGCTGCGTCCCATTCACCACCACCTCCTGTGGCAGCACCACCTCCTGTGGTAGCAGCAGAGGGTGATGATAGCGACAGCAGCATTTCTCCCACATTGGCATAGCCATGCAGGCCATGAGCCCATGGAGGTGTTTTTTTTCCCAACATCCACACAGGTGGGTGTTGGTGCGCACCCTGTCCTCGGACCTCCTGGGTGGCCTCCCCGCCCCCCTGCCCCCCACATGGCAATTTTTGATTTTTGATTTTTGATTTTTTTTTTCCAGTGTGTTGCCTTGTGTGGCTCCCGTGGGCATCCACTGTATTCCGGCTGGGCACATGCAGGCTTGTCCTGAGTTTGGGTTAGATGCTTGGGTTCGTGAGACACCCCCCCCTCCTGCTTCCCATTTCCATGGGCTTGCAAAGGGTGTGCCCAAGTGACATTGACTTACACGGTGACGTAGGACTCCCATGAGCTGTGTAGGCAGTCTGTAGTCAATGCTGTGTATACATTCCTAGTGGATATTGTTGTTGAATTGTAAACTGCATGGTGTATTGCTATGTGCTTGCGCATCCATGTCTTTCACCTAATTTGCAGGTTAATTCCTCATGTCTTCACAAGGCCGTCTACTTTGGAGATGGAGTTCATGTTGTAAGCAGTGCACTTGGAAATTTGCGCGGCAGCGGCACTGTACAGTTGGAAGTGGCCGATGTGCTGGCATGATCAGGTTGTAAGACTACCACTACTTTAAATTAGTATTGTCATGTTGTATTTTTCAAGTGGGTAATGATTTTTGCAGCATAGAAGTGTGTCTTTTGATGACACAGCATTGGTGGTGTTTGTGTAGGTAGGGCACACAATGTAACACTTCCAGGTGACCAATCTCAGGCTGGTATGGTTGTGACAGTTGACTGTCCCTTATGTCATCATCATTGATTGTCAGCTGGCATGTGCCAGGGCTCTGTGCACTCCACAGGGGTGTGATTTTAGGTGAAGTAATTATCCACCAGCTGTGTACGGTCTGCCTCACCCCGTGCCCTTTCCCCTCCCATGCGCAGCGGGCGTGCTTGTGGTTGGGGATGTGGGGGCACCACCATGTCCACGGGCAGGCCCCGGCGTGTTGCAACATTTTGCAGGACACATGCTGCCACTATGATCCTGCACACTACTGGGGGAGCGTATAAAAGCTGCCCGCCAGAACGGTCAAGGGAGCAAAAGCGTGACTTGAGCACTCCGAATTTGCGCTCCGCTATGCCCTGGGTTTCAATGTGGGCTGTGTTGTATCTTACCTCGGGTGGCGTGGTGGCGTTCCGAATTGGCGTCATCATGTGTGTGCTCAGAGGGTAGGCACTGTCCCCTGGGGAGGTGGTGATGGGTATCATTAGTGGAGTTGTGACATTGCTCAGTATCTGACATGCATGCATGTGCTGTGGCATTTATACTCACCGAGCAGCCATGTATCGCCATGCCGCCCAGCTTCTAGGTCCCGGTTTAGGGTTGACATTTTGTAAATAAAACTGTCGTGGGTGGACCCTGGATAGTTGGCATATACTGAGGTGATGATTCCCTTGGCATCACATACTACCTGGACGTTGATGGAATGCCAGTGCTTGCGGTTTCTGTAGATGTGCTCTGATGCCCTGGGGTGACATAGAGCCACATGGGTGCAGTCAATGGGACCTAGCACTTTGGGGAAGTGTGCCACCCGGTAAAAATCCTGGACGACAGCCTGCCTTTCTGCAGGTGTTCTGGGCAGGTATATGTGCCTGCGGACTGATGGGCGTGCAGTCTTGATGGCCAAGACCTGGTGTAGGCAGCATGACTGCGTAGCCTGTGACACCCCCCTACTATAGCAGTTGTCAGTTGAAATGCTCCAGTGGCCAAGAAGTGCAGTACATTGAGGACCTTCTGTAGGGGGCTGAGTGCTTGGGAGCACAGGGTGGGTGATGTGAGGTCATCCTCCCACTCACTGACCAGGTCGAGTATTATGTGAGGTGGAAACCTGTACCTCCCATACACCTGGTCATCAGGCATCCCGAAAAGGCTGGTTCTGGGTGTAAAAATTCTGGGCCTGACTATCATCCTCCTCCTCTTCCTGCGGTATCCCACGACCAATGCTGCTAGGAATGGTATATTCATACTGGCGTCTGTGGTTGTTTGTTGTTTACGCGCACTTTTATGCTGCGCGGGTCCACATACGCCTGCTTCCTGCTGGCGTACGTGATTCCGGATTAGCGCGTCTTTTTTGGCGGACGCGTTAGCCCTGTTCGATTCCATGAATACGTGTTTTGAATGTGCGTGTGGGCGTTCCGCGCACTTGCCTCCTGTACTTCCCCCGTAATGCCCACATTTTCACGAGTTGTTCCCCATTCCGCGTGTCATGCCGTCTGTTCCTCCTTCTTTTGTTGTGTGTGCCGCGCTATGTGCGATTTCGCTGTGCGCTTAGCGCACGCTGTTTGGAGACGTGTGCGCCAGCATGCGCCATGCAGAATTTTGGCGCACATCCTGGAATTTCCTTGTGCACGGACTTTGATGAATCGCTGTGCGTGGGTTTCGCTGCGATTTTCGCACTGGCACTGAGATTTGCACGCTTTCGCACACTTGCGCTGAAAATTTCAGCGCACATTAATTCCATGAATCAGCTTGTTAATCTGTCCCACATTCACAACCTCTTGCTGGCAATGTTGCATTTTTCCTTGTCCACTTTATATCCTTTGTCAGCAAGCAATGCCAATAGTGTAATTGAATCTGCTCTGCACATTTCTTCTGTGGTGCTACATACTTAAAGGTTGTCCACATACTGAATGATCATGCTTGGTACATGTACATTACCCAAATCCATGTGTAATACTCTGTTAAAAAATACTATGGGATTCACAATACCCCTGTGGGATGTCTGGTATATTGAAATCTCTGCCTGTGGTGGATGAATACAGTAAAATATTGGGAATGTAATGGGATAGAAAATAACACATGTTTTAAATCAATGACAGTAAAATGTGTGGGAACTATGCTACAACTATGCTGTTCAATGTGAGTAAATCATGTATGAACCTTCAACTTAACCCCATTGCTTTTTTGACAGTGCATATCACAATATTACACAGTGACTCTAACAGAACTATAATGCCGTGCCACCATAGTGCAACAGTTGTCTCATGCATCCCTTCATCTGATTCTCTTGGCAATGGATAGTGTCACACTCTGGGTAGCACTGCTCCCTGCTTCAACTTAATACATAATGATCCTACACTCATCAGGAGACCTATATTATGAGCATTGGTTGTCCATACAGTTCTTGGAACCTGTAGCAGGCCACCTTGTAATTATGCAGGCATGCTTTTAGCAAAAAGTACAGGACATGGGACATTCCTATGCTGAATCATTATTTGACAGGGAACGCACACCTCCAAAATCATTTCACCATCATTGTCAACATCTTCAAACAAATGTAACTCTGACACCCCAATCAATGGTGGAGCAGGGTCGATACACAAAGCTTTTGCCACTCACCTCCTTCTTCATCAGTCCCTATGAGCATTATTTTATAATCTACAATCAACACCCGCTCCAAATCGATAATAGTACCTGGGACATGGTCTTGGGGCAATGCTGGTCTAAACACAAACTCTGATGGCACTCTCCATGGCTTGTTTTTAAGGCCTGGCACCCAACTCAATAACACTGTTACCCCATTCATAAACCAGTCTGGGTGCCCTGGTTCTCCCTTGTAGTTCCAACACTGGGCAATGCTATTGTTATTGCTGAGACTCTAGCATAACACATTCCTGGTGTGGAACACACTACCCCTTCTTCTGAAAATGAAATGATCATGTTCAATTTGTTTAACAAATCCCGGACCAACAAGATTACCGTAAGAACCTTGAGAACAATAGTGCACTAATACCACTTTGTTGCCTATCTCGATGGGAAATTCTTTGGTGAATCGGACCAAATGTATTGCCCAAGAGAATCCCTGCATGTCCATTACTTAACCTGATAAGGAGCACACTCTTGCTTTATGGATGATTTTGTTGCACTTCCCAAGGGTTCCACTTCAGGGTCGGCAGTGTCTGACATGACTGGGCACGTTAGGGCTCACTGTGGGCTGTCCTAATCAGGATATGTGTTTGACCATGTGAATATGAAAGGGTTACTGACACCACACTTGCCCCTGTGTATGGTGTCACTGTGCTTTGTCTCAAACCTGTGGGGCTGGTTGTCAGGGTATGCCTCTGCACATAGACTGATGCATTAAGTGGTGCTGAATGTTTCATCTGATGGGTTATGTGTGCTTAATATTGATACTGGGGCTCTTGTACCTGCTGAGGTGATTGCACTGGCATTGCGCCATATGGAACAATTGGGGCAATAATGCCATACTTTTGTTGGTATAGCTGGGCTACCGGTCCACGTGGATAAACTCCAGAATTGCATGCATAAGCTTGCCCACTCCTACATTGCCACACAAAATGACCCATCTTCCCACATGACCAACACAATCCTGACCCAACAGACCTGTGCCACATCCTGACAAATTCTTCTCCTCTACCTTCCCATCCACCTCTGGCATCTGAGGGGAATGCCTTAATCACATTGTTCCCATACTGTGCTCTGCCAAGACCTTTATATAATAATAGAAACTTTGTTCTCACCTGCATTGCTGCTGAATTCCTCCCCCTCACTTCCCTTTTACCACTTCCATAAAACCTGGTGATCCTGTTAACCTCAGGCACCACACACCTTCTAATCTTGGTAGCACTCAAGGCAGCACCTTCTCTCCCTGCTCCTCACCTGTTCCCCAATCCTCCTCCTCCTCAGCTTCTCCTGCATCAGCATTTGATCAAATGGATTCACAATCTAAATTATAAGCTTGTGGTTGCCCTCCCCTACAACTCTCATCATTGCGACAATCATCCCTCATTTCGACATGTACATCTCTAATCCCAGTGTTGTCAATTCTGAATAAAATATTACCCGCTCTGCATGTGTCAGTACCTCTCGGCACTCTTTGCCCTTCTCCCCTCTTTTGCATTATTCACACAAATACTGCTTCTATACTTTGGAGCGCTGTTTCCAAATCCTTTCATGTCCTATTTTTTCTATCCATTACTAATGGGGAGCACACAGCACTCACTGCTAAATGCTGTAGGACACTTTTATAAGTTGCTTGGGCTTGTAGTCGTGGAGTTCCATGGGGATCAGGGTTATTATACCCTGCAGGTGTTTGCATGGGATGACACCCATTTGGGGGTGGTGGGACAGTGGGGGTTGTGGGTTCTATGGGAATTGTGACATGGGTGGCACACTAGGTATGGGAATGACACAGGCACTTGTATGACTATTTCTCCCTTCTTCAAATCCTTGTGGACATCTTCTAAATCCTCTACCTTTCTTCAAACCTTAATAATGCCCTTGCCTTCTTCCCCTATATTTCACCGCCAAATAAGTGTACATATGACCCAGAACCTCCATGTTATTTGTTCCTTCTTTCCTGGTACAGCGGAAGTGCTGTACACATATATTCGAGTGATGTCAAGGAACTCATGATGTAACCAAGCCTAAGCTTGTAATGCTATTTCACTCCACAAACACTGATCCAGTGGTATCAATCTGTTTCACCCTCCTACTGTTGTCCACCCCTACTATTACCCCTCCTTTCCCTCATCAGCCCACTCACCACACACACATCACACACTAAATACCCCATACAACTCCCCACTCAATTAAGCAAACACTACTTCCCACTACAAAAATTCAATAACACCTTAAATCACAAATCAATAAAAGCACAAATATATACACAATGTTTTTCCCCCATTTCCCCCCATTCTCCACTTAGGGAAAATGACATGTACCTCCGTATGCCCCTTTCTGGGTGAAGGGATGCCAGGTCCACAATATAATGGACCTAGACAACAAAATCACACTTATTTACACAATGCTGTATACCCTTCCTCTTTTCCTTGTCTCAGAACGAGGGAATGTACTTCCTCATACTCCCTTGTGTCAAGTGAGAGCTCCTAAATCCTGCATATATTGGGCATCACTTCATATTGTACGTGCAGCACTGCTTTTCCTCCACAATGGAGGAGGCCCTGTAATCTCTCTGTTCTCTTTTTATGCATGCAATTGTATCATGACATTCCCTTTCCTCTCACAGAGAAGATCCCTCTGGACACCACTACATATTTACCTATTGTAGATTGCCACATCGTCTTTACAATCCACACATTCATAAAACTCTCACCACACAAATACACAAACTCCCATCATTGTTTCCCCCCATAAAAAATTCACTTCCAAATATATGTTTTCACGATTTCCTTCAATATGGGGTCCCATCAACAGCCTGCACAATCTGGGAGTAGCACCCCGCTTCAAGGAACAGGCAGGCTTTCTGGTCAACACAGCACCTGCAAACCAGATGGGTGCCGCACCTGAGAAATGCATGCCAGGGACACCTCTGACTTCACAGATGGTCTGTGGTCACATCGGGGTCACCATATTGAAAGGATGGTAGCCCAAAATCAGAGAGATAAAAACAATCCAAAAGGCAAAATAATCACTGCACATTTTTGCAAAGAAAAACAAGGTATATTACATGCAAAAGAGCCTCAGGTGGTCCAGTTGAACCGAACTGACACAGATCTTGTCTTATCTAAAATTGTTACAGCTTAAATAGCGGAAATTCCTCAAGCTAATAATACAATGCACAATAATGAGTACAGCATAATCCCACCACCCCCATTGGCTAACACATCGAACATGCTAATCCCCCCTATAGTCCCTTGAACGATTGACAATATTTATGCTCGCCCCATTCCCCTATACATGTGGTCCCCTACATCATCAGTGTCAAACCCAGCTATCTGCATAGTTGGTTCTTTTGAATAAGTTTGTAAATCTGGGACCATCGCGTAATGTGGCCCCTTCCGTTCCAGATGTGATCAAAGTGACTTGGCAAGGCCAACTCTGCTTTTATAAGACAATCGGCTCACTCAATTACCCAGATGCCAAGCACACATGAGCTGCACCCCTGACCTTGTACAAAATATATTGGCATCACCTCCGCTGCTCCGGTCAGAAATCGCAAGACGTTCCAGACACAGCTCTCCCTTATTTCCTCCCAGATCTAGGTGCCCAGGGATGACGTGACCAGGGCACAGCTCTCAAGTCTAAATTTCCAGGATTTCTTTGTTTAAGTTATGTTTCTAGGTGTAATTCATATGGGGTGTCCGCACCGGGGTTAGGGCAGTAGAGTTCTAAATCTTCACCTGGCTCGTTGCCAGCACAAAACCTTGTGTCCTATTTGAATGAATTTGTCCTCCAAAGGGCACATCCCATCCTATTCTCCTGCCAACTAATATTTTGTTCCCATCATGTTCAGGCCCCACATCTGGATACATTTACTTTTTATCTGCACCCCATGGGTGCCTCTGACCTTGGCTTCTCTCCTGGGAAATGGGAAAAGCTAGTTTGTTTTTGGAGATAAACTACAAGAGTCACAGCTCCACAGCAAGGCCTGCATTCTCTTCTGTTCATTGTGTGCTTGGTCTTAACATCAACAATGGTGACACTTCTGCTAAGTTAGCACACTGACCTTGCTTCTACCACTCTGCCTTACTGACTCCATCTTCTGCCCTTTTCAATTCTACTCACATATCACTCTATCCTACGTCACTACAGTACATTGGTATCCCTACATATTATCCCCACCAAAAATATTGTCGTACATATGGTTGTCTCGCCATAGGTGATCATTTTTGGGGGGGGGTCATTTGTAGGAGCGGGGGCTGAAGGGGTGTCCCCCGCACATTTAAAAATAATGCAGCGGTTGCGGGGGTGTCCCCCGCAGGGTATATGGCTCAATATTACCGCAAAAATATGGTGATATTTTTGTATTGCAATATTTTTGTGGGGATATTAACACATGGAACCAGTACATCAACTAAGCACCACGCCTATAATGCTGCCCTATCAATGACCTCAGCAACCACAACAATAATACATTTAATGATATTTCTGTGTTGCTATATGTGCATATCTACTGTGTATCAAACCTAACTAAAACAACATATGCACTGTGTGTGGTGTAAATGTTCAATCCAAATAGGTTTCCCCAATCTGAACATTTTAGCCTGG